>NC_139971.1:16931292-17531292 GCF_963993115.1 Abramis brama
TGGTAGTTTGTAGGTAGGTGTGGGTGTGTGTGTGTGTGTGTCCGTGCCACGCGTCTAGTAGCACGTGGTAGTGTGTTTGGGTCGAAACACGTGGGTGAGTGGATGTGTGGAAGAGAGTGTAAGTATGAGTTTAGAGAAAAGGCATAAACAGTTTAGTCATTAACAACAAAACCCCAACAGCTCTAGTAATTCTTAGGCAACCTTAAACAGTGTTTCTTTTCAGATTGCAAATTTAAAGGCTACGTTACTCTGAGTTGAAGATCGACCCTCTTGTATGTTTCGTCTGTGTTGGACAAAGGCACTGAAGTCACGTGGTCACAGCGTTCTGGTTGCTATAGCGACCGAAGCGAGCGAAACTCAGCAAAGATGATCTCTAGCTTTAAGTTGGTTTCGTGGGTTGGTTGAAGAAGGCTAGCACTTGAAGTAGAGTAGTTTTGAGAAAATAAAACTTGGAAAATAAAACGAAATAAAAGCGAGCGAGGCTTCCTTGAAGGAAGGAGGCGTGTCTTCTTTCTCTCTCTGGCGACTGCAATGAGAGGAGGGAAAACACGGCATTTTGAAGAGGCCAATCTCACGCCCCTTCACGCCTGTAGGCCAATCGTCTTTAACAACGTATTAGGCCCAACCTTCCGACGCTTTGCGTGTATACGCCCTTCATACTAGAATGTTGGAATTATAATTTCGTTCTTATCAATGATACCGCTGGTATTTAGTTCAATAACACATTTTCTGATATTTTGTGTTAAAGATTCAGAGCCGTTGGATTTCTGGAACAAAACGATACCACGGATCGTGGTTATATCAGTTAATAACAAACAGTTACATGTTTCTTGATAATAATAAGCATTTCACTTTTGATTATATCATAAAACTCAGTTATAATGGTCTTCCATATAAGGACCATGACATACCACAGAATACATTTCAAAAATATATATAGAAAAGAGTGATTTTGATCACAATGTCCAGGGATGTGAGTTTCTCTGTGTTTCGTGTGTGTGACCAGTCTTGAAAGTTCATGCCTTCGCGCTGAACTTTTGTCCTCGAGCCGCGGGGTGAGAAGCTATGTGTGTGCGTCTTACTGGCTTTGATGAGATTATCAGCACGCGCATCTGGTCGAACAGAGTCTTGTTGTTTTCGGAGTGTAAATTAGTGTCTAAATGCAAATCAATGTGTCAGAGAAATCCCGGGGGGGGGTTTTCTGGGATTGCTCTTATTGGTCAGCGGATGTTCGCCGAGTGATAACTTAAAGGTTCTTGTTGACCCAGCAGAAAGGGGTCTGTGTATTCAGATGGGCAGTCAACGATTTACGCCAAATGTCGGCGCCGTTTGGTCTAGTATGTCTTGGGGCAGAATCTTGAGACAATGGAGGTGTTGTAAATGAGTATTCCAGTACGTTGATTAGGTCCCAGACTAGAGGGGGGGGGGAATCTGATCACGGGGTAATCTCAGTAATTTAATCAACACACCGTCTGATCATGTGCTTTGCGTTACATCAGATTTAGTATATTAATGATGCATTCACCTCATAAATCATGACACACTGCTCTAGCACAGGAAAGTGCATACAAGTTCAAGTGCATGCTTTTAAAATGAAAAAGTATTGGTATCGGTATCGATATCGGCGATACTGGCCCTGTATTTACTTGGTATCGGATCGGTACCGAAATTTGCAGTTTCGCCCATCACTAGTCAGAAGCGGATTTTCTTCATGTTGATAGCTAGCCTATTTTTTTTTTTTTCCTGAATTACTGCTGGGTGTGAATTGTGCTAAATAAGTTGCCTTATCTTCTCTGAAAAGCGTTCCGGACATTCAGCTGACATAAAACGTACTCGGTTACTAACGTAACCTCGGTTCTCTCTAGAGAGGGAACGAGTACTTGCGTAATATCTTACGCTAGGGGAAAACCTCTTTTCCACGAGATACTGAAGCCAAAAATTATCCTTAATTTTGCAATAATGTAAAACGCATTGCAGCAGCATGCAGACATGGGCGAGACAGCTCGCGCGCCCATTGGCTGCTCTGCGGTAACTGCACCAGCCTATCGAGAGAGGCCCATCATGATGTCAGAACCAATGAGGGCGCTTCGCGCCCAATACGTCATGTCCCGCCAAAAGAGGGTGGGGCTTGGCTATAAATATAGCCTCGAGAGGCTGGTTTGACCAGTTTTTCATCGCCAAAGCGAACCGGAGCGTGATGCATGCACGGCAAGATACGCAAGTACTCGTTCCCTCTCTAGAGAGAACCGAGGTTACGTTAGTAACCGAGTACGTTCTCTTACGAGAGGTTCTCTCGTACTTGCGTAATATCTTACGCTAGGGGAACACAGTGTAAAACGCCGTGCGTGCTTGAGATACAACACTAAAGTCCCAAGGGCAGGTGCCCGGGGCTCATACAGTGCCTAATCACACGGGACTCACAGAGAGTCCGGGAAGAGGGGCTAGAATAGCATCATTCCTGTAATATAGAGCTCTAATAAGAGCAGATTATATCAAGTGTTCCACACAGCCAGGGCGAACTCGGCCTGGACTGATAAATATGGGGGACTTACGCACTGCCCACAGAAGTATACAGACGATCAGTGATCGACGCTCTAGCAGTTTCAGCATCCTGAGCCGATAGCATCGGGCAGGCAATACTGAAAATTTAGACCGAGAGCAACTTAGCTTGTAAAGCGGGAACCTCGAGGTTATAAAACCTTATAAATGTAGACGGGGAGGCCCAGCCTGCCGCCATACAGATATCTTGCAAGGCAATCCCACTAGACCAAGCCCACAACGAGGCCATGCCTCTCGTGGAGTGCGCTTTGACACCTAACGGGCATTGCAGGCCCTTAGATGTATAAGCTAGCGCTATAGCATCAACTATCCATCTGGATAAACTCTGTTTTGACGCGGCTAGTCCCTTAGAACGTCCGCTGAACAAAACAAAGAGCTGCTCCGTCTGTCTGAAAACGGATGCGCGAGACACGTAGGCTCTTAACGCCCTGACCGGGCAAAGGAAGCCTGCGTCCCCTTCCTCTTCAGATACCGGCAGGGCCGACAGGGAGATCACCTGTGCCCTAAACGGTGTATTGAGGGATTTAGGAACATATCCGTGCTTTGGTTTGAGTATGACTCTCGAGTCATTAGGTCCAAACTCCATACACGTCGCGCTCACTGAGAGCGCTTGCAAGTCCCCTATGCGCTTCACTGAAGCGAGAGCCAGAAGAAACACTGTTTTGAGAGACAAGTGTTTTAGGTCTATTGATTGTATTGGCTCGAATGGGGCACCTTTCATGGCTTCCAGAACCGTGGACGGGAACCGAGGGAGGTCTGGGAGGATTCAGCCTCTTAGCTCCTCTAAGGAAGCGAATGACCAGATCGTTCCTTCCGAATGAGTGGCCAAGCGTTGGTTCAGCGAACGCTGCTATGGCCGCCACATAAACTTTGAGCGTGGATGGGGCTCTGCCCTTATCCAGAAGCTCTTGTAAAAAGGAAAGAACCTCCGCCACCCCACAGTGTGAGGGTGAAGTGCCACGCGCTGTACACCAGCTAGTGAACACAGACCATTTTGAGGAATAGAGCCGTCTCGTAGATGGAGCTCTAGCCTGCGTGATCGTGTTTAACACTCCCGCTGGGAGGTTAATGGGTACCCGTTGATGGCCCACACGTGTAGGGACCAAAGCTCCGGGCAAGGATGCCAGATCGAGCCGTTTGCCTGCGAGAGGAGATCCCTCCTCACCGGTATCGGCCACGGGGCGGTACTCGTCAGCTGCATCAGGACTGGAAACCAGGCTTGGTTCGTCCATAATGGGGCGACAAGTAGCACCGGGCATCCGTTTTCCCTGATTCGCTCTAACACCTGGGGTAGAAGCGTGACAGGGGGAAACGCATAGAGCGGGCAGCGGGGCCAGACGTGGGCCAGCGCATCCCTGCTCTTGGAGAAAAATTCCTGACAGTGAGCGTTCTCTTGAGACGCAAATAGGTCTATTTTCGCTCTGCCAAATGTCCTCCACAGCAGTTTGACTGTCTGCGGGTGTAAAGACCATTCTCCTGCCGGAAGATTGTTCCTGGACAGTCTGTCTGGTCCCACATTCAGGTGGCCGGGCACATGCGCTGCTCTGAGCGAGCGCAGATTGTGCTGAGCCCAGACCAGGAGGCGTTCCGTCAGCCTGTGAAGGGTTCTGGATCTGATACCTCCTTGGTGATTTATATAAGCCACCACTGACATGTTGTCCGAACGGACCAGGACGTGGTGTCCTATTATATGGGGACAAAAGCGCCTCAGCACGTTGTCGACTGCCATCATTTCCAGGCAGTTTATGTGTAGAAGCTTCTCCCGTTCTGACCACTGGCCGAAGAACGGTCTGCCCTCTAGCAGCGCTCCCCATCCCGAGGTTGAGGCGTCTGTAGACACCACCTTCACACTCGAGGAAGTCCCCAGGCTTACACCTGATCGGTACCAATCGGTCACTGACCAAGGTTTCAGAGCTGCGATGCATTTCTGATCGACCTTGAGGCGCAAAAGACCGGAGGTCCACGCTCTGCGCAGAACGCGCGGTTTTAACCAGTACTGCAGCGGGCGCATGCGAAGCAGACCCAGCTGAAGCACTGAAGATGCTGAAGCCATGAGACCCAGCATTTTCTGAAACTTTTTGAGCGGGACTAACGTGCCGTGGCGAAACGTTTCTGTCATGCGCTGGATACTCAGCCTGCGCTGCGGTGACAGTTGTGCTGTCATAGACAGCGAGTCCAGTTCTGTGCCCAGAAAGGATATTTTCTGACTGGGAGACAGCGAACTCTTCGCCCAATTGACTTTGAGACCTAAATTCTTGAGGTGATCGAGTAATATGGTCCTGTGTTCTATGAGCTCTGACTGTGATCGAGCTAGAACTAGCCAATCGTCCAAATAATTCAGCACTCGTATGCCTCGGAGCTTGAGGGGTACGAGCGCTGCATCCATGCACATCGTGAATGCGCGAGGTGCCAGGGATAGGCCAAACGGCAGGACTGCGTACTGATATGCCTGGCCCTCGAAGGCGAATCTCAAAAATCGCCTGTGACGTGACGCTATTTGTATTTGAAAATAAGCGTCTTTCAGATCTATCGACATGAACCAGTCCCCTTGGCAAATTTGCGAGAGGATTTTCCTGGTCGTGAGCATTCTGAACCGTCGTTTCAGAAGTGCTTTGTTTAGCCGTCTTAGATCTAGAATGGGTCTGAGACCCCCGTCTTTTTTGGGTACCAGAAAATATCTGCTGTACATGCCCCCTTCACACTGAGCCTGTGATAAGGGTTCTATAGCCCCTTTGCTCAGTAACTTCGCTATTTCGGCTCGAAGCAGGTGTGCTGCTTCCTCTTTCACCGTAGTTTCGATTCGCGCCGCTTGACGTTGCGGGCGTCGACCGAACTGTAGCGAATAGCCTCTTTCTATAATGTTCAGCACCCACTCTGATACCCCGGGAAGCTCTGCCCACGCTTTCGCGTGAGTGGCTAGGGGTAGAATGATATCTGGGCTCTGATCGCGACCTAGTGGCGAGCGGAGAGCACCGGTGTGCTGTAACATGAGCGCCACGCTTGCAGCGTGTGAGACTGGGGGCGCGCTGATCACAGCGGGCAGCCTGCCCGCGCTCAGTTCTCCTACAGCGGTGTGCTGAGAGAGAGCGAGCGGGGCGAACCCCGTGGGGTTTATTATGTCTGTGAGCGAATGAGGGCGCGGGATATCGAGTCCATGCAAAACGCTGAGAACACCGTCTGTTTGTGCAGACTGTATGTGCGTTGGTTTCGTTTTTACAGAAACCGTGAGACATGCAGTGTGTAGTGTTTGCGGGCACTGGGACGTGGGCACAATCACTACATTTGTTGCACAATCGACATGAGTCGATTTTATTTGTGCGGGCCGTGTGTGGCGGGCCGTGTTTGTGTGTAGGAATGGGCACTGGGCAGTGGGCATTTTTACTACACTCATAACACCATCGACCGTGGCCGGAATACCAGAAAATACACTCTTTATGGGATTTATCTGGGTCGCCGTAAAAACGGCGTTTGTGTGCAGGCAAGCGGGCTGTGTTGCCGACTTGTTTACTGCAGAATACACTGGAACAGTCGCAATTACTGGAACTGAACGAGCGAAAATTTTCGGTGGAAGTCCGGCCGCAGCGGGACTTGAACACCGTCGCTTCCTTAAGCTGGCTAGGAAGACTTAGAGGCCTCGGGCTTTACCACAATCTTCGGCCGGGGCCCGCACGGCGGAGGGCGGCGGAGCGAGAGCGCGGTCTCTGATTCCGGGCCTGACCGCGCTGTGGAGCGGCGGCAGCTGAGGGTTGCGGCTGGAAGCTGCGAGCAGGCGGCTGTTTAGGGCGACCCGCTGCGGAGCTTGAGCGCTTGGGCAGGAAATGTTTCATGGCCTGCGATGTCTTCTGAACCTCAGCGAATCTGTCTGCGAAATCCTTGACAGAAGATCCGAAGAGGCCAGCAGAGGAGACGGGGGCGTCGAGAAACGCAGAGCGCTCCGAGTCCGACATCTCCGAGAGCGTAAGCCACAGGTGCCTCTCAGCCACGGTAATAGAGGCCATGTTCCGCCCTATGGCCTGTGCAGCGGATTTAGTGGCGCGAAGGGAGAGATCCGTCGCGCTCCTCAAATCCGACAGACTCACAGCTTTCGGTCCTTCCTCGTCCATTTTGCGGAGAAGGTTGGCCTGGAAGATCTGGAGTATGGCCATTGAATGAAGCGCCGAGACAGCCTGCCCGGCGGCGGTGTAAGCGCGACCGTGCAAAGCTGACGTAGTGCGGCAGGCTTTAGATGGCAGCGCCGTCTTAGCACGCCGTCCAGCGGAGGGCGGGCAAAGATGGCTGGCTACCGCTTCCTCGACGGGGGGGAGAGAGTGGTACCCTTTGTCTTTAGCACCGTCGACTACGGAGAATGCTGCAGACACGGGAGCACGCACTCTGGCTGAAAAAGGAGCGTTCCAAGACTTAGCGACCTCTTCGTGAAGCTCAGGAAGAAAGGGCGCTGGTCTTGAAGGCTGTGAAGCGCGGTCCCTTTGCAGAAAACAGCCGTCCAGGAGGTTGTGTGCAGGCTACTGGGGCGTCGACCACTCAAGGCCGAGGCTCTCGACGGCCTGCTCGAGCAGACGCATAAGCTCCGCTTCAATGCTGGCTCTTTTCCCAGGGGGCCGGTGAGAAAACGGTGCGAGGTCCGCAGAGCTCAATCCAGTCCTCACTGCCCGACGCTAGGAGAGAGCAACTGTCGTCCTCCACACATTCAGCTTCCTCGTAGTCCCCTATGGCGGAAGCGGCGGCAGACAGCGGCCGCTGACCGGCAGTGAGAGACTCGGGTGAAGCAGGCGGCGAAGCTGGCGGGCGCACCGGCGAGCTTTCGCGGGATGGAGGAGGTTCCGGGACCAGGAGGTTCCGCTTTTTACGGCGCGGCAACGCAGCGGGCGAAGGTGCAGTCTCGGAGAAAAATGCCAGGCGAGTCCGCAGAGTCACCATAGGCATTACCGCCTTCAGCGAGCGCGAGAGCTGCGTGATCCTCACCCAGGCAGGAAACACAGATGACATGGTGGTCCCCGTCGCTGAGTGGAGCTCGGCATGAGCCACAGGATGAACGAGGCATCTTGATAAAGACGCTCGTGCTCTTTTAGAGAAAAATGTGTGTCGCGGTGGCGAACACACACAGCAGTAAAAGGATATATACACCAGAAAGCGTGAGCAGGAACGGCGACTGAAGGCGGCGAGTTGTCGTCCAGCAGCTTCAGATGTGGCGCTAATCCCGCTGAGTGCTTAATCCAAACGGCGCGGCTTCCTCTCTGGATCCAGCGATGCGTGAGCTTCGCTGAAGAGATGAAAAACTGGTCAAACCAGCCTCTCGAGGCTATATTTATAGCCAAGCCCCACCCTCTTTTGGCGGGACATGACGTATTGGTCGCGAAGCGCCCTCATTGGTTCTGACGTCATGATGGGCCTCTCTCGATAGGCTGGTGCAGTTGCCGCAGAGCAGCCAATGCGAGCTGTCTCGCCCATGTCTGCATGCTGCTGCAATGCGTTTTACATTATTGCAAAATTAAGGATAATTTTTGGCTTCAGTATCTCGTGGAAAAGAGGTTTTCCCCTAGCGTAAGATATTACGCAAGTACGAGAGAACCTCTCGTAAGAGAACAACACTTTAATTAAACGAAAAAAAACTATACAGTGATGAAATGTTTTCTATGTTGACACAAATCTTGGATGTCCATGTCCTAACTGCTGGGATAATCACAACGCGCACGACACGTCCAATTCGCGAACTAATGACTCATTTGAACCAATTCATTTTAATGAATGGTTAAAACAACTGATCTTTCCAGCAGTGAACTCAGGAGACGTCTGAATCGGTGTATAACTAATCAGTAACACTTTACAATAAGGTTCTATTTATTACATAAATTATATAAAAAGTACAGTTTGCTAACTCAAGCTTAAACTTTAAAATAAATAAAACCACTTGTTTTTTTTTAAAAAGCATATGACTACATTTTTCCACACAGTGTTATCAAGAATCGATAAGAGAATCGTTAAAGAATCGGATCGATAATCAGAATCGTCAGTGGCATTATTATTGATAAAATCTTATCAATTCCCATCCCTATGTGAAGACATTAAAGAACATACATGTTTTTTTAATATATTTTTTTTTTTTAGAGTTAAAAGATTAAAACATTTTGCTAACATGAGGTCTTATTGTGTCACTGTCAGTCTTTTTACATCAGTGCAAAACTAGGGTATGCAGATTAAGACCACTATTCATCAGCATGCATTGATTAATCCCATGGCATGTAGCAAAAAAAAAAAAGTTAGTCTGCAAACTTGGCCACTAAATATTTAATATTCAATTATTTTAATGATCACAATTAAAGTTTTAATTTTATTAAATTGAACAAGCGCAACATTCAGCATTCAATCAAATATTTTAAAAGATGTATTATTAATAATAATGTTATTTCAACATAGGCCTAATATCTCGTTATTTCGTTAATAGCCTATGTGTGCGTGCAACAAGCAAGATGTGCATTTGTAAATCCGGTGCATTGATTTTAAACTAGTGTTTTCTGACAGTGTCGACTCGGCTGCAAAGATGAAGTTGACGATCGCCATCTCCGTAGTGAACGCGCCTATAGAGAGAAATGCACATAATGAATTACATAATCAGAGAGCTTTTTCTTTTCGTTTTGAATTATTTCGTTTAAAGACATCTCAAGCTTTGTGTATTTGATGTATTTCTCATGTCTGTGTCAGGCATACACTGAGTTTCGTTAAGTTAGGATGAGATGTGCTCCAGTTCACGTGCAATGCAAGTGACCGCGCAGGCGCCTCCATGATTATTTTGTCTGTTATATTTGCTTCTTATTAATTAAATCCAGGCAATTGGTTGATGAAAAATTGATTAAAATTAAGATACAATTTATACAAAACGAAATTCACTTTAAGGAAAGGCTTTAAACAGTTGACATTTTCACAAATTCCAGTGTCCTTCCACACCTCCATCCCCAGTTTGCAAGGAAGAAACAAGCCCTTGAGCCCACTGTATCCTTGTGCAAAACGCACACATAAGATTTGTGGAATTCTATGTATAATAATCATGGATGTACTGTTTGAAGATTGACAGGGAGAGGACAAGCATAGGCTACTAGGACTGTACTTACAGGTTACAAGCGCCACACTGTTTTTTTTCCATTAAAAGGTTTGAGTACAATCGGTAAAAAAATCAAAAGTTAGGAACAACACAGCACAACACAGCCAAAAGTGGGTATTGAGGATCAACTCCTGCATACTGTATATTTTAAACACAAGGGTTATTTCAAATAATATCTAAAGAGTACAGCACATTCACAGTTCATTTTCTGTGCGAGAATCACAGTTCTCATCAGTTCACAGAGAATCATTTTCTTCCTCCAAGCAGAGAAATGTACACTGAACTTATAAAAAAACAACTTGACTACTACCATCCACAGAATAAATGTAATCCCTTGCTGTCTGGTTTAGATTTAGTTCGTGTGAACATCCATACACAGCACAAAAGTCCGGTATCATCCATGAATTTGAAGTACAGGCGGAGATAGCAGCATCACCTAGCTACTTCCTATGACAAGACCCCTGTTCCAAGATGGTGGCGGTTTTGACGCATGCTTAGAACCCCAAGGCGACATCTAGTGTATATATCTATGGCCTCAGTCTATGTTCATTCATACACTTTTGTTACAAATTGATTTCTATTAGTAACACCAATGGGTTTTTATTTTGCATAAGTGATGGTTTAGAGCTTATCCCCTATTGTGATGTGACTTATTACAGATGATGCTACATATTGTGATCAATTGATTCAGATGGAAAATAATTTTTATTTTTTTGTGTTTACAGGTTTCTTGTCAGGATAAATCCTGAATATTTGAAATGCACATCACAGTTCCAGGTGAGCAGAAAGAGTAGGAAGGTTGTTCGGAGGAAGACCATGGCCTTGAATCCACATGTTGCATCTTACATACAGTTTAACATGGTAAAAAAAGTACAGTAAAATAATGTATTTAATTTTACAGTATGCTTAACAGTACTGTATTTAGTGTTACAGTAATTTTACTGTTGAATGAAATACAGCAACTACTGGATAATTGTTGCCAGTAAGTTACTGTTAATTTGACAATCATTTTTTTACAGATAATCTCACATAGGCCTAAAACATGTTTAAAACGCAGTGTGACATAGTCTGCTGCATAGAGAGTATAGTGGTGTCAAATTGCCCTATAGTTTCACTACCGTGTTAAACCTGTGGCATCTCACTGTCCTCACAGGTTTGTGCTGTATTTATAAAATCTGCTGTTAAATGGTAATACCATGTAACCAACAAGGTCTGTAAAAGGGCAAAAATGTCTTTCCAACATGTAAAAACACAAAGAAATGCAGAGAATGATCAATTTAGCTATTTTACAGTAATATTCAGCCTGATCAAGTTATTTCTACATTGACTGCAAATGTAATATTTAATTTCTCACATGGCTGAAATTATAAAACCTTGCAATTTTCAATATTAAAATAAACTAAATTACTTTCACTTTCCAATAAGGTCTCATTTGTTAACCCTTTCACACGTAAGTTTAAAAAATTCTGGCTGACCCCTGAGCGTGAGTTTTTCAAGGCGACCGTTATTTAGAACGTGTCGCTTTATGGTTTCCATGGTGACGCGTCATTGCTTGTCACATGACACACCGCAGCAACAACAGCGCTGAATGAATTATGATCTGCTTTTATGTCATTTATTTTTTATTCAAAATATTCACAAATTTGTTAGCTATGGCATGAAATATCTGATATTCCGATTGTCAAATATATGCAAGTGGAAGTGTTTTGTTGTTTAACCCTCTGGGGACCAAAAACGCGCCCGCGCGTTTTGCTCGTTTTTTTTTTTAGCAATGTAAATTAAGTTCATAATGCTCTGTTAATTTTGATCTTTCATTTTCGTGGTATACATCAATCGATCCTGTTCAGTTTCTATTTTTTTTCTGTGTACTCACAATAAAAATAAAGTGTTTTGCTTTTTGCCAAATAAAGAAAAATTAACATGATGCGAGTTCTGCACTCTCTCTGTCAGTGAACTCCAATTTGAAACGCGTTCGAAAATGATCTGTAACTCCGCAAAAATTCAGTCAAACAGGCAAACATACCCACGGGCATCAAGCTTGAGATCGCATCTTTTAAATGAAGTAATTTTTATAAAAAACAAATATTCTCAGCTTGTGAAATCTGTATTAAAAGAGAGCGATTCCAGTTGAGCTCATTAGAGCTCATTCAAATGTAATGTGACCACGCCCCGGAGAGCGCGCGGTATTCAAACGCAAATTCTGAGGACCATTTCAGTCCTGTGAAACGCCCATCAGCTGTAAACACAGCGCACCGCGAGTGATGCATAATATAGCCTACATAACAAACAGTGCTGATATGAGGAGCAATAGATCCCACTGAGGAGTGAGGTAGGCTAAGTTATCTTTTCTCAAGTGTTAATGTGGAATAACGTTATGGAATAACGTTAGTGTAGGCCTATGTAATCGCGTTTCTGTGAGATGAATGAAGGGTACATATTTGTAAAGATATGTACCCTTCAGGTTCTCAGAATTTGCGTTTGAATACCGCGAATGAATGTTTGCCTGTTTGAAACAGAATGTTTGCCTGTTTGAAACAGAATGTTTGCCTGTTTGACCTAAATATGAATCGCGTGTCTGTGTGTGAAAGAATAAACCGCTTTAATCAACTAAAATGCTTGGCTATACTGAGATGAGTAAAAATCGACTGAAATATGTTGAAATAAAATGTCTGTATAAGCAACATATTAAACTGCAAATTAACATTTATATGCCCTAATATTTCATAAAAACAACGTTATAGTCAGGCGAAATATGAAAGACAACATTTTGTTGACTAGATTTGGGTACAGTTTTTACTGTAGAATATACTGCCACATCAAATATATATATATATATATATATATATATATATATATATATATATATATATATATATATACTATTTTTGTCAAAAATAAAGTCATCAACTAAGATGTTAGATGTTCCAATGTTGGCTATATTCAAACTAATGAATACATATGATAAAATGTAGGCCTATAATCATTTTTTTTTTTTGACAAAGAAAGAGTACACTTGAAATATTGTTGAAATTGTAATTATTGTTGTAATTGTAACCTTTTTAATAAAATAGCAAAACATATGATAAAATGTAGGCCTATAATCATTTTTTTTACAAAGAAAGAGTACACTTGAAATATTGTTGAAATTGTAATTATTGTTGTAATTGTAACCTTTTTAATAAAATAGCAAAAGATATTTACAAGATAGATGTAAGCAAAATCTTAAATGGTCAATATAAGTCTTCTTCTAAATATATCTTTTGTTCTTGCATTGTGGCTCAGTCAGTGTCACACCTGAATGAATGGCTCATTATGCAGAGTGGGTGGGACATTGTATTCTCAGGTGTAAACCACTCCTCGTTCACGCCCCCCTCGCATATTGGCTTTCCAAGCAAAACCTGTTTTACACAATTTAAATCAATGTATTGTTTTATGTGAATGATAAAGCAAGACTATTTTCACATAATTTTTAAGCCAGAACTCGAAGCGACAACATCCATTAGTCAAAAGTCTTGTGGACATATATTTAGTATGTGTTTTGTGGTCTTATTTCAGCAACTTTCATTTTTATTTTTTTCAATAACCACGCATAAACATTATTCTCTTAAAAATACAAACATATACATACATGATGCTCACATATTATGGTAGCCCTGTTTGTGCTATATAGAGTGAATTTACACCTTTGCCATTAACATGTTTATAAATAACTGAAAAAAGCACAAATGTCAGGGCATGTCAGAACATCTCAAGGGCCCCAAAAACACCTTGGTCCCCAGAGGGTTAAACACCTTTATAACGATCGCGTTAGTTGAGATGTATGCGTGATGGCCACCGCCATGTTAGTTTGTGCCGCAGACGCAGTTCAGAGAATCGGATCTGTTGGATTTACAACACGTGAATTCATCCACTTCTCACGAAATACATAAAAGTAAGTGGCTGGTGAACTGGGATAAGAATAGAGTAAACTTTAAAGTTATTTACACAATGTGTATCTGATATGAATAAAACGTGTCTAATTATAATGGAAAGGATTATTATTGCCTTTTCCATAGATATCAGCTCTAAATGTATTGTTTTTTTAGTACTTATGTGAATTTATATGTCTGAAACCTAAAATAAACATTATGTGGTTGAAAACACTGAAAAGTTGTGATATATGACAGCTCTTAGCGTGCCTGTCTCTGGCTCAGCGCCAGCCAATGCGCGAAAGCACATTTGAATTTAGCAGTTGATCACGTGATGCACTGACCGTTCTAATCACACCGGTGTGATCGTATGCTCCAGGGACCAGCCAAGACTGATCACACTGGTGTGATCGTATGTGCGAAAGGGTTAATAGTTAATGTATTAAATAACCAAGGGCGGCTGGCCAATAGAGGGCGCTAGGGTGCCACCCCCCCCCCCCCATGAGCCAGACCACAGTTTATGAGCCACACTCATTAAATAAATAAGTAAATATATACATAAATCATACATACAAATTGTCAGTATTTGTGTGTTTGAGATATTAAATGCACCCAGTATATGTGAAAAATATGATAGAAATTAAAAATGTCTGCTTTTTCAACACGTCTCCTCCACCTGCGTGCACGTCTCATCAGCTCTGGGGCGCTGGAGTCAATCGCCCCAGAGAGGCGGGTCTGTGGAGCAGCTTAGCCAATTGCTGATTTAATATATACATGTTTGACATAAACTGTAGCCAATCAGCGAGCTCAAATCTAGTCAGCTATGGGCGCTTCTGTTTAGCGCCCCAAGCTGCGCATGCCTGCCCGCGCCCGCGCTCATGCGCGCCTATCTCCATCAGACAGCGGTCTATCGGCCTGGCTAGCTGGATGCGGTCATGCTAATGCCTTGTTTTGCTTTCCGTGATTACATTTTAAAACAACGGGGACAGATCCGGCATGGACAGTTACCGGAGTGAATGAATGAGTTCAATTTCAAATGCAAATGGAAAGTTTGTGCAATTTGTTTGTTTTTGTGTAAGGACGCCTCAGCCTTGTAATATGGCATTAAATAATTACTGACTTTTTCACAGAGCACTGGTATCATGCAGTTTGTGTTAAATTGTGTTTGGGTGGTTAATAATAATAATTATTATAATTATTTTTATTTATATAGCGCCTTTCCAACACCCAAGGTCGCTTTACAAATAAATGTAAAAGGCAGTGGTTCTCAAACTGGGGTACGTGAGGTGACAGATGGGGGTGCGGGAACAAAATGCTGAATTTTGCCGTTCCTTTAATACTACCCCACCTTAAAATAAGATTTAAATTGAGCATGCATTTCTATCAGGTAAAATGCTGTAAATACATGACATCCGATCAAATTACCTCATCTTTTGCGGTCAAAACTTTCTGCATTTAAGCAGCGTGTAGGCTATATGACAGGTCTCATTTAAGCAGTGTGTAGGCTATATGACAGGTCTCGTGCAGATTGCTGCCTCGGCAAATCGCACTGTAGCAGCTACTACCGTTCTCGACAATGTACCTTTGTAAAAGGTAGGTAAAAAGTAGGGATTTAGCACTTACTAGCATGAAGAACAAATATAGACACAGGCTGAGCATGGAGATCGATATAAGATTCAAACTCTCTTCGATACAAACACATACCCTGTTTGAGTTTAATGTTGATCACATTATATGAAGATCCACACGATTGCGAATGTGACATTGATTTTATACAACAGTTCAACAAACGAAATATTAATATTAAGTTCATTTTCAACACAGTTGTCAATATTATTTTTTTAAAACAAAATAATAGCTCCAACGAAAGCCACAGCAGAACTGCAGCACACAGCAGTGTTTGTGAACGAATCTGCGGCGTTGAACGAATCATTAGAGTCAATGATTCAATGATTAATTCATAAATACAGCCACTTGCTTCATTTCTGAATGAATGACTCGATGACTCATCACCTACTGGCGGGTTTAATTCAATGTTTAAAAGCATCATTTCGTTTTTACCATTGCATATTTCTCTATTGAACATTTATTATGAACATTCATTATTTAAAGCATTATTTATTTTATAAAGGTATTTGTAAAGGTAAAAATGCACTGGAAAAATCTATTTAAGGGGGCAAATATTGTCCCTTACTGAAAAAGGTGCGACTGAAGAGTGGGGGTACGCAGAAGGATGTTAAAAGCCTCATGGGGTACAACTCTAAAAAGTTTGAGAACCACTGGGACTGGGTTAAGGAATAGAACAAAATAAACATCAACATCAAAGCACAATACACATACCAAGTGCAGAAAGTAGGCCTAATATACAGAGGTCACTTACAAAGTTAGGTTAAAGACACAAAACAAAGAGGGATTCAAACAAATAGCATATCAATAACAATGTAGAATTTACCGACTGTGAGCTGAAGAGTAATATTCAGATAAAAAATGTGTTTTTGAAGGAGAGAAGGGTGGATGTTTGACAGATGTCTTGAGGAAGAGCATTCCACAACCTCGGAGCCACTACGCTAAAAGACTCCCATGGTTACCAGACTATTGAAACCGACTGAATATGACACAGCCCCACCGAAGATATTTTTCACCAGCCGCCACTGTAAATAACATGGACTAACAATGAACAATACTTTTGTTACAGTACTTATTAAGTTGGCTTGGGAAAGCCAACTTACTGATATTGTACTTAAACTTATTATTATTCTTCTGACCCAAAATTTTACTGACTCTAACTCCTCCTAGAGCTTTAACTCTACATACTCCAAACTTGGCTCAGACCTTCAGACTGTTCTGACTCGAGTTGCTATATCTTTTTAGACTGATTTGACTTTCAGTTTTCTTAAAAATTAATATTAAAAACCATAAAAATCTCATAGACTTACATTGCAGAATACTCAAATTGAGCCAAGGCTACGGTGGCCCATTAGTGCACAAGCCAAAAACTCAAATCTAAACTCCCTGAAGCCCTACACTCAATAAGGCGAGACACGGCAGGCAAAAACGTTTTTTTTTTTTTCACTGGTCAATTTTGAGATTTTGGGTTATTTGTCTTCAATAACATGTATTCTTTCAGATTTGTGCTGCAAAAAAAGTCCAAAATACACATTTAGGTCTTTATTTTACTACACTTTGTCTGTTTGAGTGTGCAGATTTCGCCTAAATTCATCAAAAGTTGGTGTTCTAAATAATCCCGCTGCTCCGCGATCGCTCTCTGTACCCCTTCATCTTGTATACCGTTGGAAAGCTCTCTTTCTTCTGTACAATGCTGTTGGATCCAAATATGGTCATTTCCTGTCTATCAGAAACCAATCATGAAAGTAAAACAGGTGATTTAACTCGAAATGCGCAATCTCATTGGCTGATGCCTATTTCTGACAACGTGATTCGTCCAGAATCGTCACGTGACGCGCTCTGACATTTCCGCGGTAGTTCAAAATGTTGAAAGATATGCGTGTAAAATTCTCTCAGAGAAGTCGAAAACAGTTGTCATTAGCTAGAAGACACAAGGGATTACCAACAAAGACAAAAGATGATGAAATGCCATATGGATCTTCACAATTTTTTTCATGAGAGCCGCACTGATAGGACAGGTCAGTAGGAGAGCCATACGTCGTCCTTTCAGTTTCGGTTCTCAATCGACAAAGTGTTTACATGTTCTCTCGATAAACCACCTCTTTCAATCCGATCGAAATTATTTGTAATATAGCTGACACTTTGAGTTTATAATGGGTTATGTTATAGCCCTACTTATTTTTAATGTTTTTAAGAAATATCTGTAGTGACTGGCTGCATGATATCGCCGTATTTTTTACAGCCAAGCGAGCCACAAATTAAAGCTTGGCGGGCCGCACGAGGCTCGCGAGCCGCGCAATGAGTAACCATAGTGCGTCGATGCGTTACGAACAAGCTGTAACATTTTGAACACATCTAAATGTAAGTCAAAAAGACACATTACATTTCAAAGCACTTAAAACCCACAAGCCAAATCCTGAAAACGGTCGCCTCAGTCAGCTGATGGTGAAGCTAACAAACCAGGCTCCCTTCAGCACTGGTTCAAAACAACTCAACAGAACAAAGCTAATTATGAATCATTCAAAATATCAATATTTAGAACATTGGAGAAAGCAAACAAAGTAGACTAAATTGTTATTTGACAGAGTATCTCTCACATCTGTCAGAGAAGAAGAGACAGATCCTGACTAAATACAGGCTCAGTGACCACCAACTGGGTCAGACAGAGATGTACTTCCTCCTCCACTGGGAAAAAAGTATCTTCACTAAGTGATTTACACCTTGGACAAATAGCCAAAAGAATAAAACTTCCCAAAGTTAGCACCAGAAAAGAAGCCTGAAGTTCTAGAGGGTACAGCAGCTCCACTGACAGCTAAATATGTAGGCTATCTGCCTGAGGGATTGTGATATACCAGTATTTAGTTTTTCCATTCCACCTATGTGATGGACTGTTGATGTGTTGTTTTGGATGTTATGATCAGTGATGGATGAAGCAATAATGAGCTTTGGATGTTAAAAAGTGTGATACATGGATTTTACTTGGACCTAAAGCATATTTTGTCTGTAATTCATGGCTTTCAATAGAAATTAGTGGAATTTTGCCATAAAAATCTTTAAAGGCCGTTTTCTCAAAATGAGTTTTTTCTTGCACTCCTAGTGACGATTTTGTAGCACCTACATACACCAAACTTTACAGTCGTATTCCTAACTATATTGTGAAGATTTGTTCAGAGGGATTTGTTGATATATCATTCTTGGTCTGATTTATATGACATTTTATGCCTAAAAATAGGGCGAAAATCAATTTTTTAAGGCTATTGCCAGTATTTTCTAATTTACAGGGTAACAAAAGGGGATATTCATAATCCCCTCTGAAAATGTCTTTTCATTGAATATATCAACAAAATGCAAAAATAATTTTTAACCTTGTTTTTTTCAATGGTCATATTCGTCACTTCAAAATATATGCAAATTAGCGCATATTTAATTAGATATAGCCTCATTAGCATATTTAAAAATAAAATTACAGAAAACTTGCAATGCATTTTTTTCTCCTATTTATGTGAGTAATCAACTGGTAAAGTTTGATGGTGATATCTGTAAGTTAACAATTTTACCCTATTCACCTGTAGTGTCTCGCCTATCTATCTATCTATCTATCTATCTATCTATCTATCTATCTATCTATCTTCAAACTATTTTATCTATCTATCTTCAAACCTCTTCTATCTATCTATCTTCAAACTATTTTTATCTATCTATCTTCAAACCTTTTCTATCTATCTATCTATTGAAGAATAACAAATTTTAAGAATCTATTTCAAATATGCTTCCGTACATAACATCATGGTAAAGAATATTGTATTTAGCTTTTAAGGTTAAGATCTCAGCAAAGTTGCAATTCCTGTTCTCTCCTTATTAGCCGCTTTCCGACCAAGTAGTTACAGGAACTTAGTTCTAGGAACTGTCCACTTCTAAACAGTTCTAAGAACTACTCTCCCCCAAACTCGGTTTTGCTGTTTGCGTTCGCACTGGCCAAGTGGCCATAGGAACTGGTAGGAGGGGTAAGGGAGTGACGCAAGCACGGTGACTTTTATTTTGACGGCGTGACAGACCTTTATTTTGGCGGCGCTGAGAACACCAGAGCAAACAATGCTCGCATTCTCTGTGTTTATACACGGGTTTCTTGTATACAAACAATACCGGATGCGCGCGCATCCAGGAGGCAAAAAAACGCTATCTGTTATGCCGAGTTCTGTAAAAGAACATTGTAATTAACGTAGATTTCGCATTGTTTGTAATTTCTTGTTGACTCAATAATAAACTGCAATTTCAGAGTTGGATCTGTTTGTTTGTGTTTCATATTAATATAACATTATGTAAAACGTCCAACTGTTTACGAATCCAAATCCGGACATACTGCATGTATGAATATCATGTTAGACTAAGTTAGTAATGTAATAGCCAATGTTAGCAGTGCAGCATCTATAGAGCCCGCATTTGCTTTTATATAAGTTTACGTTACTTTACGACCTGCAACATTTCATAACTGCACACATATAACGTTACTTTACTGTAAATCAAAGATTTGACGATGGATTATGTGCTGTCATGAGCACATACTAGAGTTTAACTGCTCAGCCAGTTATGAACTGTGAAAAAAATACATGTTTATTTTTTCAAACAGCTATATTTAGATCGCAAATTTGACATTTAGTATACCAAGTGTGTAGTATACTACAAGAAAACATTCAAATAAATGCTGTTCTTTTGAATTTTCTATTCATCAAAGAATCCTAAATAAAATGTCACAAAAATAAGAAGCTGCATAACTGTTTTCAACATTGATAATTATCAGAAATGTTTCTTGAGCATCAAATCATCATATTAGAATGATTTCTGAAGGATCATGTGACACTGAAGACTGGAGTAATGATGCTGAAAATTCAGCTTTGATAAATTACACTTTTTCTTTTTGAATGCATTTTAAAATGTATGTTCCAATAATATTTCATAATATTCCTGTTTTACAGTATTTTTGAGCACAAGAGACTGCTTTCAAAAACATAAAAATCTTACCAACCCCAAAATTTTGAACAGTAGTGTATACATGGATTTCGAATAAGATAATTATATATATCAGGCCATACAACTGCTGGCCTCTTCTTGTCATCCACAATCCAAAGATCGTCATTTATTGCGTAGGGATCCGGCAAGATCTCACCATTGCTGAGAGTAAGTTTTTTAATATAATCGCCACGGTCGGATGTACTAAGGCTTCCCACATAATCCATCGTCAAATCTTTGATTTACTTTACTGTAATTTACAGTAAAGTAACGTTATATGTGTGCAGTCATGAAATGTTGCAGGTCGTAAAGTAACGTAAACAAGGATATTTATATATATAAATGTATTTATATAAAAGCAAATTCGGGCTCTATAGATGCTGCACTGCTAACATTGGCTATTACATTACTAACTTAGTCTAACATGATAATTAGCATTTTGACTTAGCGACAACAACCACCACTATGCTACTAGCCTAAACCCTTTACTCCGGTACGAAGACCCATAGACAGTGACCGTTTCTTAATATGCGTTCTTGTCTGTACTTGTGTTCTTGTGAAACGTCATCAGTCGCTGCCCAAGTACTGTTCCAATTCAAAGTTCACATCTAGCCAAGTCCAGTTCAAATCCCCAGATGTGTTCTTGATCCGCCCCTTTTACCGAGGATGCATCGAGAGGTGACTTGTGCGGACCTATTTTTTACAGTCTATGGCTCGTTTCCACTGAGTGGTACGGTACGGTACGGTACGGTACAGTACAGTACGGTACGGTTCGGGTCGGTAAACCATGAATCGGCTTGCGTTTCCACTGCCAACAGTACCCTTACTTGATAGGCGTGGTGTAGCCGGAAAGAAACGATCGACGTCATTTCCGCGTGAAGAAAGCAACATAAACAACAATGGATGACATACAGCAGATCTTGTTCTTGCTTCTCGGCGTGTTTGTCACAAGAAGCCAAGCGACGACATTAGGCGTTTCTCAATAGCAAGTACGTAAAGTAGTCCGACTCAGGAGAATGACTCCCGAGGACGCGAGTCCGGTTATTCTGCAAATGGAACAGCGCGCGTCACTCTGCATTAAACATTTTAATATGGTCCAGGCAATATGTGCATTTGTACTAAACAACAGATGTTGCAGTAAACAACATTAGATCATCTTCGTTAAAATTTAACAAAACAAAACTCCAGTCTCTTTTTGTTCAATTTCAGTTTTATCAATATTAGCCATTATAAAACTATAAGTAAAAGGTACAAGAAACTTATACAAATAAAGCAAACATACAAAGTCAGCGCTCTAGTCTAACCATACAACGGTAAAGTTAAATAGCCTAAATATATAAAGTTATGAAACTTCACTTAGCCCTCAGCCAAAACGATTGGCCAGGGAACAAATTATATATTCACGAGACCAAAAATATACTCAAGACGAATTATATCTCATGTTTAACCACTACAGAGACGTCAGAGTCAGCGGCAAACGTCAGAACGACTAGCCGAGGAAAGGCTGTTCCAGGCGGGGTACATGAGTGCCGAGCGCCCGGTGATCGCCTGGATCTTACAACCTGGATCAAATTTTCATAAATAAACGACAGATTTGAGCTTTAAACAACTACATTCTCGCCTGAAAAACTCTTAAAACTACATTTCGTGACACAAAAACAGTAGTATTATATTCAACTGCATATTATAAAATGGCACTTCTTATGTTGACATTCCCCTTGTAACACGCGCAAGTGACGATTCTCTGTCAACCAATCAATGTCCTGCAGTGAGTCTAGCTCCACCCTTTAGTACCGTACCACTGTGCTAGGTACCCCAACAGAAGGGTACCCAAAAAGTGTACGGTTCGGCATTTTGGTACCATTCACAACTTTTGACAGTGGAAACGCAAATAATTGCGTACCGTACCGTACTGTACCGTACCGTACTGCTCAGTGGAAACGAGCCATGGTGCGGACTTGAGACAGCCAAGTATCCCAGAATGCATGTCACACCAACCAGCAAGCGTCAATAGCAGAGGAGAAAACCCGCGTAATATCATAATACTACTGTTATTGTGTCACAAAATGTAATTTTAAGAGTGTTTCAGGCGAGAATGTAATTGTTTAAAGCTCGAATCTGTGGTTTATTTATAAAGATAGCACCTATTTGAAAAATGCATCTGACGTTTTCGGAGTTGTGAGATCCAGGCGAACACCGGGCGTTCAGCGCTCATTAACCCCGACTGGAACAGCTTTTCCTCGGCTAGTGCTTCTGATGTTTGCCGCTGGCTCTGATGTCTCTAGTCTATTGGTTAAAAATGAGATATTATTCGTCTTGTGTATAAGTCGATCTTTGATCTCATTAATCTATAGTTTGTTCCATGGCAAATCGTTTTGGCAAAGTGAAGTTTCACAACTTTAGCCTATTTAACTTTAACTTTGTAGCCTATTAGAGAACTGACTTATGTTTGACTGAATTGTTTGCTTTATTTCTCATTGTAAAGCTTATACCTTTTAGGCTACTTATACTTTTATACTGGATATTATTGATCATTAAAACTGACATTTAACAAAAAGAGACAGGGTTGTGTAATTTTATTTTTAATATTTTAAAATATATAGAATATTTTTTATATTTATTTTAGTACATTCTCTTCACTGCATGCACATTAAATGTCAGTTTTATTGATCAATATATTAAAATGAAAACAAAAAGAAGCAGGGTTGTGTTTTATATTTCGTGTTGTTATAAATATATGCAGTGAAGATAATAAATGTACGCGTTTTCCTGAACCACATTTATGTGGCCATTAATATGTTTAAGTTTTTTTTTTTTAAGAAAAGAGGCAGAGTGGTGTTTTATAACATATTTCGTTTTATTGTTGACGAAAAGAGGTAGAGTTGTATTTTATACCATATTTCGTTTTATTGTTGCCTAAAATATACATAAAGAGATGACCGGAGTAGCTAGAGCGAGCTGAGTGACGAGATCAAGAACGCTGCTGTTCCATTTGCAGAATAACCGGACTCGCGTCCTCCCGTCCTCGGGAGTTCGTTCTCCTGAGTCGAACTTGGCAAGTCCGAACTACCAAGGACGCAAGTCCGAAGTTTGCGTACTTGGCATTGACAAAACGGCCAGTATATAAACGCGAAGACCGCGGGTCTTTCTTGCCTCCTGGTTGCGTGCGCAAGCAGTGATGACGTCGCCGAGAAATCCATGTATTAGCGATCTGTCTAACAGTACTGTTTAATATGTTATTAGATAGAACTGTTATAGAAAGTAGACAGTATATGAAAAAAAGGTTATTAGCCTATGCCGTGTGGTTGATGTCCAGTGTTGCTAGCTGGGCAGATAAACATAATCAACAAAACAAAATGTTTGACTTGGTCCCCTCAAAGTTGCGTTGGATTTTCTCTTCAGCATAAAGGTTTAGAGACCCATCTATCACTGTTTTCCATGTTTGTATAGTTAGTTTATGGAGTAAATATATAGGCTATAATCTGTGTGTTTACATTCTAGCTGTTTTAAAAATGGCGGGTGCTCCGCGTGCGTTCGGTCAATCAGCGTACACTAACGTCACGGGTAGTTCCTATAGTGCTGGTTTAGACCCTACTCTGAAGTAGGACCCAAATTAGTTCCTCCAAATGGAGTTCCTAGAACTAAAATCGTTCCTAGTTCCTGCGGTGCGAACACGCCGACATCCGGGTACTTTAGCCAATAGTTCTAGGAACTGTGAAAAGGTTCCTCCGGTCGGAAAGCGAAATTGTCTTTAATGGCTCTTGGAGCCCCAGTTTCACTCAGACTGATGGGATTAGCACACGAATGATTCACTGAGAATCTCACCTTTTTGTTCTGCAAATGGCTTTCGGAGCCCAAATGGCTCTTGGAGCCTTATGCTGATTGAATTAGGATTGGCCAGACCCTCAGTCTAGGGTGTTACCTAAACCTGTTACATGCTTTGTTTGAATTTGTCTCCACTTTCAAAAGTCCCTCCTCCTATAATGCCTATAAGACACCATGAACAGTTATGTACTTTAGATTTTGTTGGACGAACTGCAGCCACGCTCAATAAAGAAGAACTTCTGTTTGAACGCGATCCCAACGTCTCCTGGTTTTTGCTTCGATGAAGGAATAAAAGTTCCCAACACTATCTATCTATCTATCTATCTATCTATCTATCTATCTATCTATCTATCTATCTCTTTCTAACTAATTGTCTTTCTTTCTAATATTTCTTTCTTTCTTTTTAACTAATCTATCTTTCTTTCTTTCTAACTAATCCATCTTTCTTTCTTTCTTTTTTCTTTCTAACTAATCCATCTTTCTTTCTAACTAATCCATCTTTCTTTTTTCTTACTAATCTATCTTTCTTTCTTTCTAACTAATCCATCTTTCTTTTATTTCTAACTAATCTATCTTTTTCTTTCTAACTAATCCATCTTTCTTTCGATCTATCTATCTTCAAACTATTTTTTATTTATCTATCTTCAAACTATTTTTATCTATCTTCAAAATTTTCTATCTATCTATCTATCTATCTATCTATCTATCTATCTATCTATCTATCTCTTTCTAACTAATCTTTCTTTCTTTCTTTTTAACTAATCTATCTTTCTTTCTAACTAATCCATCTTTCTTTCTTTCTTTCTTTCTTTCTCTTTCTAACTAATCCATCTTTCTTTCTTTCTAACTAATTTATCTTTCTTTCTTTCTTTCTTTCTAACTAATCCATCTTTCTTTCTTTCTTTCTTTCTTTCTTTCTTTCTTTCTAACTGATCTATCTTTCTTTCTAACTAGTCCATCTTTCTTTCTAACTGATCTTTCTTTCTAACTAATCTAATCTATCTTTCTTTCTTTCTAACTAATCCATCTTTCTTTCTTTCTTTCTAATGAATCTTTCTTTCTAACTAATCTTTCTTTCTTTCTTTCTTTCTTTCTTTCTTTCTTTCTTTCTATCTAATCTATCTTTCTTTCTTTGTAACTAATCTATCTTAATTTCTAACTAATCCATCTTTCTTTCTTTCTAATGAATCTTTCTTTCTAACTAATCTATCTTTCTTTCTTTCTAACTAATCTATCTTTCTTTCTAACTAATCCATCTTTCTTTTATTTCTAACTAATCTATCTTTTTCTTTCTAACTAATTCATCTTTCTTTCTTTCGATCTATCTATCTTCAAACTATTTTTATCTATCTATCTATCTTCAAACTATTTTTATCTATCTATCTTCAAAATTTTCTATTTATCTATCTATCTATCTCTTTCTAACTAATCTTTCTTTCTTTCTTTTTAACTAATCTATATTTCTTTCTAACTAATCCATCTTTCTTTCTAACTAATCCATCTTTCTTTCTTTCTTTCTTTCTCTTTCTAACTAATCCATCTTTCTTTCTTTCTTTCTTTCTTTCTTTCTAACTGATCTATCTTTCTTTCTAACTAATCTATCTTTCTTTCTAACTAATATATCTTTCTTTCTAACTAGTCCATCTTTCTTTCTAACTGATCTTTCTTTCTAACTAATCTCTTTCTTTCTTTCTAACTAGTCCATCTTTCTTTCTTTCTAATGAATCTTTCTTTCTAACTAATCCATCTTTCTTTCTTTCTTTTTACTAATCTATCTTTCTTTATAACTTATCAATCTTTCTTTCTTTCTTACTAATCTATCTTTCTTTTTTTCTTACTAATCTATCTTTCTTTCTTTCTGTCACGGTTCACAAATCCTTGTGTTCATTTTGTGGATTTGTTGGTGTGTTGTAGGTGTTGGGTCTATGTGTGTGTTGCTTGTTTGTTGCCTAGTGACCAGCTCATCACTCCAATCAGTCACTTCAGCTGCAGCTAGTTTACTGCCTATATCTAGCTGGAGTGAGTTATGCTGGGTGTTGGTTCGTTACTCATGTCTTGTTCTCGTTGCCAGTTACCGCGGCAGAACTGCTTGCTGTGTTTGATCCCCGCGTTCTCCTCTGAGTCCTGTGTGGCGCTGGATTACCAGTTCGGGAATTTACATCGACCAGTCTCTTGTAGTGCACCCTGAGTTTCTTCCTTGTCTGTGATTACACTTTGAGAGTTCCTGCATTGCACCCTGAGTATTCCTATTATGGTATCGTCTGTCAAGTTTCATCAGTCTCCTGCATCTTGTCTGATCTGAGTACTTTCTCTGTCTAATAAACTTGAGCTACTTGCATTTGGATCTGGAACTCGTTATTGTGACACTTTCTAACTAATCCATCTTTCTTTTATTTCTAACTAATCTATCTTTCTTTCTTTATAACTAATCTATCTTTCTTTCTAACTAATCCATCTTTCTTTCTTTCTTTCTTTCTTTCTTTCTTTCTTTCTTTCTTTCTAACTAATGTTTCTTTCTTTCTAACTAATCATTTTTTCTTTCTTTATAACTAATCAATCTTTCTTTCTCTCTTACTAATCTATCTATCTATCTTACTAATCCATCTTTCTTTCTTTTAACTAATCCATCTTTCTTTCTATCTTTCTTTCTTTCTTTCAAACTAATCCAGCATTCTTTCTTTCTTTCCAATTAATCTATCTTTCTTTGTTTCTAACTAATCCATCTTTCTTTCTTTCTTTCTAACTAATCTATCTTTCTTTCTTTCTAACTAATCCATCTTTCTTTCTTTCTAACTAATCTATCTTTCTTTTAACTAATCCATCTTTCTTTCTTTCTAACTAATCCACCATTCATTATTTCTTTCGTTCTTTCGTTCTTTCGTTCTTTCTTTCTTTCTTTCTTTCTAACTAATCCATCTTTCTTTTTTTCTTTCTTTCTTTCTTTCTTTCTAACGAATCTATCTTTCTTTCTTTCTAACTAATCCATCTTTCTTTCTTTCTAACTAATCTATCTAACTAATGTTTCATTCTTTCTTTATAACTAATCCATATATCTATCTATCTATATATCTTTCTTTCTTTCTTTCTTTCTTTCTTTCTTTCTAACTATCAATCAAACTTTAAACTAACTTTAAACTACTTTAAACTTCTTCAAACTCTCTGGTCCGGCTTTCTCAAGCCAACTTAAAATTTGTCTCAACAAACTTTTTTTTCTAGTTCATCTTTATTAATGTTAGTTGATAAAAATCCAGCTGTTCATTGTTTGATCATGTTATGTCATAGTTCATTAACAAATGTTAACAAATACAGCAATTGATTTTAATAATGTATTAGTAAATGTTGAAATTAACAAATGCTGTAGAAGTAGGTTTTGCTCATTCTTATTTCATGTTAACTAAAGTAGATAACTAATGTTAACTAATGAAACCTTATTGTAAAGTGTTACCCACAATTCTGATAACTTAGACATAGATCAAGTCAAGTCACCTTCATTTATATAGCGCTTTTAACAATATAGATTGTTTCAAAGCAGCTTTACAGTGATAATAGGAAATTACAGTAATAGATATATTTTTGGCTTTACAGCAGCTCTAGAATAAAGTTATTGTCCAGCTAAAGTTAGTTTTGATTGATTGATTCACTTACGTTGCAAAAAATCATTAGTTATTAACTTACACGAACTTACACAGACACCATTCTAACAGAAAACACGACACCATTCTAACAGAAAACACTCAACGTGCTCCGGCCCGCTCATCTGCACAAAACAGTGCCTGGTGGCTCGACAACGCAAACCCTGAAATAGATTCCAAGGTGAAATTTGCCTTGGCCTTGGCCTTGGATTCCAAGGCCTTGAAATAAAAAAAAAGGTTATCTCTGCGCAAACCTCAAAAATGCAAACCTGCAAAAACGCAGACGTGCGCATCACATGCTTAGGCCCCATCCACACTACTGCGTTTTCGTTTAGAAACGGAGACCTTTTGCTACGTTTGCACCTCCTGTCCAGACTAAAACGGCAAAAACGAAGACCTAAAACAGAGAAGTTTAGAAACGCTGCCGACCCCGTTTTGCGTTTTGAATCTCCAGAGGGCGTTTTAGTGAAGACGGGTCAAAACGGAGGACTTTAGAAACGATGACGCAGAGGCTCACGCTCGGCTCTATGATTGGGTGTCATCAGTCATGGAGTATACACAGGTAATATTCAGTACCAGTAAACTCCACCCGCTGGAACAGTTTCTTACAGTAAGAAACTGCCGCGTCTCAGGCACGGCTCGCGCGGAAAACGCATGCATGCTAGAAATAGAACCGACGCCTATTTTTCATGCGACACGTAAGCATGTTGGAAGCGTTTCCCGGCAAAATAGAATATGAAAAGATGTGTATATGTCATTTTGACACAAATACATATTAATAAATGACATTTTGATGTTTGGAAGCATTTTTTTACAGTCTATGTTTGAAAGTGTCTAGGTTTATACCGGCACGCGCATGCCCAGTGTTGGTGAATGGTCATGTGATCCGCGTTTTCAGTCGTTTTAATGTGGACGGAGATCAATTCTAATACGCAGCTAAAACGCTGGTGTGGACGGAAATCGTATTCGTTTTAATTCTCCGTTTCTAAACTAAAACGCAGTAGTGTGGATGGGGCCTTAGTCTATAGGTATGGTGTTTGAATATGTGCATAGTTGTGTAGTCCTTACAAACCAACCGTCAACAAACTACCTGTCTGGCCTTAAAAAATTATAATTATATACGAGTATAGTGTACATTAAAATAAAACACATGGCATCTGGCTATAGAACAAGCTGATTTGAAATCCACTTTTATTAATAATTGTAAATATGAATCAAATTACAAATATTTATTATAATTTTTTTTAAATAGTTGACTGTTATTATTAAGTTTAATGATTGCCATTAAAATATCAGGAGGCAATAACAGTCAACAATAATTAATAATTGCCCCAACCCCTTGTTGGGTCTTGTTTTCAAATGGTTTCATTTTCCTGCCATCATCATTGTGGACCTAATGTAGATAAGGAATGAAATTAAGCACATTTTATATAATCAATATACTCGCATATTAATTAAAGGTAAAAAATCAGAAATTGTCACTCATGAACAAAAGTCGCCTGAAGAGGTTGCTATAGCAACAGCACGCTACACGAGCGCTTGTAGATATCATACATCAAAAGCTCCCATTAGACGTGCTCTTGTCTCTGTACAGGACTCTGTTTGAGCCTCATTTGACTTATTGTAATATTATTTGGAATAATACTTACCCTACTTATACTGAGAAACTTCTGATATTACAAAAGAAAGCTATAAGAGCTATTACATGGTCCACACGTAACTCTCACACAAATGCTCTCTTCCATAGACATAGCCTACTAAAGCTTCCTGAAAGTAACTTTTATCATAATGCATGTACAATGTACAATGTTGTCAACAGGTTAAACATTAGATTGTGTGAGCTCATTCCACTATACACACCTTCTCACACATACCACACTAGACAAAAACTGCTCTTAAAAGGTAAATGTAGGAACCGAACAAGTGCTAGGTTTAGTTTATGTTACAGTGGTCCACAATTATGGAATGACCTGGATACTAATTTAAAACAATCTGTTTCATTATTTATATTTAAAAAGAAACTAAAGCAACAACTACTGGAGAGATATAAACCCGAGGGATTTACGACTGAGAGCTAAACCCCTTTCTCTTGGTACAGGGATCAATTCAAATTGAGGTACAAAGGTACAGTGACTGTCATTTTTATTTTTATGTATATGTATGTATATATATGTGTATATATATATATATATGTGTATATATGTGTATGTATATATATATATATATATATATATATATATATATATATATGTGTGTGTGTATGTGTATATGTGTATATGTATGTATATATATATATGTATATGTATGTGTATGTATATGTATATTTTTTGCTTTTGCTTAAGGTAACTGTATTCCAAATACCCATAATTTAAAGAATGGTTGTCCTGGCATCTAAAGTTGGACCAGTCACTTAATCTTTGCCAGGTGGGTGGGGTGATATTGGTGGTGGGATGGACCCCTATTTATAAGCTATTGCTTTTTGGGAGTTCATTTTTTCACAATAGAACACATTTGTTTTTAGGACAACAACTGTTTCTGATGTAGCAACAAATGCAATGTGTGCAATTGTGGAAATAAATAAATAAACTAAACTAAGATCATTGCACAGTTGCGCACTCGACTCCGCTCTGGCATTGCTACCAGCCTCAGTCACTCCTAAACACCGCCTTTCGTGGGAGGCAACATTAGACACCGGGAGAACTTAAGTACTTCGTTGATGTCTCATATCGTTCGTTTCGCTGAATGAATCCTACACATTTTCAAGGTGTTTTCTTATACGCACCAAATAAAAACTGTTTGACACAAGGACGCCCCGCTGTCGCGACGTTAACAGGTAGCCAAAGGGAATTGGCAGCGCTGATTGATTTGTTATTGATATCCAAGAAACCCAGAATACGATCTGGAAGGAGGGTATCTTTCTCACGGATTTGATGGATGTTTGATCGGTTGGTGATGCCAATTTATATAATCGACCGCAAATTTCCAGAGACACCTGGTGAGTCTGTGAAGCATGCTGCACATGGCGTACAAACATGGTGTGCTGACTTAGATTTTTTATTAATGCACTGGTTGGGAAATGATTAAAGTTGTTATTCTCTGGTTTTAATTAGTAACAGTTGTTGTCATGTCCTTATAATATATTAAGTTGCGCACTGTTCTAAAAGTATCGACAGCATACTGAATGCTTTTAAGTAATTTACTGCCTTTAAATAGCATCTCAGATATATGAAAATATAGTACATCTAAAATTAAATGCATACTAAACATGACTGCTGCATGTTCCTTGTTAATACCTGTCACCTACATTATATTTTTTTTCACCGTTCAGTCAGAAATGTATAACATATCGCAAAATTAAATGTGAAGCACCAAGATAACTGTTGATACAGTACAAACAACCCCACTAGTGTAACACAAGTGTAAAGTAGTGTAAAGCAAAATAATGACCCTAAAAACAGTTTGTTAGAGATTTTATTTTAAAAAATCTAATTTTGTGAAGTCTTTAGAAGTATATTGAAATCGTTAAAGATTTACGTTTGATCAGCCATGATATTTATGCCTTGTTTTCACACCTGTAGCTCATTTCTAATTTAGTAAAGTGATGGTTTTACAACTCGGCCCTGAATGGTAATCAGCTGATGAATTATCATGAATTAATGTAAATTGTAAAAATGAGTCATCAGTCATGTTTTGCATATTTGGAGACCTTATATAACATGGATGTGATTTCATGCACAGGTTGTCCCCGATAAATGTTTAAATGTAAAGCAACATACTGTTTGTGAGGACATAGAGATGGAGAAAAGTACATGACTAGAACAGTGGTGACATCTCACTGAACCATGATAAGTCATGTGATCATTAGTGTTTCTGCTCAGATCAGAACAACCCATCTATGGTGATAGACTTTTACAAACAGTTTTTCCAAAACATCAAAGAATGGAAAACTCCATGACAAGAATCAAGAATCAGCACTATCAGCACTATGTTTATCTGATAGCTGTTAACACAAGATTGAATTTGTTTGGTTGTCATCTTAAGTTTTGAAATATGTGAAATGAACTGAATGCAACAGACTCATTACAGAGTTCAAATATCCAGCACTGAATCACTATCATGTTCCTGAATTATATTGCTCTATGTCATGTTCCACTTAAAATTAAGCCTGAAGTCCTCATTGTTTCAATCAGTCAGATTGTAAAATTAAGAATACATTATTATTGTACAGTAGATATTTTGTACATTTTGAATCAAAATCTAACAGCACAATATTTAAAGCTAAAGGCATTTTTAAATTAAAATAATAACTAAATATATAGAGATAACAACGAATAAGCCATATGTTGATTTCTCTGAAAAGTGTAATCCATGTGGCTCTTTTTACCTTTGTCACCGAAAAGAATGATTATATGATTTACTGCCCAGCAAATTATGTTTAGTTCAGATGGCCATATCTGTGGCCTTATTAAAGTCATCTAGATCCCCCTTTGCATACCCCCTTGCACATGGTACCAATTATTTTATAATAAAAAAATAAAAAATGTCACACCATATGGCATGCAACAGCAAGCATAAAGTTCTGAAAAGCTTCAGTATATAAATGCATAAAATCAACGTAGGCTCATTGGGAAAAAAACACACCTCTACATACATTTTTGCAAAACTCCAAAAAAGTAAAAAGTGAAACACCAACAACTTTATTCCAAATTATGATTACATGGACAGATTATTGTTAATAAAGTCTTGTTTTCACATAGTTCTTTGCACAGTATATGACCTCAAAACACTTTTAACATAGTGCATGATTTGTAAACTAATACATCTTGATATTTACATCACATAACCAGCTCCATATGTATGGCTTTTCTGACAAAGCAAACTTGCTCGGTAGCTCACCTGCTACAACATTGTAAATAGAGCATTGTAAATAGAGCCACAATAAAAGCACAAACACTAAGCACAAACACAATGAAGCTAAATTAGAAGTAGAAGTTCATCTGTTTCTGATAAAACTGAATCTGCTTATAGCACCTCACTGAACATTTCACTTTGAAGAATCAAACATGAAAGAAGCAATGTAAACATGTAAGTAGCAATGTAAAATCAGTTTGTTAAAAATCCAATTCCATTTACTCAGGTTTAATGTTAGTTAGCGAACAAGCAAGATAACTGTTTCAACAGAGCATGTTTTGATGTTGCTTTAAAGAGTTTATTGCTGAGGTTACGGTTGGTGGTTTGGGTTAGTTGCAATAAAAAATGCAATATGTGACACATTCCTGGAATACATTTCATAGCATGCAGCCATGCACACCTCGCTCCATGAGCTAACAATTTTGTTCCAAGTCCTAAAGATGTTTTGTGCAACAATTTCCCTTATACAATAGTGTGTATGAAAAGTTTGAAAATGCAACACAAGCAAGCATGGAAACAAATTGAGACTATGGCAGTGGAAAATGATGCATAAATATGATGTCCAAGATGGAAGAGTTTGAAGTGCACTTGTAAACAGAATGTAATTGCGGATGTCTTATCATGTATCCCTGTCAAACTTCAGCCAGAGTGCAAAACCACAGATAATGTCTTTCTGTGTGTTTTTATTTTTAACAATAACAAAAGGTGTGTGGATAAAATTATTGTGTGTCTATAAAGTATTAAGCGTCCCGCCGGCGGGACGGCACCCCATGAAAAAAATTCATAATCAAATTACTAAGCAACCACTGAATGATATGATACAAAATAGGTATCATTTTAAAGCTTAGAATCTCAGCTTTTCAATGCACATATACATTTTATTCAACTCCTAAAAGGTGCTGAGTTATTCCTTTAGAACGGATTATACCGCCGGAGGGCGCCCCCTAGCTATGGAAAAAATTAATTGTCATATTTTTCAAAACTACTGCATTGATCAACACAAAATAGGCATCATTTGAAAGCTTAGAGTCTAAACTTTACAATGAATGTAGCCATTATGATTATCTCCAAAGTAGTGCTGAGTTATTTGCTGATAAAATGATTTTTTTTTAATACATAATTTATGAGGAAGAGGAAATTATTATGTACTGCAATGTGTCAAAAACATCATACTGCTCAGATAGTCATGTGTCATATGTCATTTGAAAGGTCTCAATGAGTAGAATACAACAAGCATAATTGTTTCAGGCTTTTACTAAACTTGAGCAAGGTTTTTGTAAAATAAGCCCCTCAAGAGACCCATGGGTAAACCATATATGGATGCTGAATTTTAGACACATTTCCGCTTGTAACTTCATGAAACATGCTCCGATTGTGGAAAATGACACATCATTATTTACAGCAGATGCTTACAATTAAAATGAGTCCAAACTCAACGTAATCCATCACTCAGAACTAAAGATATTCCTCATGGAGTTCTAATTCACAAAAAATACACAAATGCACGTAGCCAAGCGAAGTAGCTTAGACTTGGCCTTTTTACTCGTATCTTCATGAAACATACATCGATCATGAAAAATGACACATCGTTATTTACAGCAGGAGCTCATGATTAAGACGAGCCCAAACTCATCAGTCAGATCTAAAGATATTCTTCATGGCGCTCTAACACAGAAAATACCAAAGACGTACCTAGCCAAATATATACTCATGAAGCACTCGCGTTTGGTCTTTACTTATAACTTCACGAAGCATGCACATATCGTAGAAAAATGCACATCATTATTTTCAGCAGACTCTCACGATTAAAAAGAGCCCAAACTCAGCATAATCCATCACTCATATCTAAAGTTATGCCTCGTGGAGTTGTAACACAAATGCGCACATAGATCTTTATTATAGATGTAGCACTTATGTCGCGTTCTAACTCATAACTCAATGAAGCATGCATCAATTGTGGAAAATGGCACATCATTATTTACAGCAGAATGTTACGATTAAAAAGAGCCCAAACACACCATAATCCATCACTCAGGTCTAAAGATATTCCTTATAGCGTTCTGACACAAAAAAATACCAGAGGCGCACCTATGAAGTAGCAATAGCAGTGATGCTATGTTGTTTTGATGTGACGTTTCAGCTCATAACTCAATGAAACTTGCATAGATTGTGAAAAATCGAACATCTTTATTGACAACAGATTCTCACGATTACAAAGAGCCCACACACAACAGAATCCATTGCTTTGATCACGAGATATTCCTCACGAAGTAATGCATACTTGGCTAAAAAACAAGTCTCTCATCCTTCTGGGGATCAAAGTGTTTTCCAATTTTCCCGGAACCGTCCGCGCTCGTTTTCAAACGTGGAATAACACAAAATATGTATCATTTTAAAGCTTAGAATCTCAGCTTTTTAAAGAATCTAACCACTTCGATCAACTCTGAACGAGTGCTGACTAGTCTCTCTAAACCGGAGTGTACCGCCCGTGTGCGCCACCCATGGCGCCCCCTAGCTGCGAAAATATTCATTATCATATTTTTCAAAAATATTGCCTTGATTCAAACAAAATTGGTGTCATTTGAAACCTTAGAGTCTGAACTTTACAGTGAATGTAGCCTATTTGAAAAACTCCAAAGTATTGCTGAGTTATTTGCTGATAAAGATATATAAAAAAATTCATAATCTATAAAATACTTTTTTGTACTATGTACTGCAATGTGTCAAAAACATCATACATCTCACGAAACATTCAAAAATCGTTGAAAATGGCACTTCATTTTTTACAGCATATTCATACAATTAAAATGAGCCCAAAATTAACTTTATCTATTGCTTTTATGACAAGATATTCTTCATGGTGAAACACTATAAAAAATGCCCATGAGGGGGCGTCAAGGTCTCAACAAAAATGCTATCTTGGTTCCAAAGGCTGTAACGTTTGATTACTTTATCCAATCACCACAAAATTTTATCCAGATGCAGCTCATATGTAGAGGGACTTCCCCAAAAAAGAATTTTCCTCCTACCTTATTTCCTTCCTGAGTTATTCCATGTCAAATAAGAAAGATATGCATTATCATTATAAAAATTATATTTATTTTTTGTCTTTTATCAGCAGTTTCTCGGCAGAAGAATGTCCAAATGTAATTTAATTTATATTTTCAAAAAATGTGAAAAGTGTTCTTTTAAACGATACCTACCTTTTGACTCTCCTTGCTATAGTTTTGAAGTTATGAGTCTTTAGTTTTGTGTATGTCACTCAGAAAACTCTTTTTTTTTATTGCTTTCCAAATGTGTGAGGACTAAACAAAAAGGCTACCTTTGTTCCAAATGCTGTAACTTTTGAGTACTTTATGCGATCACCACAAAATTTGATTCAGATGCAGCTCACATTTAGGGGTACTTCCCCAAAAAAGAAAATTTGTGCTACCATATTTCCTCCCCGAGTTATTGCATGTCAAACAAGAGAGATATGCAAAATCATAAAAAAATTATGTTTTTTTTTTTGTATTTATCAGCAGTTTCTCGGCAGGAGAATATCCAAATGTAATGTAATTTATATTTTCAAAAAATTTGAAAAGAGTTCTATCAAACGATACCTACCTTTTGACTCTCCTTGTTATAGTTTTGAAGTTATGAGTCTTTACTTTTTTGTGTGTCACTCAGACAAAAAAACTCCAAAAATGGCTCAGGGTTTAAGGGGTTAAAGGCCTAGCCATAAGCATTGGGGCTATTTTGGTGAGTTTAACAACACTGAAGTTCAGCAGCCTGATCAGAGACATTTCAAGGGCCCCTATTATGGATTTTTGAAAATGACCTTTCATGAAGTGTGTAACATAGCTCTAAGTCAGGGGTCTCCAACCTTTTTTCATTTGAGAGCTACTTTTTAAAAATGAAAGTGGCCGAGAGCTGCTCATGTAATACAATACTGAAATATCTTAATGTCTCATAACTCTCATATTAACAACTGTCCAAACTGTTTTAGACCTAAAATAGTTTTTGTAGGCATATATGTCACCCTTAAATGTCAGAGAAAAGAACAGAATCAGAGATAATAAAAAAAAATAGAGAAAATTGTACTTTGCATATTATAGGCCTACTGTAAAAACACATAATTATAGTTGATTTTATAGTGTATGATAACTAGAGATGAAATGGCATGAAAATTTCATTTCATGATTATAGTGACCAAAATGATCACGGTTATCACAGAATCCTGTTCAAAAAGTACTAATACTACACAATAAAATCAATTCACCAAGTTTTATGTCGAAAACCGGCAAATAACAAATAAACTTAGCATCAATATGCACTTTTTGTTTACATAAACATTAAAATAATAACATTTAAAATGATGGCCAGATTTTAAAGGAGTGTCTTGCAACATGTTATCTACTAACATGTAGGCTAGAGGTTCAAATAAAGTTTTGACAAAAAAGTTTTTATAAAAAGATAAACCTCGCATATTTCAGCCTTTAAATCAGTTTTATAAAAAGTATGAGTTAAAAAACATAAATTACTGACATTTACAATGCACATTAGCTTATCTTTTATTATTAATAGTAAAATTCGGTCCAATTTTCCCGTGGCGTCTGTCGTTGCTATGCAACCATGCGCTCTCCACAACAACAAAGTTTTAATAGCTAATGGATTTCCACCACCGAAAAACGCTTGCTGTAGCTCTGCTAGAAGATTTATTTACGGAGAAGAAAAAAAACACCCGTAATGTTTGGGTGCACTCCCATCCTTCATGTTGACTCGCTGCGCCTGGAAAAAATGAGCGCGTCGCTTCAATTATTTGAAATAACGAACTTGAGCTACCTCCAATCAGGCCACGAGCTACTGGTAGCTCACGAGCTACTGGTAGCTCGCGAGCGACGTGTTGGAGACCCCTACTCTAAGTGAATGAAAACATCCTGCAAAGATTTAAATCTGAAAGTGCACTGTGTATAAAGTTAGTGAAATGAATTGTTTTTCAAAGGAGTCATCCCAGTCAGCAAATTACCTTTGGCACAGATGTGGGCCAGATAAACAGCTGAGCTGTGGCCCAGATTAGTTTGTGTTTGCCGGCCCAGATATGGCCCACATCTCCTTTGCCAGAACTGAACCAAAGGACTGCCATAACTCCACCAAGCATGAGCCAAATACTACAAATTCATGTGGCCCATATGTGGGCCTGGTATGCAACTTCAGTATGGTTGAGTTCTGTTAAAATCTAACGGCCCTTATGTGGCCCACATGCAGCTGACAGTATTTAAAGTCTTATTAACTCACAGGTAAATTAAACACTCAACAACAAATGTACTCAAAACTATTTATTTTGACAAGCATTTAAATAATTACAGCTAAAGTGTTGTACTTAATTACAGCAGTATTCAGTTGAAAACATTTCATAAAAATAAATATAATTACAGCAAGAGTTGAATAATAACAGTAGTATTCAGTTGAAAACATTTATCAAAATAAATATAATTACAGCAACAGAGTTGAATTTAATAATTACAGTAGTATTCAGTTGAAAACATTTAAGAATACATAGAATTACAGCTACTCAGTTGTACTTATTTTAAGTAGAATTCAGTTGAAAACATTCAAGAATACAAATTAATAATATAAATAGCATTCAAAGCAATTTTTTTACACCAAAGTTCAAAACACTCAATCAAAGTGTGTATTAATGTTATGTTTAATTAGTCCAATGAGAGTAATACAAATAAATCACAGTTGGTAAAGAGAACTTTAAAGAGAAATTGAGAAAGTTAAAGCAAACTTGAAAGGTAAAGAGTTGAGAAGTGTGTTGATGTGCAGAGAAGTCTCCAATGAGGGTCGGCAATGTGTTGATCTTTTCCAGTAAGGGGATTCTGCCTGACTGCACCTGCAATGAAGAAGAATTTAAATAATGTTAGCAGCAATACAACCTGGAAGCTAGAGCTGCAGGAGAATAAAAAAAATCATTAATGTAAATATCCTATAATATTTTAATTGCAATTATTAACAAATTAAACACCTCTGAATTACCAGTGTATGAAAGTTTTTTTCCAGTAAATTTTCAAAAGGAATTGCAAATTATATTTTTCAATATGTGGGCCAGAATTATACCGTAATTCCTTATGACAAATTATTTCGATTTTTAGAATACTTTTGCACCAACAACCGGTTAAAATTTACAGCACTGCATGTATTCTGCTTCTTTTTTAAAAAAAAGACATGCACACGCTAATGTAAAAACACACCAACACTGATAGCATTAATGTCATGTTTTAGTCCAAAGACAGAGTCTACAAAAATAAGTGTTTTTACAAACACAAAATAAACTCAAGATAATCTGCAATGATGCGAGACAATTTGGAAGCAGAAACACACAAACAATAATGGGCCAAGTACTGAATGCAAGGAGGAACATAAAGGGTTAGTTCGCCCAAAAATGAAAATTCTGTCTGTAATTACCCTCAAGTTTTTCCAACTTCTGGGTTGTACGTCAGAGCGTAGACTCACTATTGGCCGACGCTGGTCATGTGTGGGATGCTGGCCAATCGTGAGCCTACGTTCTGATGTACAACACAGAAGCGCTGCGCTGTTACACTACGTTGAATAAAGTCTTTATTTTAGCTTGTTTTGCGCACAAAAAGTATTTTCGACACTTGATAAACTTAAGGTTCAGCCACTGTATTCTTGGACTATTTTGAACAATGTCTTTACTAACTTTCTGGGCTGGCAAGTTTCAATAACAGAGAAGCCTATGGAGAAGTGATCCAGCTCTCAGATTTCATCATAAATATCTTAATTTGTGTTCCGAAGATGAACGAAGGTCTTACGGGGGTGGAACAACATGAGGGTGAGTAATTACTGACAGAATTTTCATTTTTGGGTGAACTAACCCTTTAAATACACAGTGATAATGAACTAAATACAGATAGTTGTAGGCATGCGCTGGTATGAGACTTTGACAGAATGATAATCTTATATTGTGATTACAGCTTTAAAATGTATGATTGAAACAATATGATTCGCAATATATAAAAAATAACTTTCTTTAAAAACAAAACATAAAACTTCTAAATAAAAAATGCAGTCACTTAAGTGAGCCACGGATGTGATCAGGTAATGACAAAAAAAGTTGTTTGGTTCGATACTGAGATAACAGAAATAAAAATACAATGTTCTGTAAAGCGGTTTTGAAAAGTTGTGAATTGTGCAAAGTGCTATACAAATAAAAGTGACTTCTAAAAAAGGTCTCACCAATGACAACTTCCTTTACGACCAGGCGTTGGACACCAATCTTCCCATTGACTTCTCTCCAATTCATAACGTGCCACAGCAGTTGTAAAAGTGCCTTTCAGCACTCTCCACACGGTGTTATCCAGGTCAGAGCCACCAACCAAACCCACATAGGTAATCTGATAGGAAAAAAAAAACATTGTGTAAGTGGTTGAAATATGCATTTAAATAGACCACCCTAAAATGAAAGTGCTTTTATATTTTATTAAAAAATGAACTATAAACTATTATTTACTCCATCTGAAACCATATTTTCTAGGTTTTTAATATGGAAATTATTGTCATTGCCCCACCCATACCACACATTAGGGCTGGGTGGTATGACAGTATACCATAGCATGGTATATAAACTATATCGTGAGAAATTAGAGTAATTATAAAAATGTCCTGCCTCTTCCAAGCTTTATAATGGCAGTGAATGGCTGCTCAATTAATTGATAGTTAACAGAAATACAGCAATTCTTTGTTTGTTCATGTTAGTTCACAGTGCATACTAAAGTTAACAAGTATATTTTTTTTATATTGAATAGTAAATGTTGAAATTAACATTAACACATATTAATATATGCAGTAGAAGTGCAGTTCATTATTAGTTCATGTTAATGTTCAGGTATTGTATCGAAAGTCATAATTTTGGTATTGTGACTTGACACTAATAGCCTAACGTTAACATTACAACTTTAATTTTAAAGAGGGAAAGGTCATGAGAAAAAGTCTTGGTTGAATATCATTTCAGAGTTAAATAAAGATACATACAATAATGCACACGTATTAATGTGTTTATTCTTGGCATTTTTATATTATTATGATTAGTTGAATGATTGTGAACACAAATTAGGATTTAGGTTTTCTGACAAACAGTAACACCGACATTGGACCGCGTCGCCTTAATTCACAAATAGGCTAACGTACTACACAATGACAAACTATACTATTTTATTGTGTACGACAGTGAGCTGTTGATTTATAAACAAAAACATCTTAATTTAAAACGGCAAACCAGCGAACTGCTATAGCCTAAGTTAACGGTTAAGTTAAACATTAGGCTAAACTTTATTGTAAGTTATAGCAGTAAACTGAAGAAAATATTAGCTAGTTCAACCCCTTCCTCGATGGAACGAATAACTAAACGCATAATAACATGCAATATTGACACATAATGCTGCATATTTCATTTATATGACTTTAAAATGCCAAAACATCACTTACCTGAATGTACACAGTCGTGAGGAAAGCAGAGTAAATGGCGTCAGCTGGCCAGCATCGCAGTCAAACTCGCGCCGTAGTCTCTCCACCAATAGGAGGGAAGATGCAGAGCAACCTGAGGTGTGGAACGGCGGATGTTTGCCGCACTCGATTTCAGGATTCCTGTGTTTTTCCACGTATAAGCCAAATGTTTACCACAAGTCGGTGTTTCTCACTGTGTGCCATAGCTCAGCCACATATGGTTCTCATGTGTTCGTTGTTATCTGGGCCATATACCTCAAAATCAGTTGTGAACCAAGAGAGCATTTCCCGCAGATTTTAAAGTTATGGCAAAACAAATATGGCTACGATTTGGCCCATATCTGTTCAGCCATGCCACATCTAGGCCATATGTGCCAGATAATACCCACATGTGGCCCACATGTAATTGCTATCTGGGATAAGCCATTTCGTTGTGACGTCAAGACGAAACATTAGCATATTGCCCGCCCACTTATTGTGCGCACAGACACCAGGGAAAACTTGAACCTCAAACCTGCAGCTGATTCCTGTGGATACTGGATAGCATCATGTCGAGAAGACGCTGTGCTCTACAATGTGAAGGTAAAGCCAGTTTTTTTTTCACTGCCGAAGGACGAGCATGTGAAGAATCAGTGGTTAAAATTCATCTTTACCATATCACAGCAGTATAATCCTAAACTTTTGCTGTGTTCCCTTTATTTCACTGACGACTGCTTCTCAAATCTCGGAGTTCAATGCAGGATTCACAAACCGCTTGCTCTTGAAAGATGGTGTTCAAAATACTTAGTTTTGAGTTTTATATTGTGTAGGTCTCCTGCTAACTGGCTAACTCACGTTATCACTGTCTTACTTAAATACTTCTGCTAATCAGTTTGTGGGCCACTATTACCTATAACTGTGTCTACTGTCTATTAATGCAGATTGTCTGTCATTCTCACTATTTTGAGGAAAGATTAAGCATGGAGCAAGATTTGTTTTACCAACGTTTATGTTACATCAGTCATTCACATCAGTCATTCATGCTAGAGTTCGGCTAATGTACACATTGCATATGCACTGTTATTGATACAGTTTCCACGTGTTCACCGCAATATATTACAAAAATACTCTGTAAATAAATTAGTACAAGTAAAATAATCGTTTTGTTGATGGACATGCACTTGTTAATGCTGATGGTGAGGAATTACAGTTGCAACATCTCATAATGTACCTCTGAGTAGTGCATCACTGAGAAATGTCCTGCTCGAGTCGTCCTTGCGATGGAGGTTCGGGTTGAATAACTAGTTCTTCCAGTGTTTCATCATCGGACTTGCGCTGGCATTGATATGGTAAAATCTACGTCATTGTTCGTTACTGTCTTTAGTTTACGGTGTAGGAAGCCTCAGGACTGCTGACGTTGTTATGGCAATGGGCGTTTTTGTTTTCAACGCGTGCACTGTACGCGGTAAACCAATCACAACAGACTGAGCTGTCTGGCCAATCAGAGCAGAGTAGCTTGTGGAAAGGCGGAATTTAGAGAGATTGATTCATCTGACGAGTCGTTTGAGAATCATTGTAAATGTGGTGATTTGCAAATGTATGAGGAAATTAAACAGTGTTTTTTTTTTTTTTTTACCTTTGATGCATGTAAACCTGTTGTAGGAGACTCCAAAACAACATTAGGAAACTTTAAAATAGCATAATAGGGGCACTTTAAGATGGAAGTGTAAACTGTGTAGTTTAGCTGTACAAACATAACAGTTTTTGAGGGCTGTTATACGGATTACACAAGCCATGTGGAGGGTATGAGGATGTGTTTTGTCTTAACAGACATGCTTAGAGGATTCACCATTGCTGTGCCAGCAGCAAAGCAGATGGCAGATATTATAGCCAGCACTGTGATTCACCATGGCAGTGCCAAAAAGGAATCAAACAGAAGCTCTTACAGTAAAAGCAGTACTGAAGCACTACATTTGCATTATGGTTGACCCTCACAGTGGCACTCCGACCTAGAATCTTTGAAGCTAGTGCGAGGCAACATTAGATTGCTAATTAGATTGTCAAGTCTTTTGCCACCCTCAGGGTGATTGTCACTGTGAAAGATCTATGAGATTTGATAATTTACTACTAATTACTTAGATGTTGTGATCTTTGTTTCTTAAAAAAAAAAAAAAACATGGAAAATGCACTCACTCTAGTTGAGGATGGCTGATCATTACTAGTGGCTTATTATAATTAAAAGAAACCCATTAAGCCACCCATGCTTCCTGTCAATATTTAACATAAGCTTGGTTTGTAATTGTATAGCGGACAGTGATGAAGATATTTTTGTTCCACAGCTGTCAAAAGAGATGCATGGCTACTTTTAAATCAGTGGTTCTCAACCTGTTTGACTCCAAGGCCCATATTGTCCACAACAATATTTAAAGATCACATGACTTTTCCTGTTGTTTGTGGTTTACTGGATAAAGTTAAAGGATAAAATAATAATAATAATAATAATAATAATAATAAAATTTTTTAGACTTTGGCATAACTAGCTAAATGCATATTCATTATACACTGTAAAAAAAATCCTAATTTTGCAGAAAATAACTAAATTTTTTTGAGTATTTTTCCGTTATTTTAAATTATATTCAAAACTCTGTAAAATTACAAACAATATCTGTAAATTAATTAATTGATTGTTAATTTAAGGATTATATTATTAATGACAAATTACAGTAATACTTATTTTTTATACAGGACATTTACTGTATTATTTATACAGTATTTTTCTGTAAATTTAAATTATATTCAAAACTCTGTAAAATTACAAACAATATCTGTAAATTAATTAATTGTCTGTTAATTTAAGGATTATATCATTAATGACAAATTACAGTAATGCTTATTTTTTATACAGGACATTTGCTGTATTATTTATACAGTATTTTTCTGTTTTCTTAAATTACATACGAAGTTGTGTAAAATTACAATAATAATAATTAAATATGTAGCTCATTATATTAAAGGTTTATATCCATACTAACAATCTAACATATGTCCTTGTAATTTTAAAGTAAATATTATTAGTTTTACATTTAATTGTATTTTTACATTTAAACTCTGTAATTGTGGATACAAATTTAGCAAACTTTTATCATTGCGTTAAACAATGCGTAGTCTCTTGCAGCTTTGCTCTCCAGATTGAAACTTTCAGTCATGTTGTGCCTCTGGCCACACACATAATTAGTGATGTCACAGAGAGTAAAAGCACTTAGTCAAGTCAAGTCAAGTCAAGTCATCTTCATTTATATAGCGCTTTTAACAATGTAGATTGTTTCAAAGCAGCTTTACAGGGATAAGCGTATAATTTAAGGTAACAGAGATTGTTTTGGCTTTATAGCGGTTCTTTAATAAAGTTATTTTCCAGCTAACAGTTAGTCGCAACACAGTAGTTAGTCGCAACACATAGTCTTTACAGTTAGTCGCAACGATCATTTGTTATTAAATTAGGGGTCGCTAAGACGACACCATTCTCTCTACACAGACTTTAAACGCGAACCTGTGAGAAACGCTGATGGCGTTCACATGCGCATTTAGAATTGGTTCTATAGTTATGTGCGTTTGAATATATGTGCGCAGGTTTGGAAGTCCCTACAAGCCAAGCCTAAACAAAGTACTTGTCTTTCCTTATAAATTTTGATAAAGAATTTTATTTTATTTTGTCACTTCGGGGTAGGAACGCGAAACGAATTTTCCCGACAACGCCTTATCTGTAGAGTGGTAAAGGGATCCTCCACAGGGAGAGACTAGTTAGCATTTGAGCACTGCGTTGTCATCGGGTCCAGGCGAAGGTTCTTCGTCAGATCTGGATACGGCCTGGATCCGGCAGGCTGGGGGAAAACCTCGGGATAAACACAGACACTAAAATTAGCGTAGATGCCATTCTTCTCATGATGTAACGAGTACATCAGGATTTATGGGAAGTGTTCCCGGTTCCGGCTGACCTAATCTATGCAGCCTAACATTGAATAATAGAAGTCTATAATGTATTATGTGAATGCTAGGTCACAGAGATGTGTCTTTAATCTGGCTTTGAACTGACAGAGTGTGTCTGCTTCCCGGACAATGTTAGGAAGACTGTTCCAAAGTTTTGGTGCTAAATAGGAAAAGGATCTACCGCCAGCAGTCGATTTTGATATTCTAGGTATTATTAACTGGCCGGAATTTTGAGATCGCAATAGACGTAAAGGACTATAATGCGTTAAGAGCTCGCTCAAGTACTGCGGAGCTAATCCATTTAGTGCTTTGTAAGTAATCAGCAATATTTTAAAATTTATGCGATGTTTAATAGGGAGCCAATGCAGTGTTGACAGAACCGGGCTAATATGGTCATACTTCCTGGTTCTGGTAAGAACTCGAGCTGCTGCGTTTTGAACTAACTGTAGTTTGTTTATTAAGCGTGCAGGGCAACCACCCAGTAGAGCATTACAATAATCTAGCCTTGAGGTCATGAACGCATGAACTAATTGTTCCGCATTTGTCAATGAGAGCATATGGCGTAATTTAGATATATTTTTAAGATGGAAAAATGCAGTTTTACAGATACTAGACACGTGACTTTCAAATGAAAGATTGGTATCAAAGAGCACACCCAGGTTCCTAACCGACGACGAAGACTTAACAGAGCAGCCATCAAGTGTTAGACAGTATTCTAGGTTATTACGTGAGGAAGTTTTTTGTCCAATAATGAGAAACTCTGTTTTTTCAGAATTTAGAAGTAGGAAATTACGAGTCATCCAATTTTTTATATCAGCTATGCATTCCGTTAATTTTGTGAATTGATAAGTTTCGTTAGGTTTTGAAGAAATATACAGCTGAGTATCGTCAGCATAACAGTGGAAGCTAATTCCATGTTTCCTAATGATATCTCCTAATGGTAGCATGTACAGAGTGAACAGCAGCGGTCCTAGTACTGAGCCTTGAGGTACGCCATACTGAACTTGTGATCGATGAGACATCTCTTCATTTACTGCTACAAACTGATAACGGTCAGATAAGTATGATTTAAACCATGCTAGTGCAATTCCACTAATGCCAACATAATGTTCGAGTCTATTTAAAAGAACATTGTGGTCAATGGTGTCAAATGCAGCACTAAGATCGAGTAACACTAATAGAGAGATACAACCACGATCGGATGATAAGAGCAAATCATTTGTGACTCTAACGAGAGCCGTCTCGGTACTATGGTACGGTCTAAATCCGGACTGGAAATCCTTGCAGATGTCATTTATTTCAAGAAAGGAACACAGTTGTGAGGATACTGCCTTTTCTAATATCTTTGACAGAAAAGGTAGATTCGAGATCGGCCTGTAATTGACTAATTCTGTAGGATCAAGTTGCGTTTTTTTAACAAGCGGTTTAATCATAGCCAGCTTAAAGTTTTTTGGTATGTATCCTAGAGACAAAGACGAATTAATGATATTAAGAAGAGGATCTATGACCTCTGGAAGCATCTCTTTCAGTAGCTTAGTCGGTATAGGGTCTAACATACATGTAGATTTAGATGATTTTATGAGTTTAGTAGATTCTTCCTCTCCTATAGCAACGAATGAATCAAATTTTTCCTCAGGGAGACTACAATGCACTGCCTGATGCGATACTGTAGTAGACGGTTGCATAGTTATAATTTTGTCCCTGATATTATCAATCTTAAAAGTGAAGAAGTTCATAAAATCATTACTGCTGTGTTGCTTGGAAACTTCGGTGCTTGAAGCTTTATTTTTCGTTAGTTTAGCCACCGTTTCAAATAAATACCTAGGATTATGTTTATTTTCTTCTAATAGGGTTGAAAAATAAGCAGATCTAGCAGCTTTTAAAGCCTCTCTGTAAGTAATAGAGCTCTCCTTCCATGAAATGCGAAATACCTCTAGTTTTGTTTTCTTCCAGTTGCGTTCCATTTTTCTGGCTGCTCTCTTAAGGGCCCGAGTGTGCTCGTTGTACCATGGCGTTGGACTATTTTCTTTAAACTTCTTTAAGCGCAACGGAGCAACTGTGTCTAAAGTGCTGGAAAAGAGAGAGTTAAAAGTTTCTGTTGCAATATCAAGTTCTTCTAAGCTATCTGGGATGCTGAGATGATGAAACTGATCAGGAAGATTATTAATAAAGCAATCTTTAGTGGCAGAAGTGATAGTTCTAACATATTTGTAACACAGAGTCGGCTTTGCAGCCTTGGCTAAATGTAATTTACACGAGACTAGGTAATGATCTGAGATGTCATCGCTCTGCTGCAGAATTTCAACGGCATCAACATCTATTCCGTGTGATAATATTAGATCTAGAGTATGATTACGACGATGAGTAGGTCCTGACACGTGTTGTCTAACTCCAATTGAGTTTACAATGTCTTTAAATGCCAATCCCAATGCATCTTTTTCATTATCGATGTGTATATTAAAATCACCAACAATTAGTACTTTATCTGCAGTCAATATTAATTCTGATAGAAAGTCTGCAAATTCTTTGATAAAGTCTGTATGGTCTGATAAATCACGTTTGAGATTTATGCTGGCTACTGTATACAGGCCACCAGCCTGTATACAGTAGCCAGCATAAATCTCAAACGTGATTTATCGTTTACACTATATATTTTTACATTAAGCACCAATGCTTCAAAAGAATTATATTTAAAACTTGATTTCTTAGTGGTTTTGAAAATATTACTATAAATTACAGCAACACCACCCCCTTTGCGTTTCAGACGAGGCTCATGTTTATAACAGTAATCTTGCGGGGTGGACTCATTTAAAGTAATGTAATCGTTTGGTTTTAGCCAGGTTTCTGTCAAACACAGCACATCTAGGTTATTATCTGAAATCATATCATTAACAACGAGTGCTTTTGAAGTAAGCGATCGAATATTCAGCAACCCAAGCTTTAGCATTTGCTCATCTGTATTATAGCTGTTTTTTATTTGTTGAACATCAATTACATTTTTAAACTTAGATGGGTTTAAACGTTTTTTGGAATTCCAAGTTCGGGGAACAGACACAGTCTCTATATGATGATAGCTAGGTGAAACAGGCTCTATGTGATGGGATGTATCTGACCTTGGTGACGCGAAGCCGCTAGCAGACGGTCGGTTTAGCCAGTCTGTCTGCTTCCTGACCTGAGGCCCAGATTGTCATGTTTGAGCTCTAAGACTATGAGCCATATTACTAGAGAGAAGAGCAGCACCATCCCAGGAGGGATGAATACCATCTCTTTTCAACAGGTCAGGTTTGCCCCAAAAACTTTTCCAATTGTCTATGAATTCTATATTATTTTGTGGACACCACTTAGACAGCCAACCGTTAAGCGAACACAATCTACTAACTATCTCATCACTCCTGCGAACAGGAAGGGGGCCAGAGCAAATTACAGTCCTTGACATCGTACTTGCAAGTTCACACACCTCTTTAATATTAATTTTGGTGATCTCCGACTGGCGGAGTCGAACATCATTAGTGCCGACATGAATAATGATCTTAGAGAATTTACGATTAGCATTAGCCAGCACTTTTAAATTTGCTTTGATGTCAGGCGCTCTGGCTCCCGGCAAACATGTAACTATGGTGGCTGGTGTCTCTATTTTCACGTTCCGTGTAATAGAATCGCCAATAACTAGGGCACAATCATTCTCAGTGGGTGCTTCACTGAGCGGGGCAAATCGATTTGTTATGGAAATCAGAACGGAAGAGTGGTTTTTTGATCCGCGACTAGAGCGATCCCTCACTGTCACCCATTTGCCCGGCTGCGCAGGCTCTACTTCAGCCGGAACCAACTCATGTAAAGAGTTCACTATGCTAGGCGCATCCAAAGCAGTATTTAAATCTCTAGCACTCTTACTATCCTCAATTAAGGTTTGGATGCGTGTCTCTAATTCTATTGGGTAAGAATCTCTAATTCTGTTCTGTTGAGATGTTGGGTAAGATGTATTTTAGTAGTATAAACAACTAGAAATTGTAATAAATGATGGTTCAAAACAAAGAAATACGAGGCTTAAACGGAGCTTACAGCACCGAAGCAAACACACTCACAGCAGGCAGCGAGGCAGACAGGAGCAATCGATCAGGACTTACATTCCACGAAAGTTGACTAAAGTAAATTGAAGACAGGAAAGCTTTGCAATAGAGTCCAGACAGGATTTTATGGAAGTAAAATAATGTCAAATGTTTTTGAAATAAAAAGCCTATTGAATTGCACTACTTGAAAAAAAAATAGGCATTGCATTAACCATGCTTGCATTTTAATGCATTGTATTTTTAGGGCTTGCATTTTTATGGGCTGAAATTCAACATGGTTGAATATTTAAGCTGTGAATATTTCAATTAAAAACATTTCAAACACCTTTTCATTATTAAAAATTCAATAATCCATATTCACCTTTCATATTTCACTTCCAAAATATTCAAACTGTTTAAAAATACAACCAATAATATTCAACAGGCAATTTTCGGGCCATTTTATTTCGCTTTGCAAAATTCGCTTCCACAAATTCAGTGGTTCAAATTCGACAGTAAATTCAACATTGACGTCCAGGAACTGCAGGAAAAGCAATAGATTACCGAGCATACTCTCCATCTGCTGTTAGTCAACCTCACCATCAGATGGTGCAAAAGCGCTTGTTGTTGACGAAGACATTCATTCATAAAATGGAAATGATTATCTGTGTCAGTATGTGCGGAAAAGATGATAAACACACAAAAGCTGTGTGTTTATGTTTCATTCAATAACTTCATTGTTAATTTCCCTGTGTATTCTACATGTCATCAGCTTTCTCTCAGCAAAGTTTCATGCTGAGCGTTTCGTGATATACTGGCGATATACATATAAGCCTACTGGTGATATACATATACTGATATACTATATATAGTATGCCTACGTGTATTGCATTAGCTTAAACTGTCATAGCACTTGCATATTGTTGTCCTATTGTTAATTTAACTGTAAATCACTTTGGATAAAAGCGTCTGCTAAATGACTACATTTAGGGACCGTCTCTAAAGTTTCATACAACATTGGCATACATGTTTCTAACTTCAATAGCAAACTTAAATTTATTTGAATAAATATAAAAAATCCAAAGGGTGCGCATTATGCCTGACACTACATGAACACTTTACAGTTGGTTTTATGACTGTAAGTCGTTCTATTCAAATGCTATCGGAGTTAGAAACGTGTATACCAAAGTCGTATACACTTTAGAGACGGTCCCTAAATGTGCGAATGTCCAACATCAAGCCATCTTTATGCCAGTCTATCACTGGGAAACGCTCAGCTTTGCACGTTATTCTGAGTCCATCTGCTTGCCTGCGAGTTTGGTCTTTTACATCACTGTAGTCCATTAATCTACGTTAAGCGTTGTATATGTCCAGAAGTATTGAGGGAAACCCTAATAGCCTGCATGCAGCACATCGCCACAATATAAAGTTAAGGCAACTAAACAACCAAGAGAAATATATGTCAACCTCAAATGTAACATTGGATCTGTACATCCGCATCGGGGGAATAACATTATAATCTCGTTCACGGTAGAGAAAGATGCATGTAGGCTGGAAAAGTAACCGTGAAGGCACTGAATTTAACATAAAACAGCCGTCATAATAATCACAAATACACTTACATTGCTGTAAATGAGTTTTATGAATGAATGACTTGCTCTAATTTTGCTGGTCTTCGTCAACAACACGCACTTTTGCACCATCTGCTGGTGAGGTCGACTAACAGCAGATGGAGAGTATGCTCGGTAATCTATTGCTTTTCCTGCAGTTCCTGGACGTCAATGTTGAATTTACTGTCAAATTTGAACCACTGAATTTGTGGAAGCGAATTTGCAAAGCGAAATAAAATGGACCGAAAATTGCCTGTTGAATATTATAGGTTGTATTTTTAAACAGTTTGAATATTTTGGAAGTGAAATATGAAAGGTGAATATGGATTATTGAATTTTTAATAATGAAAAGGTGTTTGAAATGTTTTTAATTGAAATATTCAAAGCTTAAATATTCAACCATGCTGAATTTCAGCCCATAAAAATGCAAGCCCTAAAAATACAATGCATTAAAATGCAAGCATGGTTAATGCAATGCCTATTTTTTTCAAGTAGTGCAATTCAACAGGCTTTTTATTTCAAAAACATTTGACATTATTTTACTTCCATAGGATTTAGTCAAGCAAGAATGAAAAGAGCAGCAACATGCTTGAAAGTTTCAACCTTGCAGCAGAAACTTTTTGCCATTAAGTGGTTTAGTGTGGACTTAAGTGTTCACAATAATGAGGCAGAAAAGAGAATAACACAAATAAAAATCAAGTAACAATTTATTGTTAAAGATTTTTGTCAAAGCCTTGACAGCAAAGGCATATTAGAAAATAAAGCCTTCTTATTTCTTCCTTCTTATTTTAATTTCTTCTGCTTAGTTCACCCAAAATTTAAAATGCTGTCATCATTTACTCACCCTAAAGTTGTTCCAAAACCGTATGTGTTTCTTTCTTCTGCTGAACACAACAGATGATGTTATGTTCATAACATCATCTATTGTGTTCAGCAGAAGAAAGAAACTTATACAGTTTTGGAACAACTTGAGGGTGAGTAAATGATGACAGCATTTTAAATTTTGGGTGAAAAAAAAAAACAGGAAACAGGTAGATCATATGAACATGAACAAAATAAATGTAGCTCTTAAGCCGTCAACACTCCTGGTCAAACTAGGGAATATCAAGGAACATCAAGAGACATTACATTGTCTATAACATCCATAGTGTGCACAACTCAGAACATCAGGTATCTGTAAGAAGAGAGAAGAACTGTGAGATTAATACAACAATTTAGAAATGTGGCAGAATTATAATTAATTCTCTAAAATGTAAAGCAAATGATGTCACTTGTAAAAAATAAAGATACCATGACCACCTTTCAGTGTGTATGTGGCCTCAAAACTAACAAAAGATCTGATTAAGGACTGACTAATGTCCTCATTTATTGCTTCACTAATGATTGTGTTTGTTTTGTGAGGGAGTTATACCATTTACTCTGTCCATTCAAAACTGGCAATTTTGGAAATGAGGCTCAGCACTCTTGGGTTGACGGCGTACTGGCGTCCCTTTTCCTTGCGTGTGACTTTGGTCCCTTGATCTGGGTTAATTTTGAACATGCATCTGTTGGAAAAAATAATTGTTCCATTAAGTGCAATGCATTCAGACTGATAACTAATACTAACATAAAAAGTCAGTGAAACGGCACATTTGAGCACACTGTACAATTTAATTTTTCTTAAAGCTGCATTAAGAGACTTCAGTCTACTATTTTTTGCGGCTATACGCCATTTAGTATTATAACAACTGCCTGCAGAGGACACCAATAGCCTTTGATTTTTGTTGTTACACTTTTTTTACACAAAAACAGTTACACAACCTTTTTTAATATTGGCCAAACAACATTTAATTCCAATGTCCACTTAATCTTTAACATTTTCTCTACTATAGAAATGCTTCAGCCAGTCTAATTTCTTTAACAAGAATATGTGGACATCAACACATGCAAATTTGAAATTGCAATGAACTTATCTTAAATATATTTTGTAAGATATTGATGTATTCTCCTGGGTTGGCGTAGGAATGATTTACTTTACAAATCTGATGAAATGGCGCAAATTCCAAGATGTTATAAAAAAGTTCTCATCTGGTTCTCATGAGAGCACCTGGAGATTCGGGGTTGGTGCTCACATTGCACATAGTATGACCCATTAAATATAACTATAAAAAATAAAAATAATAATAATAATAGTATTAATGCATTTTATTTAGTTTTTTTTATAAAATAAACAAAGTTTGATAATGCTATTATATTAAAAAAATTATATTAAATAAAAATACAATTATTTTATAGTACACTTAAAAAATACAATGCTAATATTTACATTCTTTCTTTACTTTTTTATAAGAATTTGCCACATTTTCAAACCCATGAAGTAAGTAATTAAGTGCTGGTTTTAGCACTGCCGAGTGAAGCAAGTCAGTGAATGTCACAGTTTCGCATTTTGCTCTGAAATCGGCAGATTTATGCATTCAGTTCAAATGGAAATCGCATACAGTACTACAGCATTGATCTAAAATGCTGTTTGTTCATTAACAGCTGTCAACAATGTCGGCAAGCAAGTGAGCGGTCGGAACTGGTTTACCCAGCACGTTTTTTATTTTGGTCGTGCATGCGCAGTTTGCGCACCCCTGGTTATAAGCAACTCAAACTCACAGCATATGCAAAGACAGTGTTTGAGAAGCTCCACACATATAAATGACAACAGTAAAACAAAACACTTTGAAACAAAACTGTCAGACTTTACGATTTACCGAATGCATGTTATTGGAATTTAATCCAGGAATCGTGATAGCTCTACTCCACACACCATATAACATGTTAAACCATATAACATGCTAACATGCAATGTACTATTTTATATGATTACAATTAGTCATTATCTTAAGCTTGTGCTCTTCTTACACATCTAATCTTAAAGGGTTAGTTCCCCCAAAAATGAAACTTCTGTCAGTAATCACTCACCCTCATGTTGTTCAAACCCCGTAAGACTTTCGTTCATCTTCGGAACACAAATTAAGATATTTTTGATGAAATCTGAGAGCTGTCTCACTACTTCATAGGCTTCTAGGTAATCGATATCTGCCATCCCAGAAAGTTAGTAAAGACATCGTTAAAATAGTCCAAGTGGCTCAACCTTAAGTTTATCAACTGATGAGAATACTTTTTGTGCACAAAAACAAAACAAAAATAACTATTCAACTCTTTATTTTCGTGTGTGTGGGCCTCTGAGTGAGTTCACATAGTGTTACAGCGTAGCGCTTCTGGGTTGTACATCAGAACGTAGGCTCACTATTGGCCGACACTGGTCATGTGTGTGATGCGTATGATTCTGGCCAATAGGGAGCCACGTTGAATAAAGTTGTTTTTTTGTTGTTGTTTTTTTTGCGCACAAAAAGTATTCTCGTAGCCACTGTAGTCACTTGGACTATTTTAACGATGTCTTTACTAACTTTCTGGGATGGCAGATATCGATTACCTAGCAGCTTATGAAGGAGTGAGACAGCTCCCAGATTTCATCAAAAATATCTTAATTTGTGTTGCGAAGATGAACGAAAGTCTTACGGGTTGGAACAACATGAGCGTGAGTAATTACTGACAGAATTTTTGGGTGAAGTAACCCTTTAAGATGACAATTATACAAATATAAAAACAAGATCAAGTTTAACTTTGAGATAAATGATAGAACTGATTTTAGCAGGGCTAAAAATGCTGTGTACATTTTCAATGTGTAATGCATAATGAACATACCTCTGTAGGAACTCCAGCGTAGCTGCAATTTCCACTGGATAGTCAATGTTGTGCAGGTAATTTGAGCAGAACATCATCTGGAATGCTTTGTTGAAGCTGGGAAGCTGATCGTTAACTATAAACTGGTCCACTGCAACCATGAACATCTTGGCAGTGAGTGGGCTGTTTCCTGTAAACGGTGCAATCAGAGTTTGATTAAAATGGCCAGTAAATATCTTGCTTCAGGTATATGGATCCAATGACGTTATGCAAGCCACAAGCTGTTCTGCATACTGCTTAGTTAGATTCATTCTTGAACAGCCCCATATTGTGTATATATACTGCAAAACAAAAAAACTGTGCAATGTAAACAATTAAAACTGGCAAAAAAATTGTTACATGATTTCTTTAGCTCAAGACATTTGTTTAGCTTTGTACAATACACTCTTTCTTGACCTGTTACTTGTGTAAACAATTTTAAAATAAGTAATTGAACCAACAAATTAAAGTTATTTGCACAACCTACCACAAACCACAATACAGGGGTTCCATGGAAGCTTAGTGGTGTCATCAGTTGCAATGGCTGTGTCATCGACAATTAGAAACATCTTGTCTTGTTGCTCTTTGAAATGGGCTAGAAGCATTAGAACAGCTGCACAAGTTTCATCACCTCCTTCCAGAGTTTGGTTAAGAACATTGCCTACTCTGCTTGATGGATCCGTTTGGACAAATTGAAAGTACCACAAGATTCTCCGGATCTTGGAAGCTGTGGCCTCTTCAAAGGTGTCATCAATCTGGATGCCTGTTAGTTCTCTGAAATGAAGCCTCATTCCAACTTCCTGGAAGAGGAAAGGCGTGTGGCCTTAAATATCTCTTCGGTCTCTCTCAGTCCTGATAATATGTCTCTTCTCTGTGATGGAAACGTCTCCACCATCAATTTTTTCCATTTTCTTTTCATCTTTATCTTTGTTTTTAAACATCTTAATTAGCTCTTCTTGTTTTTGTTCTTGCAATTGTTTAGTTTCACCAGTAGGAAGCTCTGGGTCAGGGTTAATGCAGCCATATGCATCTTTACGTCCTTTCTTTACGTTCTCAGGGCTGCCACTTTTAGAGAACCTTTTCTTGGTAGGAGGAGCTTGGAGTCGCCTGAAATTATCGATACGAGACATTAACTGTTTATCAAGGGAATCATACCCCATGCCGACAACCTGGCCCTCGATCTCATCTCGAAAGGATTTTGGGTAGTGTATAACCATCTTTCTTGCTATTTCAGCAATGTGCCGCTTTCCAGGTTTCTGGCACACCGTAACTATTTCAGCCACCACAATCCTTACAATCTCTCTTCGCTCTGCTGCAGATGGCCTCTGCTCATTTTCTAATATCTGTCTTGTACTTGAGGGTAACTTACTCCATGGTATAGCAAAGCTATAATGCCAGCTATTATTTTCCCTGGCGAAAGGGGAGGACCCACTCTCCGATTCAGAAAATGATGCTCGACTTGACACACTGGGTGAGGCTTGACTTGACACACTGGGTGAGGCTTGACTTGACACACTGGGTGAGGCTTGACTTGACACACTGGGTGAGGCTTGACTTGACACACTGGGTGAGGCTAGACTTGAAACACTGGGTGAGGCTTGACTTGGCATAATGGGTGAAGCTTGACTTGGCACACTGGGTGAGGCTTGACTTGGCACACTGAATGAGGCTTGACTTGGCACACTGTGTGAGGCTTGACTTGGCATAATGGGTGAGGCTTGACTTCTCTTTGACATGACGTAGAAATGGGTAGAAATCAATGCAGTGCTCTGCATTTATGCAGTGCATATCCTCATCTGCTTGTTTGACTTCATAAAGTCCATACTCTGCCAAATACATTGAAGTGTGAGGTGTCACCAAAAAGCACACCTCATTCTCCTGTTTGATCAAAGCAAGTTCAATCTGACCTGTATAGTGATACAGTGCGCAATGCAGTTCAAGCCCACATGGTTACAGAACCAGATTCTGTATCCCATGAGGTAAACTTTAAGGGAACCCTTTACAAAAAGGGATCTTTTCTCTGCCTAAAACGGGAGTCTGATGAGTCATGATATGGAGTCGAGTTTTTTGCCCTCAGCACTGGTGCAAAAAAGGAGTTTGAGCTGAGGGTCGCTTGGAGGAGTTGGTGCTGGTTTGCGAGTGACTGGCATACGTTCTTAAAGTTTTGGGTTCTTCTTACACACCTCTTGAAGTAGGAGTGTTTACTCTCAAACCTCATTGTCCATAGTCGTATTAGGGGGCCAAGTTTGAGGATCAATGATGCGTAATGTAGAAGATAGTGGTGCTTGGGTTTTAAACGATCAGAAGGAAACACTGCTTTCCTTGTTTCTAGATATTCAAACACAACAATGTTGAGGTAAGCAATCTGGGCAGTGGTGATTGAGGGAGCACACACTAGTTCAACAAGTTCTTTCAAAGCAATCACTAGTTGCCACACTGGGTCATGAGGATCAACTTTGTCACCAATAATGACAGGCAGAAGTCTAAGGAGACACCAGTTCTCAACTGCTTGACCACCTATTGTGTTGGCTTTTTCACTCACCGGAGCGGGACATGGGTTACAATCAGAGTCCCTGTAGGCAAATTGTGTGATCCGTCTGTTCAGCTGAGTGTATGTGAACCAGTGCTTAACCTTTATGAAGTAGCGCAGGTAAATAGCTAAGTCATAAGCTACAACTCCATCAAACAAGTCATGCCCTATGCATGGAGGAAGGCCTGGTTGACATACATGGAAATGTTTCAGTGAGTTAAAGACTGAGTCACAATATATTCCTTTAACTTCCTCAACATTACTCTGCTGCAATAACTGCACTGCTTCTTTGTAGGCATCAACTGTTCGTACAGGAAAACACTGACTTACATTCTCAAGTTGGTCTCTTTGTACCTCACAGTACCTGCAGAAATATTTGGAAGTGCTGAAATTCTGTGTGAAGCCACCAATGCAGTGTGACCCCAAATTGTCACCCACAATAGATAGTAGTGTTGCTCGAACCACATGACCAGATGTGGTAACAATTCCATGTTCTTCGAGCTGTCTCAGGTCTGACAACATTCTAGAAAACACTGTTTCCTGACCAAAGTATTTGAAGTCTGTCTCTTTGCACAACAGTACTAACTGCATATTGTCAATACTGGAATGATGGAATGGCTCAAAGTCAGCAAGTGTGAAGTATACTCCAACAAGCTTATGTTTTTTTCTTGATGACCCAAGTGGGTTGACCACTTCAAAACCATCCTGATACAGGATCAGTTTTAAGATTGTCACCTGCTTGCTGAAATAGCTCGTTGGATTTAAAGACTGAGCCATCACAAACATCCATTAAGATGCGATTAGAAACAAGACGATTCTGAGACTCAACACACTCTTGCCACACAACAGGATCTTTTAGAATAGCTCTTAAAGTGTCAGGCAGGGGTATGTATTGTGCATAACAGTCTCTTCTATGTTCATTGGTGCCCAAGTAAACATTTTGTGGCTGCACATAGGCAAAGTTCTTCTGAAAATACTGTCTTCTGGTATATTCAGTAGAAAGATGACAGCTACATGCAGCATGCAAATCAGTTTCCTGAAGACTCTGAAAAACTGAATGAATCTCAGTATCTGACATGTTCGTATTTACTCTTAGTGTCTCTTTAATCTTGTCTTTTGTGTATTGATGACAAATGTCATTCAAACCATTTATCCCTGCAGCAATCATTTGAGTTGTTGATGATGGAACAAGATATTTTGCCTGGAGTTGCATGAAAAACAGGCATAGATTTCTCATGTACAAAGACCTAATATCAGTAACCTGAGACTGATTTTCATGTTGTTCAATTTCAGTTTGATTGAGATCGATTTGAGAAGACACAGATGGCTCAGAGTGTGTGACTCTAGAATTATTATCAGTTTCATGTTTATGTGTTCTTGAAACATGGGATGTAAATGACGACTTCACTTTAAATGCCTTATTACAATTGGTGAATGGACAATGTACTAACTCATGCTTACTCAAATGTGTCTTGAGGTGTGCAATAAGATCTCTCAGATCTATGCATTGCTTCTTACAATTTACATCATCACATACAAATGACCTTTGTGTGTCATCTAACTGTGAAACATGGCTGTTGTGGGAACGATAGACATGAGCTTTTAAAGCAGTGTACTTAATGAATTTTTGTTTGCAGTCTGAAAAGCAACATTTGCTTCATGTCTATGCAAAATCTGATGATCAACATAGCTTTTTATAGTTTTCAGGTGCATACCACATGAGTGGCATGTAAACTTTTGCATAACATATGCCATTGTAGCCCACTCATAGCTTCAAGCTAAGTTTGCATGTGTGAAATGTGACATACTGAAGGCTGTGGTGGTTGTGGTGTTGTTGTCGTCGTCGTTGTCTAGGCACGATGTGTTCTAAAGAGTGATGACAAAGGTCTATCCTCACCTGTAGCCAGTGAGACAAAAAGCACATGTAATTAGTCTGTATGCAAGTTGAAATGCAGCAACAAATTAGCATAACAATAAATGCCTTGTCACTGCGTGAAAATCGTTGATAAACCAAGTAATATGTACGTTTAGTCTAAACTACTAACACGATGCACACAGGCAAAATGAGATGATTTATGAAACCACCGTCAATAAACGGTTCTAGCATTAAATCTAGATCAAGACGATCTATATAATGTTCCTTACCTTCGTATCCACATGGTAAAATACAAAAGAAACGGGTGGAAAAGTCTAGATTGTCGAAGCAAAAACCGCGGTTGCTCTCCTAGCAGAAGATGCGCTGCACGTGTGTTTCGGCCAGTGCTGTGTGAAACAAACAGCGCCGGCGCAGCGGCAGATTCACCACTGACTGAATTCGAATTATACTGGAAAAATAAAACGTTAAGAGTGGGTTAGGTTACCATTAATAAGTTACAATGTTTTGATCTAGAAAGTTTTTCACATTTTAGAAATTAAGTAAACGTTTTATATTTTCCTTATATTAAGTCAAATGTATAGCTCTTTAAACAACAGTTGGTACAAATTGTTTTACAGAGAAAATTGTAAACAGAGATCAGAAAATCTTTACAAACTCGAATTTCCCCAAAATCACCATCCACATTCAAAAACACACATATGACATATCATCTTAAAGTATATTGTTATTATGCTATATCTAATCTGAATGTGCATTTGATACATACATAGAAATTGTATGGTTATACGTGTATGAGAGTGAGGCAGTGCACTGAGGATACTGAAACATCTGAAACTAGCAAAAAAAACAGTACAAAATAGGGTATTTATATATAAATAGGGTGGAAAACACACACATTCAATTCTATTGATTTCCTCAGTTTGCCAAATGTGCATGTCTTTAACTATGGAAATCAGAGTCCCTGGAAGAAACATGGGTATGTAAACAACACATGTAAAGGACCAGGGTGGAATCTTGGTTATTAAAGACGTTAATGCCCCCGACTGCCTCAGTTGTCCCATTTTAGCAACCGCCTTTTTCAAGACACATCACATCTTCAGAAAATCACAAGTAGGGTACTGGTGTAGCTTATTTTATGTCGTAGAATAAAACGAGAAAGTGAATTGAGCTTGTGTTCACCACAAACCTTGTCATCCACTTAACCAAAAACCCATTCAAAAACCCATTGACTTCGGGACGATGGAACTGGAACTGCTACAATGCTAATGTGCTTCGCATTTTGGCCTACAAAGTGATGTCATACCTGCACCACTCTTTACATGTTCCATTTAAGTACCATTACTACATTGAAATGCAATAATGCAAGCAAACTGCACAATTATTGTTAAATTGACCTTGATGGTCAGACAACAGGCCAACAGGGTTCATGATGGAACATATGGTGTGTTTAAGTCCTCCTGGGAAGTTTGTATTCATGAGGTTTTACTATTTATTTTTTATGTTTTAAAATAATTTATGACACCACTGTAAACTTTATCATTACATATTATATTGTTATATTATAATGCTATCATATTTTGTGCAGGTATTAGCTTACTTCATTGTAAATAGAAAAGCTTGATAATGTCACTTCTAAATAAGTATTGTGGTATTCCACAATGTTTCTCACTGACACCCCTAACTCTTAAAGATTGGGGCTTAAAGAAAATCCCGAGCTTCCTACTCATATTTTCATCTTTGCGGTGGCGTTCATGTGCATTCAACTCGTAAATACGATCTTTATGACATGACTGGAATGCACCAATAGCTCTAGTTTAGGGACAATACAACCATTGTAAAATACATTACGGACTGTCACAGTGAGAAGTTCTCTGTCCTGTATCAACGCTAAAGGCCTAACCACTGCAGTCAACACCATGGGAGTATGCATGCTGTTAAATAAAAGCCTGTAGACAGGGTTAGGGGTTAGAGTTAGGGTTAACCTTAATTTCTAACCTAGACCCAGTTTCACAGACATGGTTTAGACTAAAGCCCTATTCGCACAGGATTAGTATTACCTGGTGACCTCTAGTAATTTGTAATAATTGCGGAGGTTGTCTGTGATCTTAATCCCGTGCGAATCGGCCATGTCTGTAATTTGTAAAGTAAAAATTCCCCCGCAAATGACCTACCATATTTCGCCGAACACCGAGGTCCGGTGATAATATTAGTCCCGTGCGAATCGGCATCTCTGTGATTTGGCGGGGTCGTATATCATTTTTAAAGGTTTTTGTTTCCTGTGCGCTTTTTTATCCATCTTTCACGAATAATGGAGTGTTTTGATAGTATTTTTGAATATAGAATATACCATTCAACTATACACAATTTGCATAAAGAGAAAGCTGACAACCATCAGAAGAGCAAAAAGAATGATTAGATGGAGATGAATGACACAGCAGCATGCGGTAAGGAACATTATTCTGTTTATGACGATCTCATGAAAGGCCTATACCACAAATTTAATTTCTCGTGCTATTTATACGCCAAAAATGTTTGTTTTTTTTGTTTTGTTTTTTCGTGCATATGCTACGCACTATAAATTTTAGGATTAGGAGTGTGGAGTGCGTGCGTATTACACGCCATAAAGTGCGTATCATATGCACGCGAAAACTGTATCACATACACGCAAAAACTATTTTTGCCATATAAATGGCACGAGAAATTAAATTTGTGGTATAGATACGCACTTTCATGAGATCGGGCTGGATAAGTCCGTAAAATCAAGTAAAAATCACAGGCTTCGTTTATCCCGTGCGAATGCGCCACACGAAAATCAGATCTGGGTGGGTAATTTCTAAATCACACGTGGTCCCCAGATAATACTAATCCAGTGCGAATAGGGCTTAAGCCAGGATTAGGCCTTAGTGCAATTAGGGCATTTAATTAGCTTTTAAAAATGTGCCTTAGAAAAAAAACATTATGTATTGAGACATTATGTTAAGACAAAGCAATGGCACTGACATATTTTAAGATATGTCAGTGCAAGTTACTTTCAGGTTAAACAGCTCAAACGTGCATATTAGTCTGGGACTACAGGCTTAAGCCTCGCCTGTGAAACCCGGGGTATATGTTGTAACTTGTATAGAATGATGCCAACGTTAGCAAACATGTGTTGCGTTGGACAGAGGATTAACCCTAAACCAACAGGTTGTGTAACAGTGCCACACAGGGTGAAAAAGCAAGTTGACATGATTAGGCATAAGAGTGTTTCTAAAGGAAAGGTCAAGAATTTGTTAAAGTGCAAAAGGGTCATTATGGTTCACATGGATGTCACTCTAATGTCACCAACTCACCATGATACCAATCCATTAGCTTTTCATATAGGTCTACATACATAATTTTATATGAATACATATCTAGTGTTTGTTCTGTTTAATATACTGCAATCTGTTTGCTCTGTTAAATTGCTGTTTAGCAGAGCAGTGGTAAATATATTTTGTTATATATGGTAAGTTACTGTAAGTTTCATTTTTAATCATGCACTGCAATGAAAACACAATTTAACCAATTGATTAAATATAACAGCCAGCCTATAAATACAACAAGATAAATAGCACATGTATATTTTTTCCTATTCTTTCTTTTAAAACATGTAATCTTTTCCTGTAATTGCGATGTTACCACACTATTGGCTGTCTCTCCGAGTTGTTTTGAGCATGATTGGTTATTCTGACTGTCATCCAGGAATCTGGCCAATGACAACTATGCGCGCCTTTACAGGTCACATTTGAATATCCGTCTGTTGGAGTGAGTGGGTCAGTGGGTGTGTGTGCTGGTGCTCGGGATCTTCAGTAGCTACTAGCCTACTGTGGATTCTGTGGCTTTTACATTGTTTTAAAACATGCATTATTTTATATCGGAGTGCTATTTTATTTTATTTTTTAATGTTGCGGGATTGTAAATGAAGAACAAAAAAGGAATATGGACAACGGATTTTAACAACGTTCAACGGACATATTGCAATCTGCGGAAGGTAAATAACTTTTATTTAAAAAAACGTTGCATCAAAATATAGTGTGTTAAATTAAGAATATAAACGCGATTAGAGCAATATCGATATGAGTACACATTTCAATGTATTAATGTTACTGTGTGTTGCTAGCATGAGTAAATGTTGTCAGCTAACTTAGTTTTTGAAAATAAATAAATAAATAAACTCAGCATGCTATGAGCTTTACAGTGAGTGAACTGAGAACATTGTCTCTTTAGACAGAGAGTAACTCGAACCACACTCCTCGACTCAAGAAGAATATGGAAACCTAATGTTAGGCTTTTGAATGTTGATCGCGGGATATAACGTTAAGTTAGGCCTAACGTTAACGATCAGTCATAATGAGTCATCATGTTTTGGAGCTGGTGAGTAAAATTTTGCAAGCTTTTGCAAATGTCTCTGTTAGTAAGTAAATTGCTAATATTGCTGTGTGTGTTTCCCTCATGATCCAGGAATTTGGGGAATAAAAATCATCCAGCCACACGATCTTCAGATGCGGTGAGTAGCCTATTGTCATTGTAAAATACACGTGAAAAAGAGGCAGATTTTGTAAACTCTGCTCAAAGGCACACTGGTTCAAACCCTCAAGACAATATTTAACTTTCTTCTTGAGTTTAGAGGCCTAGCTGACCCCAATATAAATGTCCTTTCAAAATGAAAGTATTTTCAAACCTGTATGACTTAAGGTGATGATACACAGGGCAGTTTTTTCAGCAGTGTTGCCAAAGGGCAACCACGACCGATCTAAATTATCCAGATAGAAATGTATTGCCCATTTTCAGTGGGAAAGTGCCCAAGCAACAATCACTCTGCAGGATTGTTCAAAAACCTGCCCTGTGTATCATCACCTTTACTTCTGTGAAACACAAGAATGTTGGGAGTCAAACAATATTGGAACCCTTATATGGAGAAAAACAAACAAGGAAGACATTTCTCTTAATTAAGGTTCTACAGAAGAAATTTATACAGTTTTGGAACAACATGAGGGTGAGTAGAGTAAATAATGAGATAACTCAAATTTTTGGATGACCTGTGCTTTTAAAGGAGAACTCTGGTCAATTTTAACATTGAGCTCATTTTTTTGTAAATTTGGAGTGCTGTCAGTACAGCGAACAACGACAAAAATCAGTGTTGCCTACACCGTGTTATCCTCTTTTTAAAATTTGCACCCTGTTGACTTCAATGGGGCAAGTTTTAAACCTGCTTTTAGCCTCTTATTTACTTCCTGTTTTCGGTTGAAGTCCACAGTAGTCGATTGTCGAGTTCACGCGCATGATCATAAGGTAACTAAACCTATGCGCGTGAACTCGACAATTGACTACTGTGGACTTCAACCGAAAACAGGATGTAAATACAGGTATGTGCGCTGGCTGAATAAACATCACTTTTATACATATCTTTCACATCTACTGCAGTCAGATTCACCCGTGTTCACCCACTTGTAATGACACATCAAGGATGTTAAGAGGCTAAAAGCAGGTTTAAAACTTGCCCTTATGTGCCATATAAATGTGGTGAACAGAGGACCCAGGGAACATAAGAATGACCCCCAATGAATCCAGTGGTGCCAAATCATATCAAGTGTGAAACCTTCCCTTTCAAACACAAAAATGCACATGGTGTCTCTTGCATAAGAGCATTAACTGCTATTTTTTATGAGTTTTACATCATGTGCCAGGATTTGTAACACTGGGGGTGTCATTCCCACAAAAATTTCCAGGATGTAGCTCTGCAATTTAGTTTTATGAACTCTGGGTTAAAACCTTTGACTGCTCTGAACTTCAAAATATGCACATTTGATGGCTGAATTAAAATGGACTCCATAAAACATTTATTTACTTATCAATAGATGATAAAACTATGAGTAACATGCTTTAACATGACATTATCATGTCCATCAATGCAAATTCGACCCTTTTACAAATTGTTCAGTTAACTACACCGAAATATATGATATAGCTTGTGCTTGTCTTGGATGGATGCTACATTTTGGCCCAAACCTGTTGTGTGTAGCTACCTGTTTCTTTTCAAGTAATTTTTACATTCCCTTTTCCGACAGTGATAACACTTTTTAACATTTTTATTTTTTATTTTTTAGATTAAGCATTGGAACAATGTTTATGAAGCAGAACTGGCACCAACAGAGAAACAAGTCCATCATTAGTAAGTATCAACTGCAGTATATAAAACCATAGTGAATTTTAAAAGCACAATGCAGCTCTTTTTTTCTCCCTCGTGCCATCCCAGATGTATAAGATGTTCCCAACGTTCTTCAAAAATATAAAATTTTAATGCTTGACAAAAGAGAGAAATTGCAGGTTTGAAAAGACATGATGGTGAGTAAATGATGACAGAATTGTCAAATTTGGGTGAACTATCTCCAGTACTTTAATAATCTCACACAAGGAGAATATACCTTTTTTTTATTTAAAAAAAACACAATATCATCATCAATCCTTTATTTAATTCCCTTGAGAATATTAAGAGAAAGACCCTCATTACCTATATCACAGCAGTCTGTAAACACCTCCAGTTAATACAAATATTGTTGATTTTATTTTGTAATACAAATGGGCATTTTTAGGTGTTAACCTTGCAGTGATACCACTGGAAAAGAATGTCCATTGTTGTGAATCTACATGTTCCTTTTCTTGGTGATGCACATTTTTCTATCAGACAAAAGTTGTAGATACCAGACAAAACAGAAGACAAACAATAAAAATGTATTAAGCTTGTTTAAAGGAAACAAAAATAATTGAAATCATTTTGAGAGAATCATAGTGTGTCCTTTTTTTTTCTTCCCAGATGCACCAAGGATCCAGCTGATTACTGGCTGTTGCAGGATTGCTCTATATTTGCTGTATCTGTCACTTCTGGTACACTTTTGTTGTATGTTTTGATTTAACTTATTAATGCACTTGTAGAGTTAGGATTCTGAATTAAAAGACAGTATAATATTTATTAACAGAACTATGCGGGGCCCCCAGGGGTCAGGAGAACACTTTGGAAAAAATATATAAAACTGATTTGGAAAATACAAGCCAAAATATAAACAAAAGCCATTATAATGGTAATTTACATCTGAATGCTAAAAATTAAGGAACCCTCCACTTTTTTTGGAAATAGGCTCATTTTCCAACTCCCCTAGAGTTAAACAGTTGAGTTTTACCGTTTTCAAATCTATTCAGCCGATCTCCGCGTCTGGCGTTAGCACTATTAGCATAGCTTAGCATAGATCATTGAATCTAATTAGACCATTTGCATCTCTCTCAAAAAAATGACCAAACAGTTTCTATATTTTTCTTATTTAAAACTTGAGTCTGCTGTATTTACATTGTGTACTAAGACTGACAGAAAATGAAAAGGCTGATATGGCTAGGAACTATACTCTCATTCCTGCGTCACTAAGTTTTCAGGTGCTGCGTAATATCATTACGCCTGCTGCACTCATGGTACGGCAGCAAAGTTCCTTGATTATTATGCAGGAATGAGTATAGTCCCTAGCCATATCGGCCTAGAAAATCACAACTTTTCATTTTCCGTCGGTCTTCGTACATTTAGTACTTAGTAAAAATATCGAAATTCTTTGGTCATTTTTTTGAGAGATGCTAATCAGATTCAGTGATCTATGCTAAAAGCGCTACCGCCAGACCCGGAGATCGACTGAATGGATTCGAAAATGGTAAAACTCATCTGTTTACCTCTAGGGGAGTTGGAAAATGAGCCTATTTCTAAAGTGGAGTGTTCCTTTAAATTTAAATTGTTTAATGTTTAGAATCAATAGTAGTGTGAAACAGTGAAAATCTTGTACATGTATCAGTTTTGTGTTCAGTATGTTTAGAATATTTACCTTAATTCTAAAGTTTGAGAATTTTGATGAAACTGTTCTACTGATAACTACTATATAGTTAAAATGTTATATTTAATTTAAGATATATACTGTAATTTATCAACTGAATCATTCCATTTAATTTAATTACATGTATACATAATTTAAATACTATTAAATTATATGTCAACACAAATGCTGCAAATTAAAGTTTGAGATGATTTTAATCAGTTTCTTTCTTTTTTTTACAGACTTATTTTGTCTTCCAAAATAAAACGGTTAATTTACAGTCTTGAGCACGTCTTGACAATTTATTGAATGTGTTTGATCGTTTTGATTAAGCAAAGGTCTGTTAAATAACAGTGTTTCTCAGTAGAACTTTTAGTGCCGTCACTTTATTGAAGGTGTTTGATCACTATAATCTGGGAAATACCTGTAAAATAACTGTTTTTCAGTAGAACTTTTAGTGCTGTCACTTTATTGAAGGTGTTTGATCATTATAATCTGGGAAATACCTGTAAAATAACAGTGTTTTTCAGTAGAACTTTTAGTGCTGTCACTTTAGTGAAGGTGTTTGATCATTATAATCTGGGAAATACCTGTAAAATAACAGTGTTTCTCTGTAGAACTTTTAGTGCTGTCGCTTTATTGAAGGTGTTTGATCATTATAATCTAGGAAAAATCCATAAAATAACAGTTTTACACTGTAAAAAAATAATCATAAAAAAACGGTCAAATGACTGGCAGCTATGGCTGCCAAACAAAAAACGTAAAATTAAGGTAAAATATCTTAATTCAAACAAGGAAAAAACTGTAAAATAACAGTTTTTTTTTCTAAAACTTTTAATGAAAAATTCTGTAAAATTATAGTTTTTGCACTTTATTGGAATTAAGATAGCCGTAGCTGCCAGTCATTTGACCGTTTTTTTACGATTATTTTTTTTACAGTGTATAATTTTTATGCTAATCACACTATATATACTATATAAATTATATCAGCCTCTCTCCATCACTGCCTCAACCTCCATCCATCACCAGGCTCTGCCTCAGCCTCTCTCCATCACTGCCTCAGCCTCTCTCCATCAACAGGCTCTGCCTCAGCCTCTCTCCATCAACAGGCTTTGCCTCAGTCTCTCTCCATCAGTCTGCATCAGTCTCTCTCCATCACTGCCTCAGCCTCTCTCCATCAGTCTGCATCAGCATCTCTCCATCACTGCCTCAACCTCCATGCATCCCCAGACTCTGCCTCAGTCTCTCTCCATCACTGCCTCAACCTCCATGCATCCCCAGACTCTGCCTCAGTCTCTCTCCATCACTGCCTCAGCCTCTCTCCATCAACAGGCTCTGCCTCAGTCTCTCTCCATCACTGCCTCAGCCTCTCTCCATCAACAGACTCTGCCTCAGTCTCTCTCCATCACTGCCTCAGCCTCTCTCCATCAACAGGCTCTGCCTCAGTCTCTCTCCATCAGTCTGCATCAGCCTCTCTCCATCACTGCCTCAACCTCCATGCATCCCCAGACTCTGCCTCAGTCTCTCTCCATCACTGCCTCAACCTCCATGCATCCCCAGACTATGCCTCAGTCTCTCTCCATCACTGCCTCAGCCTCTCTCCATCAGTCTGCATCAGCCTCTCTCCATCACTGCCTCAACCTCCATGCATCCCCAGACTCTGCCTCAGTCTCTCTCCATCACTGCCTCAGTCTCCATCCATCACCAGGCTCTGCCTCAGCCTCTCTCCATTGCCAGGCTCTGCCCCAACCTCTTTATCACCAGGCTCTGCCCCAACCTCTTTATCACAAGGCTCTGTCCCAGCCCGATCATCCAGCCCAATCATCATCTAAATGGTGTGTTTTAATTTATTTGTTCTTTATTAAATAAAGTATGTTTTTGTACAGTTCATGGTATGTAGTCATTTGGTTGTAGTTATATTAGATTGCTTCTCTCTGTTTTTATAATCTACCCAGTCTGTCACTGCATATACCCTCTTACAATACAACCAAACTAAGTAGTACAGTCTGTTCCCAAAAGTCATTAGAAATGAGCATTTAAGTGCTATATATATATATATATATATATATATATATATATATATATATATATATATACACAGTGAGGAAAATAAGTATTTGAACACCCTGCTATTTTGCAAGTTCTACCACTTGGAAATCATGGAGGGGTCTGAAATTATCATCGTAGGTGCATGTCCACTGTGAGAGACATAATCTAAAAAAAAAAATCCAGAAATCACAATATATGATTTTTTAACTATTTATTTGTGTGATACAGCTGCAAATAAGTATTTGAACACCTGTCTATCAGCTAGAATTCTGACCCTCAAAGACCTGTTAGTCTGCCTTTAAAATGTCCACCTCCACTCCATTTATTATCCTAAATTAGATGCACCTGTTTGAGGTCGTTAGCTGCATAAAGACACCTGTCCACCCCATACAATCAGTAAGAATCCAACTACTAACATGGCCAAGACCAAAGAGCTGTCCAAAGACACTAGAGACAAAATTGTACACCTCCACAAGGCTGGAAAGGGCTATGGGGAAATTGCCAAGCAGCTTGGTGAAAAAAGGTCCACTGTTGGAGCAATCATTAGAAAATGGAAGAAGCTAAACATGACTGTCAGTCTCCCTCGGACTGGGGCTCCATGCAAGATCTCACCTCGTGGGGTCTCAATGATCCTAAGAAAGGTGAGAAATCAGCCCAGAACTACACGGGAGGAGCTGGTCAATGACCTGAAAAGAGCTGGGACCACCGTTTCCAAGGTTACTGTTGGTAATACACTAAGACGTCATGGTTTGAAATCATGCATGGCACGGAAGTTTCCCCTGCTTAAACCAGCACATGTCAAGGCCCGTCTTAAGTTTGCCAATGACCATTTGGATGATCCAGAGGAGTCATGGGAGAAAGTCATGTGGTCAGATGAGACCAAAATAGAACTTTTTGGTCATAATTCCACTAAACGTGTTTGGAGGAAGAAGAATGATGAGTACCATCCCAAGAACACCATCCCTACTGTGAAGCATGGGGGTGGTAGCATCATGCTTTGGGGGTGTTTTTCTGCACATGGGACAGGGCGACTGCACTGTATTAAGGAGAGGATGACCGGGGCCATGTATTGCGAGATTTTGGGGAACAACCTCCTTCCCTCAGTTAGAGCATTGAAGATGGGTCGAGGCTGGGTCTTCCAACATGACAATGACCCGAAGCACACAGCCAGGATAACCAAGGAGTGGCTCTGTAAGAAGCATATCAAGGTTCTGGCGTGGCCTAGCCAGTCTCCAGACCTAAACCCAATAGAGAATCTTTGGAGGGAGCTCAAACTCCGTGTTTCTCAGCGACAGCCCAGAAACCTGACTGATCTAGAGAAGATCTGTGTGGAGGAGTGGGCCAAAATCCCTCCTGCAGTGTGTGCAAACCTGGTGAAAAACTACAGGAAACGTTTGACCTCTGTAATTGCAAACAAAGGCTACTGTACCAAATATTAACATTGATTTTCTCAGGTGTTCAAATACTTATTTGCAGCTGTATCATACAAATAAATAGTTAAAAAATCATACATTGTGATTTCTGGATATTTTTTTTTAGATTATGTCTCTCACAGTGGGCATGCACCTACGATGACAATTTCAGCCCCCTCCATGATTTCCAAGTGGGAGAACTTGCAAAATAGCAGGGTGTTCAAATACTTATTTTCCTCACTGTATATATATAAAATTCGGGGAATTTCCCCCGAACCCCCCTAGCATTTACTGTCCCCCCCAGGTTCAAAATTGCTCCTACGACCCTGTATATAATATAATTTAAATATAGTATGAGTTAGTATAGTACAGTATATATATATATATATATATCAGTGGGGATTTCTTTAAGACTGCAAGGGAAGCTCGGCTTCCCCTATAATGTATATAATGTCAAAAAATAACGGTCAAATATGTACTATTGTGTTAACATTTTATTGACTAAAAATGCGTTAGGAAACGTTCATCTCAAAGACGAGTTCGTTCAGAATCAGTTACATATAGCAGGTCTGCTGACTCGATTTCCTTCTCATACATTCCTGTAGCGTCACAGTGCATTTCCCTGTTGAAGCCCAGCGTCCATTGACTTCAATGGGGCTGCTTCGAACATTTTTTTTCAGTGCTTCGAAAATAGACGGTCATTGGATAAATGCTGCAATTATGTCCCGCCCACGGACGCTCAGCTTCTCTGGGGGTGAATGAGGAGTCGGCTGGCCTGGACTCCGGGCTTCTGCGTGATGATTGGAGGGTATGTCGAAAGGCTGCGTCTCCTTTTGATTGACAGCGATTTCATACAATAAAAAGTCGCTGATGCTGAAGCTATTCGAGCTCAGTCCCATCACGGATTTTTCAAATGTAGTTGAAAGACAAACTGCTGCAACCTATTTCTTGGTATTTGCTTGTCGAAATTGCTAGCCAATTTTCATAATACATTTCACACAATTCTACATTTATACCTTTATTATATTATTAGCCTACTTATTATATTTTTTATATTATTATTAGTAATAATAAAAAATAAATAAAAAAAATAATTAAAAAATATATATTATTATTAGTAGTATTATTATACTTTATTATATTATTATTTATACCTTTATTATATTATTACATTTATACAATTATATTTAACTCTGCTGGCCATTGAGAGGACACTGGTCAAGTCACTGGAAAAGACGCCTAGTTGGTACAACAGGGTCACAGAGCATTTTCTTGAAAAGGAACGTCGAATTTACGTATAAATAAATGGACAATTTTTATGATGTAGGCCAAAAATGAGCTTCCCCTCTTTGAAAGACCCGCAGCCGCCACTGATATATATATATATATATATATATATATATATATATATATATATATATATATATATATATATATATATATATACACTATACTGTACTATACTAACTCATACTATATTTATATTTACTATATAACTCACCCCATTGGTTTTTGATTGGATTTTGAATTAGTAGAGTAGTCTGCATATTAATCTGGGACATGAGAAGGTATTTTAACATAAAAATTACAAATATCTCCTTTAATTATACAGGCTGTTTAGCTGCTGTAACTTCCTGTATTAAAAATATGATTTCTTAAATTTAGTAGGCTATACGTTTGGTGTGTGAACACATCAGCATGGCTGTGCTGGAAGAGATTAGCCTGATAGGCCTTCCTGTTTCTAAGTCCTTCAGGGAGATGCAGAACCGCCGCTAAGGTGGGTTAGTTCCCTGCTGATCCACATACGTCAGACTATATCCGATCAAGGGGTCCTGGGACTCTCCATGTGTGTTAGGATTATGCCTGGTGTGGCAAGTGATGCATCTGTCACTATCTCTTGCACGCTCCCTTCCCTTTTACAATAATCTAACTTTACACCCTGCCTGTGTGTCTTAGATGAATTTGGAAAGTCAAAGCTGGTGAAGACACCCTTTTTTTCAGATTTTCTCCAGACCTGTCGCAGTAACAAGAAACAGTTCTGCCTTGAGCTCTTATCATGTCCTCAGTGGGGAGTCAGAGGACATAGATAAGCTGTCACATAGCCACTTAGGCTAATATCAGGGACCAGGGCTAGGAGAGATAAATGTCTTTGTACATCACTGCAGATGTGCCTTATGTTATCTAAAATTAGTAAAAATGTTACCCACCAGATAAACTCAAGATGCAAATTAGTTAGTCTTAGAATATCAATAAAGGGAAGGTAATGTCTCCCTTTAAATATAGTGAAGTAAATAAGAGAATTATGTTGACATAATGAGATGTCGCATTTCATTCCTTCAGATAAGACGTTAAACCGAGGTCCTGACTCTCTGTGGTCACAAAAAATCCCAGGATGTCTTTCGAAACATATTTACATTTACATTTAGTCATTTAGCAGACGCTTTTATCCAAAGCAACTTACAAATTAGGACTAAATTAAGTGAGTCATCGTGAAGAGGCAAAAACAATGCAAGAAGTGCTCAAAATACAAAGTGCAGGCATTGCTCAGAGTAGCATAAGCCAGACAAGGGAGTATTAAGGGAAAAGGAAGAGGTTAAGTGCTCACGGAAAAGAGATGAGTTTTAAGTTGTCGTTGTCAGGGATTCTGCATTCCGGATGAGGGTGAGGAGATCATTCCACCAGTATGGAACCGAGAATGAGATTGTTCTTGAGAGTGATTTTTTGGCTCTCTGTGATGGTACCACGAGACGTCGCTCATTGACTGATCGTAGGCTTCTGGTAGGGATGTAGACTCGTAGGAGTGAGTGAAAGTAGGAGGGAGCTGAGCCTGTGATAGATCTGTAAGCAAGCGTCAATGCCTTGAACTTGATGCGAGCAGCGAGTGGTAGCCAGTGCAGAGAGATGAACAGAGGAGTGACGTGGGCCCATTTGGGCTCGTTGAAGACGAGACGAGCTGCAGTGTTCTGAATCATTTGTAGAGGTTTAGTTGCACATGATGGAAGTCCAGCCAGAAGAGCATTGCAGTAGTCAAGCCTACAGTTGTGTTCAAAATTATTCAACCCCCACTGAAATTGATTGTTTTGGCCGGTTTGACATTGATTTTGATCATTCAGTCATCCTGCTTACAATTAAATCAAAGAGGCACGTGTAGGTCTGACAAATATAACATAACATTTATAATGAAATAACCACAAATGTCTTTTCTGTGCTCACATTATTATTAGTTTTATTCAACCCCCAAGTGACATTCAATCTTAGTACTTAGTACAACATCCTTTTACAGTTATAACAGCTTTTAAACATGAAGCATAGCTTGACACAAGTGTCTTGCAGCGATCTACGGTATCTTCGCCCATTCATCATGGGCAAAAGCCTCCAGTTCAGTCACATTCTTAGGCTTGCGCACTGCAACTGCTTTCTTTAAGTCCCACCAGAGGTTCTCAATCGGATTTAAGTCTGGTGACTGCGATGGCCACTTCAAAATGTTCCAGCCTTTAATCTGCAACCATGCTCTAGTGGACTTGGAGGTATGCTTGGGATCATTGTCCTGTTGAAAGGTCCAACGTCTCCCAAGCCTCAGGTTTGTGACGGACTGCATCACATTGTCATCCAATATCTCCTGGTACTGAAGAGAATTCATGGTACCTTGCACACGCTGAAGCTTCCCAGTACCTGCAGAAGCAAAACAGCCCCAAAGCATGATTGACCCCCCGCCATGCTTCACAGTAGGCAAGGTGTTCTTTTCTTCATAGGCCTTGTTCTTCCTCCTCCAAACATAGCGTTGATCCATGGGCCCAAACAGTTCTAATTTTGTTTCATCAGTCCACAGAACACTATCCCAAAACTTCTGTGGTTTGTCCACATGACTTTTGGCATACTGCAGTCGACTCTTCTTATTCTTTGGAGACAGCAAGGGGGTGCGCCTGGGAGTTCTGGCATGGAGGCCTTCATTACGCAGGGTGCGCCGTATTGTCTGAGCAGAAACTTCAGTACCTACATCTGACAAATCTTTTCTCAGTTCCTCAGCAGTCACACGGGGACTTTTCTCCACTCTACGCTTCAGGTAGCGCACAGCAGTCGAAGTCAGCATCTTCTTTCTGCCTCGACCAGGTAGCGTTTCAACAGTGCCCTTTGCCTTGAATTTGCGAATGATGCTTCCTATGGTGTCTCTTGGTATGTTTAACATCTTTGCAATCTTCTTATAGCCATTGCCCTTCCTGTGAAGAGTAATCACCTCTTCTCTTGTCTTCCTGGACCATTCTCTTGACTTCACCATGTTTGTAACCACACCAGTAAATGTCTAGAAGGAGCTGAGTATCACAGTCATTTTAAAGCTGCCTAATTGGTGCTTATTAGGCTTTATTGCTGCTCCCTGACAACCACAGGTGTTTTCAATACCTGATTGAAAACACTTCAATGAACCTCTGTTCTTCAGAGTGGTAGTCTTTAAGGGGTTGAATAATTGTGTCAATGAAGAATTCACAAAAGAAACATTTACTACTGTATTACAAAACCAATTGATGTCATTTTAGTTGCATATGGTTCTTTAAGAAGTCCTTGTAGGATTTCATTCTGAATACAATTACAAATGTACACTAAATTCTCTAAAACCATTTACAGCATTGGGGGGGGTTGAATAATTTTGAACACAACTGTAGATATGACCAGGGCCTGGTAAAGAAGTTGTGTTGCATGCTCAGTTAGGAAAGGCCTGATCTTCCTGATGTTGTGCAGTGCAAACCGGCATGATCGAGTTGTCGTTGTAATTTGGTCTGTGAAGGTCAGCTGATCATCAAATATTACTCCAAGATTTCTGACCGACCTTGATGGGGTGATTGATGATGAATCTAGCTGGATGGTGAAGTCGTGCCGTAGAGACGGATTGGCAGGGAAAACGAGAAGCTCAGTCTTTGCCAGGTTGAGCTGTAGGTGATGTTCCTTCATCCATGCTGAGATGTCTGCCAGACAGCTTGAGATCCGTGCAGCTTTTGTGGGATCATCTGGTTGAAATGAGAGGAAGAGCTGTGTGTCATCAGCATAGCAATGGTAAGAGAAACCATATGCCTGTATGATGTGTCCCAGTGATGTGGTGTAAATGGAGAAGAGGAGGGGTCCAAGAACTGAACCCTGAGGAACCCCTGTGGTCAGTTGATGTGCTTTGGATACCTCGCCTCTCCATGCGACCTTGAAGGATCTACCTGTGAGATTGGACTCAAACCAGTGGAGAGGAGTACCTGTGATGACCAGAGATGAGAAGGTGGACAGAAGGATCTGATGATTCACAGTGTCGAAGGCAGCAGACAGATTCAGGAGAATGAGAACTGAAGATTTGGAAGCAGCTTTTGCGGTCCGTAGGGCTTCTGTGACCGACAGCAATGCAGTCTCGGTTGAATGCCCTTTCTTGAAGCCAGATTGGTTGACATCCAGCTGGTTGTCAGAGACAGGAAGGATGTTACTTGGTTGAAAGCAACTCGTTCAATTGTTTTCACAATGAATGGTAGGAGAGAGACAGGTCTGTAATTCTCTACAAGTGATGTGTTTAATGTTGTTTTTTAAGCAGTGGAGTTACCCGAGCCTGCTTGAATGCAGTAGGGAAAATGCCAGTATGCAGGGATGAGTTGATGATGTGTGTGAGTGCTGGTAGAAGTTTGGGAGAGATGGCTTGTAGAAGGTGTGAAGGGATGGGGTCGAGAGGGCAGGTGGTAGAATGACTGGAGAGGAGAAGTTTAGATTTTTCTTCCTCGATTAGTGGAGAGGAGGAGAGAAGAATATTGGCTGTGGGAGAGGTTGGTCTGGGTTCCTGTGTGTGTGGAGCTGAGAACTGACTGCTGATAGTTGAGTGGTGGTGGACAGAGGAGAGAGTTGAATGTCTTGAAAAGTGATTGTGTGTTGGAGACGCTGTTGATCTTGTTGTGGAAATATGAAGATTTTGCAGCATGAACATCCACAGAAAAGGAAGAGAGCAGAGATTGATACATACTCAGGTCAGATGTGTCTTTTGATTTGTGCCATTTCCTCTCTGCTTCCTCTCTGCTGCTCCACGAAGAACCTCAGATAACCAGGGGTTAGAGGGAGTAGAACGTGCTGGCCTGGAGGAGAGGGGGCAGATATTGTCTAAAGAAGATTTTAAAATGGAGCATAAGGTAACCGTTGCAGTATTCAGAGCATAAGGTAACCGTTGCAGTATTCACATCCAGAGATGAGAATTGTGAGGGTGAGGGAAGAGAAGATGACAAAGCAGAGGAAAGATGGGAGGGAGAAAGTGAGCGCAGGTTTCGTCTGAAAGTAACTGGTAGGGGGGTTGGTGATGCACGGGTAGAGAGTTGTAGTTTGAAAGTAATGAGAAAATGATCTGAAACGTGGAGAGGTTTCACAAAAATGTTGTCTGTGATGCAGTTGCGTGTGTAAACCAGGTCCAGTTGGTGCCTGATTTGTGAGTACCTGTGGTGATGAGCCATTTGAGATCGAATGAGGCTAGGAGAGAGATGAAGTCTGTTGCATACGGCTTCTCCAGATGAATGTTGAAATCACCAAAGACTAGAAGTGGGGTGCCATCCTCAGGGAAAGAGGACAGCAGCACATCCAGCTCCTCTACAAAGCTTCCCAGTTGACCCGGGGGGCAATATATGACTACAATATGGATCTTAATGGTAGTTGTAAGTGTAATGGCATGATATTCAAATGAGTTGTTATTGCATAGTAGGGATGGGACGGTATGAAAATTTCATATCACGATTATAGTGACCAAAATTATCGTGATTATCAGTATTTTCACGGTTTTGTTAAAACGATATGAAAGTGTTCAAAAAGAACTGATGCTCACACTAAAAAGAATTTAATATTTGAAAATCAACAAACAACAAATAAAACAAGCAGCTCTATGCACTTTTTAAGCAAGATTATATTCTGTGGCATTTCCTTCCTTATAATGACCGTCGTCAATAGCAACGCATTATAACACAGCGCACATCCATGTATCGCAACTTCAGCTTTCTCGTTTCATTCAAATACAACTTGCCGTATTGCATCTCCGTTTTTGGACGATTGTTTTGTACGCTGTACAAAATGGATTTATAAACAGGTAAGATTTAAAACATCTCAATTCAATATGTCCCACGTAATTATGTGGTAAAAAAAAAAAAAATCGGTGTAATAAGTGTACAATGATATACATTATTATCCCTTAAAGGAACACTCCACCGTTTTTTGAAATAGGGCTTATTCACATTCTTTCATACATTTAGATAGGTGGGTAAATGCTTTTTTGTCTCAGTGCATGCATTGTTTTAGTTTGACAGGGTCGGCGCTAGCTTAGCTTAGCACAATGAATAGAATCCTTTGTTGCCAGCTAGCATGGCCTGAGTAAAAGTGATAAAAAAAAAAACAAAAAAAAACCCACGTAATTACTTCTTGTGGTCTGCGTATTCACAACGAGTACAAATAGCGATGCAGATTAACACTAAGCGATTTCCTAGGCAGATATTGACTTGGGACTATATTAGGGGGAAGCACAGGCGAAGCACAGCTACTTAGGCGAAGCACTGCTACTTGGGCGAAGAGATATCACGCAACACATGAAATCCCACGACTTCCGTCAACATACCGGTGTGCATTGCAACGAGTCAAAACACAGAAGAAGAAGAACAACACGCGTGACCTGCACCGAGTGTCTTCGCTTTTGGATTGTTTTTTTTTGAGAAGCTACAGCAAACATGGTAATTACCTGCGTAGCAAAAGGTTGTGAGAACAAGCAAAGGACATACACGAATGTAATGTTTCACAGAATTCCATCGAATGTGGAACTGATAAATAAATGGCTAGCAGCTCTGGATATCTGTACTTCAACGCCTCTCTACAAAATTAAACAGTATCGTGTTTGCGAAGAGCATTTTGCACCGGAGGACTAAGTTACTTTGAAAAAATGGAATATGGGCCCAGAAAGATGGTACTACGTCTGAAACATACGGCTGTCCCATCCCATCTATTTTCAAAGCACAGGCAGAACAAAGTGCACATGTAAGTTGTCTTTTATTACTCTTCCTTATGTTAATCTGTGTCTTTATTCGGTTGTAAGATAGATGCTTAGAAGCTGTATATAGACTACGGTTCAAATAACGTTAGCCTCCTCTAGTATAACCTCATGTTGAATTCAACCTGTTTAGCATGAACAACCAAACTAAAATAAAAACCGCTGTTATCGTTACCTGTAAAATGAAATGACTGAGGGCTAAGTTAGCTATTTCTCTCACCGAGTTAGCCTGGTTCTTTTGACTCAGGAGTTTTAGTATAACTACTATGAGGAGAAGGCTACAAGCAGTTTACTATACATGTGTCATGTTTAAAATAATCACTTACTCTGTGGACAGCTGTCCATTTGGTCTATTCGGCGTGGGCCGTTTTTTTCCAGTTCACTTTATCACACCGGAAAAAAAAATCGAGTACTGCCGGATGGATCAGCGCCGTGAAATCCTCGGTAGCTTTGACACAACTGCGGGCACGCTCATCTTGATCTGACGCGTTAAGCCTGGTCATCGATGGCAGTAACTTGTCCCACTCGCCACAGCACAGACACTATTTCAGTCGACATAGATTGGCATATTCCCCCACATTCACACCATCAGTTCGTGTTGGCTCTCATCCTCACGTCCTCAGGCTGTTGAGCGATCGCAACCTCCTCCTGTCGTTCTATTTCCACTCATTTTCTGTAAACTCTTGTATATAGGTATGGTTCTGGCTCACACAAAATCAGCCATGTTCATCGCCATTCATGTACTGTTGGGAAAATAGCCAGGCAGCTACTATTCACACCGGTATGTTGACGGAAGTCGTGGGATTTCATGTGTTGCGTGATATCTCTGCGCCCAAGTAGCAGTGCTTCGCCTAAGTAGCTGTGCTTCGCCTGTGCTTCCCCCTAATATAGTCCCAAGTCAATATCTGCCTAGGAAATCGCCTAGTGTTAATCTGCATCGCTATTTGTACTCGTTGTGAATACGCAGGCCACAAGAAGTAATTACGTGTTTTTTTTGTTTTTTTATCACTTTTACTCAGGCCATGCTAGCTGGCAACAAAGGATTCCATTCATTGTGCTAAGCTAAGCTAGCGCCGACCCTGTCAAACTAAAACAATGCATGCACTGAGACAAAAATGCATTTAGCCACCTATCTAAATGTATGAAAGAATGTGAATAAGCCCTATTTCAAAAAACGGTGGAGTGTTCCTTTAAATGTCACTCTTAATAGTCTTGTTTGAACTTGATCGTTTGTCTTTGGCTCAAAGCCACTTGCTGCAAACTTTTCTTCGCGGAAGCTTCACGTTTATTTCAAGTGAGTGAGCTAAAATATTTAAACTCAATATTTAAACACCTCAGATTTGGTCCTCTTAAAAGGCAGAAAAATCTCCAGAGCACGGTCACTGCCTTCCGCCATTCCTTCTTGAATAAAAAAAAAAAAAAAAAACATTGCGCGCTGCGCCTGCGTCAGACTGTTGCTGGCTGGACAGGATTTACAGTGAGTTATTAAAATCGCGATGATCAAACACGGTTTTAGTGATAATTCAATTTTAAACGATAATACTAACCGTCAGTACATTTTATCGTGGTTTATAGTGAAACCGGTAATTGTCCCATCCCTATTGCATAGAGAAGAGAGAGTTGAGTATTTCCAATTTTTAGAAATGTGAAGACCTGTACCCCCACCCCTCCCAGACTGGCCAGGGGTGTGAGAGAAAGAGAAGTTGTTACAGAGAGCAGCAGGGGTTGCTGAGTCTTCTGGACGAATCCAGGTCTCAGTCAAGCCCAAGATACTAAGAGCAGAATGAGATGCAAAGGCTGGAATAAAGTCAGCTTTATTGACTGCTGACTGACAATTCCATTGACCCACAGAAAGAGAGAGAGGTGTATGTGAGGATGAAAGAATGGGACGCAGATAAGCAGTTTTGCACTGCATTCTGTGAGTGATGAAAGAGTGTTGTCGAGAGACAACAGGAATGTATTGAAAGCACATGTTGAGTAAGGAAAATAGGAGAAAGGTTGGAAAGGAAGATAATTAAGTGCCTTACTGGTGTCCTTGCTTGGTGGAGTCGCACAGGTAGAGTCGATGGTCTTTACACGAGGAGGATGAACACGAGAGCTGAACGCTTCCACTGACGCTTCCGCTGACGCTTCAGCGACAGCGCGCACACTACATAGATATAATGTTTTCAAACGTTTGAGTGAGGACAGCTGCCTCGGCCCTCGAAATTAGCACAGCAAACGCGAATGTCCCGAAAATGGGAGAAATTGAAACTAGCTGTTTGACAGAGCTACACTTAAGTGCAATAAAATTCAAACTGCAACACTTATCAGACGCGGCTGTTATTTTAAATACGAACACGTCTAATTAAAATACAGATTTTTGCAAATCTAAAATTAAAAAATAAGCAGAGAATCGAAAAATAGCCTTACCTTGTGGCAAATAATAAACTGAGCAACAGGAGAAATGAAAGCTTTAGCATAAGTTCTGCCGGGAAGACTCAATTACTACATCACCTATTGCCTTCACTTCTATCCAATCATATTCTTATGCTCACTGTATAAAAGCTCGGTACTTACACATGTTTGAGTTCACAGATACTGAAGCGACGATTACGTCTCGCTCACCTGCTAAACCGCCATGTCCACTGACACGCCTGTCGTCTGTGATTACTCAGAAACCGATGACGAATTCGTTCCGCCTTCTCCTCTTCCAACACGACGCAGCTCGCGCATTCAATGCCGCGGCTCGCCATGGGCAAGCTGGCCTTCGGAGGACATAATCATAGCTGTGGAGGCTGCCGGTATTCCCATCAGCCGAGGTTTATCCAGAGAGGATTTACTGCACTTGGCCTTCAATACTCTGGGCAATCCACCAGAACTTGCTCCTCACAGCCCAGCAACCGCTCCCGCACCTGGCCAGTTGAAACAAGCCGGCAGGAAGAGAACCGCTAAATCCTCGTCGCCACACCCAGCAAAAAGATCTACGCAGAATTCTCAAGCTTCTACTTCGCTGGATCCATCCGAGCCCGCCGGAGTTAACTCCCAAATTCTCCAAGCCATCCAAAGCCATCCACCCTCTCTCAAACCGTCAAGACCTTGGAATCAAAGATGTCGAAGTTCGAACACTCACTCAATAGCTCCAATAGCTCGGTCCCAGCTATTAACGTCTCTGCAACCTCCCAGCTTCCTCCCCCAGCCATCGGATTAAGCGATACATCGAACGTGCCTTCTACTTCAGCCCTGCCAACTTTTCAGGACGCCTCTGCCACACCCGAAACTTCCTCCTTTAACCTTTCTTCAGCAGTCCCAGCTCAGTCTTTCGGTAGGCGTTTCGTCTCTCCAGCTGCAGCTACAGTGTCCCCTCTTATTAGAGCGAACATTGTCCAAGGTAAGGACATTAACTTGGCTTCACTTCTGCTTCCCTCGCCTGCCGTTGACAGAAAAATGGTAGACTGCGGTGACGTGGCAGTCCTTCTCAAAACTTCCGATCCCAGATTAAACCGGAATCTTTCATTCGGCGAATTCGTCATCGCATTCAGCCTTTACAGAGACATATTGTGCCAGGTTTTACCTGATCGGAGGGAAGAGTTAGATCTGTATCTAGCTTTAATGGCTGACTTTAACCAAAGGTACGGGGGAACCTTATTTTACGAATATCACAAATCTTTCTCAGCCAAATCTGCTTCTTTCATCTCGCTCCAACTCCAGACTAGACTGGTCCGTTACCGACACGGAATTGCTTGTTCGCCACTTCGGTGGTCAAAAAATGCTGGCATGTCCCATTTGTAGCGCTCATGGACATTCGGCCTCACTCTGCCCGAAAGCATCCGCTAGTCAAGCGCCGGGCGCTATCCAGGGTACTGAAAATGTAAGGTTTCCACAAGAGAGCAGGAAACGCTACGCGCCAGTGAGAAATGTTTTTCCTTGTGCTAATTTCAATGAATCTGTTTGTTCCTTTTCTCAATGCAAATTTGATCACATCTGCAGCTTTTGCAAGGATCCTCACCCGAAATCGGTCTGCCCTCGCCGGTACAAACCTCAAATCAGAGGGAAAGGGAGAAAATTCTGAAAAAGCACCCTTCAACCCCCATTGATATTTCTAATCTCTCTAACTACCTTTCTTCTCACCCTGACCCGACTTTTGTCGATTACCTAATCACAGGTTTGTCACAGGGGTTTTGGGTGGGTATCCTCTCCCATCTCACCACTTCTTTCATAGCCAAGAACTTACAGTCAGCTATAACTGAACCAGAAGTGGTATCTAATCTGCTAGAAAAAGAGGTTAATAAAGGATACGTAATAGGCCCCTTCGCTTCCCCTCCTTTCTCGACCTTCCGGATCAATTCCATCGGCGTTGCAACACGGAAATACTCCGGTAAAAAACGTCTAATTTTCGACATGTCCTCTTCTCATTCTGCCTCCACAGCAAGCATTAACGAATGTATACCTCTAACACCATTTTCCTTACATTATGCCTCAGTAGACAACGCTATCCACTTAATCAAGATTGCCGGTCAAGGAGCTTGGTTGGCTAAAGCTGACATTACCGACGCTTTTAAAACAATGCAAATACACCCTTCCGACTGGCCACTTTTCGGCGTCAAATGGAATTCAAAATTTTATTTTGCAGTACGGCTCACATTCGGTTGCAGAAGTAGCCCTCACATCTTTAATAGCCTCTCTGAAGCATTGTGTTGGATCCTGCTGAACGTCTGCAAGCTTCCATTCGTTTTACATCTACTTGATCATTTTCTGCTGATCGATTTTCCGTCTCAACAATCTTCAATTCTCGATATACTCAAACAGATTTTCAGCGACGTCGGCATTCCCCTCTCCGCTGAAAAAACCATCGGTCCCTCTACTTCGTTAGAATTCCTAGGAATTTCCCTCGACACAGTTTTAATGCAAGCTTCTCTTCCCTCCGAAAAGCTCGTAAGAATTAGATCTTTCCTCGAATATTTTTCTTCTCTACAAACCGTCTCTAAGCGCGACATGCTCTCGCTGCTCGGCCACCTTAATTTCGCTATGAGCATCAATCCTCAAGGCAGAGCTTTCATTTCACGATTGCTTACGATTGGCCCATTCTGTCGAAAAACTAAGCGACCAAATTCATCTAGACGAAGGGTGTCTATCTGACATAAATTTTTGGAAGCGCTTGTTAAGCGAATGGAACGGTATCTCTTTTTTCTACCACGACATTTTCGAATCGTCGATCGAATTACAATTATTCACAGACGCTGCCCCTTCTATCGGGTTCGGGGGCTTCTTCCAAGGAGAATGGTTTGCAGAAAAATGGCCAAACGATTTTCCTAAAACTCTATCTGGTTCAGTTTCATCCGCGCTCTACGAGATTTACCCCATAGCCGTCGCTAGCATGATCTGGGGCCATGCATGGTCTCGTAAACGCATCATGATGTTCTGCGACAACGAAGCCACAGTTGCCATCATTAACAAAGGCAGATCATCATGCCTTACAATCATGCCTTTCGTGAGACGGTTAATCTGGCAATCCGTTGTTTCTAATTTTATCATTAAAGCTGAACATATCCCTGGCCACTGCAATGTTATTGCTGACGCGCTCTCTCGATTTCGATTCCAGACTTTCAGACGGCTCTGCCCGTTAGCCAACCCGGACCCAGCACCCTGTCCTCCCCTAGCAGCAATAATATTAAATTAAACGATCTGCTTACATCGGCTAGAAATTGTATTTCTAAAGGTGTCGCTCCCTCAACTTTCAAAGCTTACACGTCCGCATGGTCAGCTTTTTCTATGTTCTGCATCGCCTTCCAAATTCCAGTATTTCCCATTTTGATTTCGACCGTTTGTTCCTTTCTTGTCTTTAATTTCGAAAATAGAAACCAAAAAATCTCTTCCATCCGCCGACTCCTCGCTGGCATCCAATTCTATGCAAAAATCTATAATCCTAATTTTCCAAGTCTTTTCTCCGAAACTTCCATTCGTTTACTTCTTAAAGGCTTAGCTAAATCCTCTAGTAAACCAATCGATAAACGTCTGCCCAATACTCTGCCGTTGTTGCATAAATTCATCAGTTCCGTCCGCAACGGTCTCTTTTCCTTTTACATCAATATTCTGTTAGAAGCAGTGTTTCTAGCTGCTTTTTACGGTTACATGCGTCCAGGCGAATTCTCCTCAGATACTAATAAATTCGATCCTACCCATGGTATTTCCTTTTCTGATATTTGTTTCTCACCTAATTGCTTCACTCTAATTCTTAAACATTCAAAAAATGACGCTCAAGGCTCTGGCGTCACCTTATCTTTCCCCAAAATCAATAACAATTTTTGTCCATTCACATCTATGGTTAAATTTCTTAAAATCCGCCCTAAAAATTCTAATTATGCCCCTCTATTTATCTTACCTAACGGTGCACCTCTTTCAGAAGGCTGGTTCAGAACCCAGTTAAACTCTGTCGTCAAAAGCTGCAGTCTATCCCCCTCTCTCTATACCGGCCACTCATTCAGAATTGGGGCAGCTACTACAGCAGCTGAACGAGGAATCTCCACGTCGGCCATCAAGATCTTGGGCAGATGGTCTTCCTCAGCCTTCGAATCATACATAAGACCCGATTCTAAAACCATTCTTCAAGCCCAGCAAGCTCTACAGTAACCATAAGGTAAATACCTATGCAACTACTGGTGGTGGTGTCATAATCTTATTTCCTTCATCCCGTTATTATTCTAGCCAGCACTCCTCAATGACTATCTAGTCATCTATTATGTGTGGCCTAGCGGCTCTGTTCAATGTGGCCTCGTCTCTATGTGGCTGTAGCAGCCGTTGTGCCTTCGTTACATGTTCGTTATTTAAATAATTATAAATTAAAAAAAACGACGGCTTATTTCATGCGATATTCATGTTCTATGTGGTCTACTGTGACCGTGTAGCCTTATGTGGCTGTCCCGTGGTCTCGTGGCCATTAAGTATGGCAGGTTCTGTGTGGCCTAGTGGCTCTGTCTCGTTGGCCTCGTTCAGTGTGGCCCGGCGGGCCTCGTCTCTGTGTCGGTCTCATGGCCTCGTGGTACAATGTTGCCTTGTCCCATGTTCGGCCTTCAAGGCTGCGGCCCTTATGGCCTTGTTCCGTGTGGCTTAGTGGCCGTTGTCTGTACGTCTCGTCTAAGTGTGGGATTATGGTTTAGGAAACATTCTATGTTCTGTGTGGTCTACTGTGACCGTGTAGCCTAATGTGGCCTTGTCTCGTGGCCTTCATGGCATGGTTAAATGTGGCCTAGTGGCCTTGTATTCAAGTATGTCTGTTTATGTGTGGCATTAGTGGCCTTGTGGCCACGTGGGCCTTGTGTTCGTGTGGGGCTTGGCGCCTTGTCCTTTAAAAAGATGCCTGATCGGCCAGTGGCCCCTCTGGGGCATAGGTTCAATGTGGCTTAGATGCCGTAGTCTTGCGTGGTTTGTCTACGTGTGGCACTAGTGGCTTGGTCTTGTCCTTAAAAGATGCCAATGGTGGCCAGTCGCCCCCCGGGGCATAGGTTTTGTGTGGTCTTTAAGGCCCGTAGCATCTTGTTATTTCAAAAAAAAAAAAAAGGGCCTGTTTTCATCTAGCCAAGTGGCTTCGTTTCATGTGCAGTCCAGTCTTACCTCGTCTCTTTGTGGCATTAGCGGCCGTTGTGGCTCATAGAGGCCTTGTCTCTGTGGTCTATCTTGGCCATGTGGCTCATCAAGGCCTTGTCTCTGTGGTCTATAAAGGCCGTGTGGTCCAATGAGGCCAGAGTCTGTGTTGTTTATGTACGGCCCTAGGCGGCCTGCTATATGTGGTCCAATGCGGTCGTTCTATTATAGCCCAATGCGGCTCTGTCTGTGTGGTCTAATGAGGCCTGTTTTATTATTTTTGCCAAGGCGGCTGTCTGTGTGGTCCAATGAGGCCTTGTCTATGCAGGCCAAAAGCGGCACTGCTGGTCCAATGAGGCCTTGTCTCTGTGTTTTCCTAGGAGTGAACTGGCAACTAGTTAAAAAAAAAAAAAAATCCAACGGTCATGCTAGGACTTAATTGTCTTTCTTTTCTATTAAGCTATAGGCACGCCGTATCTTTTCACATCTTAATTCTACCATATAGTAACTTCCTTCTCTATTTTTCAGGAACCCCAGGACTCTAGACCGGTGGGTATACTCAGTTACCAATTTTTGTTGGTTGGCGGGCCCCTGCCTACGTCTTCAGGCAGGAATTGCAGATCCGATACCCTCGGATTATGCACTACGGACGGGGCCTACGCCAAATGACTTTGTATATTATCAGCTTGCTGAGCTGTCAATAAATGTACGATTTGTTGAAATAATTCTCCCGAGTCTTTCTGGTAGAAATGAAAGCTTTAGCATAAGTTCTGCCGGGAAGACTCAATTACTACGTCACCTATTGCCTTCACTTCTATCCAATCATATTCTTATGCTCACTGTATAAAAGCTCGGTACTTACACATGTTTGAGTTCGCAGATACTGAAGTGACGATTACCCCCATCCTCCCCACCACCACCAGGATGGTCCTGTCCATACCTCCCGGGGGGGTCGGCTGCGCCCCTGCCTTCGTCTTCAGGCAGGAATTGCAGATCCGATACCCTCGGATTATGCACTACGGACGGGGCCTACGCCAAATGACTTTGTATATTATCAGCTTGCTGAGCTGTCAATAAATGTACGATTTGTTGAAATAATTCTCCCGAGTCTTTCTGGTAGAACTGGATATTAAGAGAAAAAACACTTGTGTGCTCTTGCCGCGTCCACAGACTGATTTGACCAAATTTGCCCATTGGCCTCTGTCCATCATGGCCTCCTAATCATCCCCATACATACTCATTGGCTTCATCACTTTGTCTCCTCTCCACCAATAAGCTGGTGTGTGGTGGGCGTTCTGGCGCAATATGGCTGCCGTTGCATCATCCAGGTACATTGGTGGTGGTTGAGGCAATTCCCCCCTTCCATGTAAAGTGATTTGAGTGCTGAGAAAAGTGCTACAAGTCAGAATAGTGATGTCTGGGCCTCAGGGAAGGAATATCTGACCAAAACTGCAGTGTGAAAGATTTTACAAATGTCATGATCACCAGCTGGAGTGCCCTTGATATGCACCAGACCGTACTTTCCTCTTTGTTCATTGTCATTCCAACATGGACTACATTTCCCAGAACTCTCTGCACGGACGCATCATCCCTTATTGCTGTCAGCTGTGTATCAATAACCTTGTTAACTCCGCCTATATATAAGCCCGGTTTATTCAGTCCCTTGATTATCTGTTCCATGGTCCTCGTTTACTGAAATCGCATGACTCTAGCAGTTTGATACACTCTCCAAACCATTGATTCGGAACCAAAGGCAAGGCAAGGCAAGGCAAGTTTATTAATATAGCACATTTCATACACTATGGCAATTCAAAGTGCTTTACATAGATAGTAATAAAAATAATCACAAAATAAAAGCAAGGAAAATTAAAACAGTTATTCAAAATGCTTTACATAGAAAGGAATTAAAATTTCACACTATGGCAATTCAAAGTGCTTTGCATAGAAAATAAGCACAAAATAAATGCAAGGGAAATTAAAACAGTTTTAAAAGGAATGAATTAGAGTAAAATTAATTAAAGTAGTAAAAAGATGATACATAATAAACTTCTCATCTGGCAAAACACTGGTGTATCTTTCAATTTCCCCAATTAAGTGGTTTATGTTTCTCTCTTACCCAATTCTCAGCGCCATTTGAGTTCAGTTTAAAATCAAAAGGAAGAATACAGTGCAGTCAGTTGGACGTACAGTGGATACTCTGAGATTTTCCCATGATGGTCAGTCTTTTCTGTGGTTTTTCCCTCGGTGCGCCTAGAGAGATACATTTTCACCTCAATTGAAAAATGTGAGCACTCACAAATTTGATCATCCAGACCCTCGGGGTTTCCCCCACTACAATACCGTGGATTAACTAAACCCACCAGACTAGTATCCCCGTACTAAGCCTTGGTGCAGAATTACAGCCACTACGAGCCAGTCCCACAATGAGCTTTCCGTAGGACGTGCCATTTCTGTGTCTGTAGCTTGCTAATGAGGAGGAGAGAGGCAGGGCAAGATGGAGGGTGGGGGTGTGGCCTTGACCAGCTTGCGGCCATGGTACCATGCGCTAATGTTTACAGTAGATGTATCGCAATGGCTCGTAGACACGCTGTTGTTCAAGCTTTCCAGTTTTACCCAGAATCGGATCCGGATGGAGAAGCACCTGAAGAAGTTGCAACCTCAGCGGCTACAGCAGGACGTCTCCGAATGGTTAGTTTAAAATATTGTGTCTGGATACGGTACTTTAGTTGGTTTGTTTATGTATGCTGTTACAGTTATTATCATGTAGCTAACGCTAGCCTACGTTGTTGGCTTTTCATGTTGCTCTGATTTGCTATCGTTCTAAAGCTGTATTAGCTTCTATATCAGTAATCTTTGTAATTTAGAGAAGACTGTACCTGGCTCATTTTTTAATGATAAAGTTCTCCATGTCCACGTATATTGAAGTTATGTTACACATAATCCATGATTTACTCCTGAAGATTTACCTCTACTCAACACCTGTTTGTCCACTCTGTCATATAAGACTTTTGTGTTCATTTGTACATCCAAACACTGAGCAACTGCCATGCTTCGCTCGACTGCAAGCCATGATGTCTCTCGAGGAAAAAACAATATTGTGCTCGCACGGTTGTAGCTAATTTTTTCATGGGCGGGCCAAATTATCTGGTCGGGCAAGCAGAGAAAGGGGAGGTAACCTTTACCCGTATGATGACATATAGGGAAGATTCCAGATTGGCCCATCTGAGCTTTTATTTTCTCAAAGGCAGAGCAGGATTCCCAGGGCTTGGTTTACACCTATCACCATTTCTAGCCACTGGGGGACCATAGGCAGGCTAGGGGAACTCGTATTAATGTAAAAAAAACCTCATAAAGTGAAATTTTCATGCCATGGGACAGTTATAAAAATAATTAAAAGAGGTAAACTGGCAAAACACACAAAATCATATTTTGAACAGCTGCTTGTTATACTGTGAGATTATCCCATGTGGATTGTACTGTGTCTGTGGTAATCTTTCGATGCGCCTAAAAATCTATTTGACGTCTCCAATAGACCCGATCTTTCCCTAAAATCTGACAGGAGGAGCTCTAGAACTGACTCCTTGGGTTCACTGCTCCATCAATCCTCACCCCAAAAAAAACATTTGTTTGGAAGCTCTAGGAATGGCGTCGATCTAGTCCGCACCCCACAGAACCTCGAGTTTAATTGACACATCAAACTCACTACTCCACCACAGATCCAGGTCATCAGCATGGTCCCCCACCTCTCCTACCTGCTCTGCAGACACTCATAATAGCGGGGACCCGACACATATCACTGATATGTGATTTGGCCCGACACCAAAAACAACTGATACCAGCTCTTGGTATCAGTTGTTTTTGGTTCACCTAGAGCTGATGGAGGAGGCTGTGGGCCCTGGTGTTGTGGCAGAGGCCAAAGAGCTCTCACAGGGGGAGGGGGAGGGCAAGATGAAGATTCCAGACTTTGGTGGTCGCCCAAGAGTGGGATAGTTTAGTTCCAGCATACACCAGTTCCTCCAATTTCTCGGAGAAGCTCAGAAGCAGGGAAGCTGGAGAGAGGAATAACATTTCTGGTGAGAGGGACTGTTGCTCTGGTGTTACCAGAGGCTGAGATATGTTGTCCTGGTTTTTCTGGCTGTTTTCCAGAAAGTCATCCTTGGTTGTGTGGTAGATTTTTCTCCTACGCACCTGACCTAAGTCTACCTGCGTCTCGTCTACAATCGACGTCCCCTGGGTCTCGTCTACAATCAACGTCCCAGAACGTCTACAGTCGACGTTACTTTCTCTGGGTCTCTTCTACAGTCGACGTCCCCTATCTCTAACTTGTTCCCCTAATTAACTTGCTGCGCAGAAATAATAAATTGACAGACTTCAGCAAATGTCCTCTAAATGCTTTAATCACGGCCGGGAGAGATCCCGAGCAGTTCTCAGAGAATCTCCCCCAAGAAGAAGCACGGCCGGAAGATCTCAAACAAATTTTAGAGAGAATTCCCCCAGCAAAGGAATACATCAGGTTTTATAGGATAAAGACAGACACAACAAATAAGTTCAAGTGACTAACTCACGTCACCTTCTATCAATATGATTGGTTCAATTGGTAAAGCAAGCCCCCACCTTTTTACCCTCTGTTACTGGCATAAGTAAAAATATCATTGTAAAGGGTTAAGAGCTCAGTTGATTACTCAGTATATCATGCCATAATACAGACAGTATATTTTTGATTTTGTCATGGTCAGCACTTGAGAATTTTCTAGAACACAAATAGACAAAGAACAGAACGTTTTGGTACATTTTGTCTAAAGTGTTAGAATGTTAGACCTAAAAGGGGAAGTAAGGTTTAGATGTTAGAATTGTTAGAATCATGGTTAGTATAAAAGATAGTTTACTATCTTATCTATTAAAAATCCATCACAGGTGCTGAAACTTCGAGCAGTTCTAATCCGTCACAGTCTGTCTGTGGTGAGCTCTGTGGGCAGGGCTCAGCTGAGATTGTGTCTGTGAGCAGAGGTTGTTGTGGCTGCATGGTGTTATTGTTGTCCTTGTGTGATATGTCAACCACATGTCCATTCAGGTGCTGAAGTGAAGTCCTGTGTTCATTTATACTCTGGCCAGGTGTGTGTGTGACATTCAGGTTGAGTGGATTGGCACACACTGCTGAAGGGTGATGGAGGGAGAAGTTAATGTTGTCCTTTAGCACTCTTGCACCAAGTTTGTTTGGGTGGAGGCCATCCTGTTTGAACAGTTGTCTCTGAAGTTGTCAATGAAATTTACTCGTTTTATATTGCAGGTTTTTTGCAGCCATGTATTAAGCCCAAGCAACCGTGAAAAACGATATGTTCCTCTCACTGGAAGTGGTCCACTGATGAACGTCTGAACTTTCAGTCTTCTAATTGTTTCAGAAAGTTCATTGAAATCCCTCTTGAGGAGTTCTGACTGCTCTTTCTGAGTATAATTCTTCCCCACATGAATAAGTCGATTTGCAGTCTTATGTTTCATCAGAATGTTCTGAAGTTCCCTGTTTACATCAGAAGTTGTTGCTTGTGGAGGGCAGCACGTAGTTGTATCCCTGCTGCTAATGTTTCTGATTATGGAGTCACCAACTATCAGAGTCCTGTGCTCGGCTGCACTCTGAGCTGAGTGCCGCTGTCTGCTCGGCCTTGAGCGCCAGTTAGCATCAGTGTTAACTACTGGCTGATTTGGTCTTTGTTCGATCACATTCATCTCGTTTGGAGATTCCTCATCTACATTCATTAATACTTCAAATCTGTTCTCAAGATGTATAGGCGGTGGTAGGAAACCAGTGTTTGCAATCCTTGTCATAGCCATATCTGGGGTAGAGGATGCTACTGCGGCAATATGTAATGCTCGTGACAATCTGATGTCTCGAGTGCCTTTAGGTCTGGCTTCCTATTTGTGCCATCAATAATTGTGTTGATCAGCTTGTTTCTCTACACTCAGTATGGCTTGTCGAGGGGCACTAGATTCTTGGGACTCACCAGCTGTATGCTGGGGACGTCCATGACGAAGCTCTGTTGTGTGTTCCGTCTGGTTTGGTCAAGTAAGTAACTTTGTTTCAAGAACTGCAATCCTTTGTAAAAGTCTGTGGCAGTTTGTGCAGCAAGTAGATTCTAGAAGAGGCATTTTCTTTCTTATTCTTTTGGATGTAGGCAGCTGTGTTTTTCCTTCTCCGGAATGTAAGCTGATGGCAGTGGGAGGCTGGTCGGATAGGAAACCGTTTTTTTTGTAGTAATCTTCCAGTCACAAAAGTTTCTAGTTTTAACGTTGATGCCAAGCTATGTCGATTTAGCACTCTGCTGATTTGCTGAAGTTAAAATTAGAAGATAAAATATAAAAGCGATAGATTCATAAAAGCAAAGATTCATAAAGGTTTCGAAACTTCATGAAGCAGTGTTTGCCATCACTAGTATTGCCATCACTAGGATCTGGTGGATTGTTTGACTGTGTTTTGACCTTTTGCCTGTTTTGGATTACATCTTTGGATTAACCTTTAAAAAACTACTGCGTTTAGACCCCCAGCCTTTGCGTTAGGGATGGGTAAAATGAAGCCTCATGAAGCACTGAGGCTTTCCCCTGATGTTTCTGGGAATAGATTCAAAGCTTCAAGAGTGTCGAATACAGCACCATCTGGTGTTTAGTTAAACATAAAGCAGCCAAAACCTTTATGGTGCGTTCACACCGGACGCGAATAGCGCGTCAGGCGCGAGTGATTTCAATGTTAAGTCAATGCAAAGACGCGTTACGCGCGTAAAAAATTCCTGCGGCACGAATGAGGCGTAGAGCGTGGCGCGGTAGACACGAATACGCCTCATTCGCACGTCAAGTTCGCGTGAATTGAGCGTCTGGCGCGTTAAGCGCGAATGATTTTATGTAGTGCTTTTTGTACATTCACGCGTTTGACGCGAATTCGCGTCTGCCGCCCGAGTTGAAAAATCTGAACTTCTGCGTCAATTCGTGCCGCGTTAACCAATCAGGAGCCTGCTTGCTTCACGTGGCATAAAGTGACATAGCATAACAAACTCCCACTCGAAGTCACTCATTCAAAATGGAGGAGAAACTAATTTTAGCTGTGAGTTGTCACCCGGAATTATATGACTCAAGTTCATACTTTTATAGAGACAGGAACAAAAAGGACCTCACTTGGAAGAAGATTAGTGAGGAGATTGTACAACCTGGTAAGTTGTAAGATATAACAATATTGCTCTCCAGAGCAAATACAGAGCGGTGACTCTCTCGATAAATGATCGATCAACATCAGACATCTTGTAAAAAGATGGCCGCCAACGGGTTTCGAAACTTTTGCCTCTGACGCGCGATGCGCGTAAATTTCGCTTCAAACTTTTGTTTTTACGCGCGTCAATTTCGCTCTTAACGCGCGAATGGACACAAAGTGGTCAAGCATATAACTACACGTGGCAGGCGCGAATTTGACGCGCATTCCCTTGGCCTAGATAGTTAATGTTACGTGCACAAATAAAAGCCTAACAGTGCGTGTGTGATGAATTTCTCTCTCTGATAAATTCATTTAACCATTAAACTGTGGCATATAATGTGAGTATGAATATCAACATGATGTAATAGAAGAATAATGTAAACATATATGAATTGCATATGGCAAATATTTTATCTTCCTGAAATAATTTGTATTCTTGTAGCACTACTGTTAAGGGCGCAAAAAGCAGTAAAACCTGGGCTAGATGGTGAGTTGGCTGGATTATCTCTGGAAAGTTATGCGTTTTCTAGAAAACTATAACGGTGCCTCCAGAAATGTAAACCATACACAAAGAAAATAGTTTGTGTACACTGGTACTCTTGATTAAATAATTAATTTCCTTATTTGTTATGAGCTGTTTTCTTCCTAAAACAATACTGTAATTAACAAATAGAGACTTATTTATTTTACCAAATCAAACAATTAAACTTAAAACAAAAATAAAATACCGTTTTCCCCTTTCAAATGAATCAAATAAACCCACTTTTCTTTTTCTACATTCATATTACTTGTATGACTGGGTATTTAAAAATGTAATTGAATAAGTCTGAATGAAAAATTACTCGTAAGATCTGGGGGTTTGAACATTCCGACACGCAAAAGGATTTGCGTATGAGATTGGACAGAAAGTGAGGCATCGTTTGTCATTGGTCACGTGATTTCAACGTTAACCACACAAGCCTCGAATCGAGGCTTCATCTGACACGCCCATTTATGCTCGACACGAGCTCCGACACCTTGGTTCAAATGTCACACCACTACGTTGCGTCTCTGAGCAGTTTCAAACAACAAATCAGAATGGTTAAGTTAAAGGGGTGGTATAATGCCCCTTTTCACAAGATGTAAAATCAGTCTCTGATGTCCTCAGAGTATGTATGTGAAGTTTTAGCTCAAAATACCCAACATATTATTTTTTACAGTATGTTAAAATTGTCCCTTTTTGAGGGTGAGCAAAAACGTGTCGTTTTGTGTGCCCCTTTAAATGCAAATGAGCTGCTGCTCCCGGCACAGAGGGCGTCAAGAGCTCTTGTTAGCAGCTCTGATTACATCACGCAGACAAGCTCTAAAATGTCAGAAACTGTTCTGCCTTTTATGTTTAAAGTTAGAGTCGGACAATGATGGAGAGACTCAAGAAGAAGTGACAACATGTGGAATGCAACAAGACATTTCTGAATGGTTAGTTGATGGTTCATTCGTTGGCCATAGGAGAAATGGCCCCCCGACTGAGCCTGGTTTCTCCCAAGGTTTTTTTTTTTTTTTTTTTTACTGAACAGAGGTCCAAAATGGAAACATTAGCACGGTATACCAAATACATAAAGGTGAAGCAACTCTAGTTACAGATTAGTATTCCTGATACATAGGATACAGCAGTTCCAGACAGATCACAGTGTTAACATCAGATGAGTAAATTAAGAGTTACAAATATGTAATGAAGTATAAGACCCAGTATATATTTATCACATTCCAAAGTAATCTAATACAGGCTTCCATATTTTCCTAAATATTTCTAGCTTGTCGTTATTGATAAATCGTAACTTCTCAATATGAATAATGTTCACTAGCTCACTTTGCAGCACTTCGAATGTTGGAACAATATCCAGTTTCCACCTCTGAAGAATCAGTCTTTTTGCAAGAACCATAAATAAAGAAATACCCTGTTTTTCAAATTTACTGAAAGAAGGTACTGAAATCTAGCCTGGCTGCACCCTCCTACGCACTTCCGCTCAATTTCATTTTCCTTCAGTACTACGTCTGGGACTGCTGTATATTCTTAGGTTTCCAGAAACCAATTTTTTGTAGGACCAATCAGCGAACAGAGGGAGTGGCTGAGAACGATGACGTTGATGTAGTGCGTCAGTTTGAGTTCAGTAATGGCAGCGGAGAAAGACGTGAGAAAAGCTATTCGGTCCGTTGTTGCAAAACTGCCGAATATACAGAAGTTAAAGCCAGAGCAAGAACAATGTTTGCTAAGTTTTGTTGGTGGCCATGATGTTGTGGCCCTCCTCCCCACGGGGTTCGGGAAAAGTTTGATTTTACAGCTCACTCTGCTAGCACTAGAAGTGCCAGAATTCCATAACTACTAGAACTGCCGCAAGCGGTCATTTTGATCGCTAGATTCAAAACTCTATATCTTTAATGATAAATCCCCAATTGAGAGATTAATGCATTTATACTAGGATGTATTTTAAAAACAAAACAACACCAAACTGTACATTTAAACAAGTTTAATTATAATTTATAAATAAATAATATTCGTAGATGCCCTGAACAAAATAGTAGCCTATGTTTTCATGTTTCCACTGTTTGATCGCGCCTGCCGACACACACACACACACACACCAGCATTGCAGCCTGTTCATTATAGCCATACTAAAATATAATAATAAAATAGTCAACCTAACATATAAAAATTCCACTGCTCTGTTTCTCAGTACTAGTAGGCTACAATTCGTACCATTTTATGTGTGTGAAGAGGATGATTTTTTCCGTCGATATTGGAACGTGAGTGAAGTTCAAAGCCTATGATAAAGAATAGTTTAGCATCCAAATACATCGCAAATGTTGAAACATTTTGATTCTAATTAGAGTTACGTGAGCCTAACGCCGCTTACTTTCACTTTCGCTTATAAAGCATTTCATTTTGGCTTTAGTTATTTTTTCATTCTTGTTCTGTTCTGAATATCATTACATTTAAATGATTTGTTGTTGAATATGTTTAGTGTATTTTTTTACCACATTTTATTGTTGCGTATATTGGTATAATAATACCGCGAAATTCAGTGCGGTCAATATGACCGTTTATGGCCGAAATAGGTAAATATGTTCATTTGGTTTTTTTGCCTTATGTGTAATTTATATGAAAAACATTTTCAATGAAAATACAGACACTTTTAGGAAAAGTCAGGTACCAGCAGGATTGTATTTATTTTTTCAACAAAGTTATTGCAGATATAAAATTCAAAACGGTCAAAATGGCAGTTCTAGTGGTGAATGAGTTAGCTAAGGCGAACGATAGGGATGCAAAGCCGATAGTTGTTGTCGTCTCCCCTCTTGTTGCACTAATGGAGGACCAAGTGAAGGAGGCAGAAAAGTTGTTTCCGTATCGCGCAGTAGCCTGGTGCTCACTGTACAGCATTTGCGGCAGATCCGAAACGACCGCAGCGGCGTATTGTTAATGATTAGACCCAGCTTCGACAGTTGACTGAATACATCACTGTCCTTAGTGTCAAATATACATTTAGAATTTACAATTGTTCCTTGAACTCTTAAATTCGATGAACAAAACCTGCAGCTCTCGTTGACAGACATCTTATTCTAAACATAATCCTCTGATCATTTGGACTTGTTGTTTCCGGCCGGTTTCGGCGCATGACATACGTCACGACCACACGTTAGCTATTGGCTATGGCAGATCCTGAGTGACTCTGCCAATAGTTTTGAACTTTAACAGAGAACCCGCCTACAAGGAAGTAAACGTTTCTCAATGGAGAGAGGCCAGACTCTCTGTACAAATGAAATGTACGAGAGTCTGGTAGAACCAGGCTAACTGAAATCACCCCAAAAATGGCAATCATCGGATCTGGAGCTATCTCTTTTTATACACTTTTGAAAGTACGTCGAAAATATCAATCCAGTACTTGTAAAGGTTGCAACACGTCCATAGTGAATGTAGAAGTGTACCTTCTGCAACCTTGCATTTATTACATACCGGTGATACTTCAGGGAAAATCTTATGCAATTTAGTTTTACACATGTATACTCTATGTAAAGACTTGAATTGGATTAAGTTGTGTCTAGTATTAATCGAGCAATCATGTATGTTTTGTAGGCATTCCTCCCATTTTGCATCCTCAGTGGCGTAACCTAAATCCTCCTCCCATGCTTTCCTAATTGTAGTTGTGTCGCTATCCAGCAGATCAATTAATATATTATAGAAATATGACACCGCTTTGGAGTTTCCGGCCTTAAATCTGTTTATTTCCTCTAATTTGTTGTGCTTTTTAAATTGTTCAAAGTCGGGGAAATACTTTCTGACAGAGGGCCCTATCTTGCACCCAGCGCAATTGACTTTGTACACTGACGCATGTATCATTCCTATTTTGCACCCGCGCAAAGCGCGCTTTTCCCTCCACAGAAGCACGTCGCTAAACTAGGGAATGAACTTGCGCTCCCTGGGCGGTTCAGCGCAAAAAAGGAGGCGTGTTCCGGCGCAAACGTTCCTTCATGCTATTTTGCAGGTTTAGAAAACAATTGCGCCACTAACCAGGAAAAAATAGTTTAAAGTCAGTGGCGCGTTGCGCATGTTATTCATATGCTATTTTAAGGGCGCATGCTTGGCCATAATCAATGTAGCGTGTGCACAACGCGCATACACTTTGATTCTCTCATCTACACAGAAGCAGCAGTTTTCATTTTTGCAAATCATACATTATTATGATAGATAGATAGATAGATAGATAGATAGACAATTTATTATAAAAGCATACATCTAGCTTACACATTTACCCAAATTATCATACGCCTTTTTAACCGAAGTTAATTTGGGTGGGTTTCTCCATCCCCAACGTCCCTGACGAGAGCGTTGCTCTCCTTGGCTGTGAACCGCTCATGGCGCGCGTCTGGCAAATCCGCCGTTATAATAGGAATCCGCTTTAGAACAAAGCGCGTCTGCTCTTAAAGGGAATGTGAGATGACGCTCTGATTGGTTTATTTCACGTTACGCCCAAACCACACCTATGAATAATGAAGCTACTTCAGACCAACCCATTTTAGATTTGCGCCTGGCGCAAGAGTCATTTATCCCGCTGGGAAAATAGCAACAGCGCCAAGACCCGCCCACAAAGTTACTTGCGCTTTGCGCTTTGACACTTGCGTTTCAGATCGTTAAAATAGGGCCCATAGTCTCTAATTTGCAGATATCTAAAAAAGTGAGAATTTGGTAGCTCATACTTTGATTGGAGCTCTTTAAATGACAGAAATTGCTCATTCATATAAAATGAGCCAATGCAGCCTATTCCCTTCCATTTCCAGAGTGAAAAAAACATATCATTAAGAGCGGGAATGAAGGAGTGATTCTTGCATATAGGGCTATCAAGATATACCTTAGGGGCTTTAATATATATTCTAATTTGTTTCCAAATTTTTAAAGACTGACCGATTACAAAGTGGCTGTTGTAAATAAGCTTGCTAATCTTCCCTGGACTGCTACACAGTGCCTGTAATGAGGAGTTAGGGCAAAGGGCTTGTTCAATTCTAAGCCATTCAGGCTGTTCACAAGTTACATCTGTTGAATCAACTTTCCACCAAGAAAATATATTCAAATGTGCAGCCCAGTAGTATCCTTTAAAGAAAGGTAACCCAAATCCCCCCTTTTCTTTAGATTTTAAAAAGTGTTGTTTTTTAATTCTTGCCACTTTATAATTCCATAAAAACTGAATAATTATCTTGTCTAGCTGTTTAAAATAGGATTGTGGTATACATGAAGGAATAGATTGAAATAGGTGGAGGAATCTTGGTAAACTCACCATCTTTACCGCATTAATTTTACCCACCATTGAAATTGGCAAAGTTTTCCAGAAATCTATATTATTTTTTAATTGGCTGATTCTCTTTTGCCAATTGACTCTTAAGTAGATCTCTTGGATTTTTAGTTATTATAACACCTAGATAAGTAAATGAGTTTTCTGCTATCTTGAATGGGGTGGAACTTACATACTGTTTACAAGCTTTGGGCGTAATAGCCATCATTTCACTTTTTTCCCAATTAACAGTGAAACCTGATATATTCCCGAATCTTGTAATTGCAGTGAGAAGATGTGGAACAGACTTACAGGGATTCTTTATAAACAACAGTATATCGTCTGCGTAAAGTGAAATATGTTGTGGTAGGCCACCTAACGTAATAGGTTGGATATCTGCCTGTTGCCGAATGTATGCAGCCAATGGCTCTATCACAACTGCAAAGAGAAATGGGGACAGTGGACATCCTTGTCTCGTCCCTCTATGGATTGAAAAAGGAGCCGAGATATTATGATTAGTCACTACTGAGGCTTTTGGACAGCAATATATTGTTTTTATCCAATCTCTAAAAACATGGCCAAAAACAAATTTGCTTAGGGCCGACATCATATATCTCCATTCCACTTGGTCGAATGCCCTTGTGCATCCAGTGAAATAACTGCAGCTTCTTCTTTATGATTTGAATATAAAACATTACATAGGTGACGCAAATTAAAAAACATGTGTCTACCCGGCATAAAGCCTGTCTGATTTGGATGTATAATATCGCAAATGTGCTTCTTCAATCTATTTGCAAGGATTTTCCCAATTATTTTAGTTTCAGTGGGTAGTAAAGAAATTGGTCTGTATGTTGACACTTGTAGTCGGTCTCGATCTGGTTTAGGTATAAGCGCAATATTGGCATCATACATAGATGCAGGGAAACGGCCAACTTCCTGTGAATGTCTAAACATGCGTACCAACAATGGCAGAATAACCTTGCTGAATCTTTTGTAAAATTCTATGCTGAATCCATCAGGGCCGGGGGCCTTGTTATTGGGAAATTCTTTAATTGCGTTTTCCACCTCTTCAATACTTATATCTGCATCTAATGTCTTTAAAGCCTCTTCGCTTAATTTTGGCAAATGTATTCCTTCCAAAAAACTATCAATATTTTCCTGGTCAGACTTGTCTCTGGAGGTATAGACCTCAGCGTAAAACGTTGCAAAATTTTGATTTATTTCATTTGGGTTAGTTATTATTTTCCCCTCTTTACTCTTAATTTGATATATGGCTCTAGACGCTTGATTTTGTCTAAGTTGCCGTGCTAGAAGATTTTGGGGCTTATCTCCTAATTCATAGTATCTTTGTTTAACTTTACATAACAATTTTAGTACACTGCCAGATAATAAAGAATTGTATTCATTAGGGGTGTGACGAGACGCTTACTCCACGAGACGAGACGAGACACGAGATTGGGTTCACGAGAACGAGACAAGACGAGATTTTTACACAATTTTTAAGAAATCCTCAATGATGAAATATATGAATGGAAAATAGTCTTTTATTCAACTGAAAATCACAAAATGCAAAACAATTTATGTGCATTTTGAAATCAACTTGTAATGAATGTTATTTTACTTCTATTTTAATGAATTCTATGCAGTAAAGGACATGCAAACACTGCAAAATGATTTGCTATAAACTCTACTTCTCCCTGTACGATTTCACATGAGAAATCTAACTCCTTTCCACAAATCGAACATAAAAAAATAAAACAGTATAAATAAAATAAATATAAATAACTGAAATAACACTTTAAATGCAAACAGTAAGTGTGTATCCATAATCAAAGTACTGCTCTCTCAAAACTACAAGTTCAAACAGAAACATTTTTTTTGCATGAAAAAGAGATAAATTAACTAAGATAAGCCTAAGATTATGGTCATGTTCTTTTTCAAGAATATAAGCATGTCGACGATTTCTGGCAGCAGTTGAGACCTTTGGGCAGTAACTAGGGCTGCACGATATGAGGAAAAGCTGCGATGTGCGATAACATTGTTTAATATTGCGATGTCGATATGACTTGTGATATGTGAATGTTAGCTATACTGTTCCCATGTCTTAGTGCTTTAATAGGTTCTTTGCGTGATAGGTCAAATGTTTATTACCTGCCTGGTTCAGATTACACTATTTTAGCGCGATTTTGGCACGATCCGTTTCGTGGAGATTCGTAAAGTACAACGGGCGTCGGGACGCAAGATTCGATCGTTTCATTTCGTATAGTGTGTCATAGTGGGCGACAACGCGTCTGTGATGCTTCACGACAGAAAGACTAGCATGTTTAATTTTAACGGTCCTCCACGACGGGTTGAGTGTGAGCGAGAGTGAGTGAGAGTGCGGTTACAGTGAGTGTGCGTGTGTGTGTGTGCGCGCGAGTGAGTGAGTAAGCGAGGGACAGTGAGTGTGTGTGTGTGCGGAGTGTGTGTGTGATTGGCCCGGCACACAAATGATTTAAAAGTGGCAGGGGCATCTTCAATACAAATTTCACCCTCACGCTCCATCACGCTGACATCACAACAACTCACGAGACAAAGTTTTTTTTTTTTTTTTTTTTTTTTTACTCACGAGACAAAGTTTCACCTCGACGAGAAATCTCGTCGCGTTTTAATCTCACGAGATCTCGTAACACGAGATCTCGTCACACCCCTAGTATTCATATTTCAATGCAATAATTTCTTTCAATAATTCAGTATTTGGGCAATTTTTGTGTAAACTTTCTAATTTGGTAAGAGTATTTTCTAATTTAGTCATTCTCATCCTAACTTTCTTCCTTTGAGCAGTCTCAAATGCTATTATTTCCCCTCTGACTACAACCTTCAGTGTCTCCCATAAATTTGAATCATGCACGTCACCGTTATCATTAATTTCTATAAATTCCACAATCTTTTTTTTCCAGCTCTTTATTAAATTCTTCATCCTTTAAAAGTGTATTATTTAACTTCCACCTAAATTCTCTTCAGTAGTCCTTATGGGACACATTGTGTCAAAATGATTTACGACTTTGACCTTTGACCTTTTGACAGGTTGAACTTCCGGTGACCTTTTATGATTGATGGGTTGAACTTCCCGAATGAGGTCATGGGATTAACCTTTGCCCTATCGATCATGTAGTGTGACAGCTAATTTTTGACCTATGACCTATCTAGGACTAAATCATAGTTTTGAAGGATAGTTTTGCCGGATAGTTTTGCCGGATTCAAACAGCCGGTGTCATGTGTGTGTGTCACAGACAACAAGCTTTGTGTCATGTGTGTGAGTGTGGTTATATGGTGTCGTGTGTGTGTGTGTGTGTTGTGTGTGTGTGTGTGTGTGTGTGAGTGTGGTGTCACAGGCATCCCCAAGCATCGCGCTCCCTCCCGCCCTCGCATTCCAGAGCATCGGGCACTGACAGCTGTTTGGTCACTGTGCTGAAACAACTTCACATCCTTTTTAACCCTCTGATGCTCTTTATTTATGTCTACACTCGTGTTTTTTGGGGTCTCCAGAGACCCCAGACAATAACATTTAATTTTGTAACAAGATAATAGTTTTTTTTTTTACAAATGTAATTTTATTCTGTTTGTTAATGTTTTTACTCAACATTTGTGCAGTTTTTGGAGAATTTATGATATCTTTTAAATTTCTATAAATAAATAAATAAATATTTATTTGAATAAGCTTTTTACAAAAAAACAGCATTTGATGTAAAATTCACTTTATAAAAGACCCAGATTTCTAACTTTCATTCATGGGGATAACATGGATCATTTTAAATGGTTTAATGTAACATTTTTGGAAAATGCAGTAAAAAAAAAAAAAAAAAATCACTTTAACCACTAGTTGGCCATAGAGCTCCACTATATGCTATTTGCTATTTGACTACCTGAAAGATATCTTTTCACAAGTTGGATTCAGTTGGATTCATATCTAAATATTATAAAATCACAATTATAACAAAAATAAAATATTTTTGTCAAAGTTTAGCATTTTTTTGTACTGAACCCTCACCCCCCCCCCCCCCATAATTTTGACAAATTATAGCCCTACAAATGTTCCTGTGTGTGTGTGTGCATGTGTGTGTGTGTGTGTGCGTGTGTGTGTGAGTGTGCACATTTTCAATGTGTCAGTGTCACCAATTTATTTTTGTGGTGGTACTGCATTTTGGATGATTTTATTTGACAAATGATAAGAGAACAGTTTTTATAGTCTCAAAAATGTATTCCTCTATATGTGTGTGTGTGTGTGTGTGTGTGTACGCGTGTTGTGAGCAAAATAATTTAGCATTGTGGATGTTTTTTGCATTGGTGGAAGTGTGCCACTTTATTTGTGCCATTTCTGTCGATGTGTTCTGCGTTGTTTCTGATTTTGATGATGAATTTTGTCTATTTTGATTGCGGGGTCTCCAGAGACCCCGAAGACCACGAGTGTCACAATTTTTGTCACGCTAACATAAAAACAGATATCATTCCAATTTAATTTTTTTTTTGTAGATCTAGAAAGTGTGAAGAGCCGTAGAAGGTTTCATACCATTTGGACAAAGGGAACATTTTTTTTAATTTGAGCAAAAGTCATTTGGGGTCAAAAAGACCCCGTAAACCACCTGAGGGTAAAAGCTTACTAAAACCAATTCTTTCAGTTTTAGATGAATAAAAAAATCATCTTACATAAACATTCTATCCTTTATATAAATGATATAATCTAAAATAATTAAACTAAAGTTGAAAAACATAGCTTTCAAAGTGTATAAATATCTCATTGATCCAATTATTTTAGCTGAATAAAAGAATATAAAATAAAAAGCTTACTAAAACCAATTATTTAAGTTTTAGACGAATAAAAGAATATAAAATAAAAAGCTTACTAAAACCAATTATTTAAGTTTTAGACAAATAAAAGAATATAAAATGACAGACTTAAAATTAACACTTTTTTGTCCATACCATTGATGTCCACAAAAATAATTAAACTAAAGTTGAAAACATGCCTTTAAAAGTATATAAAATATAAATATCTTATTGATCCAATTGTTTTAGATAAAATAATATAAAATCATCTTACATGTTTTAGAAAGTTGAAGTATGTCCTACCATGGATGTCCACAAAAATGCAATGTATGAATGGGTTCAAAATTGTTTTACACAACTGAATTCATATAGTCATTCCTGAATGACCTCACAGTCTCAAAACATAAGGAGCGCGCACGCTTCTAATGTATGTGCGTCAAAAAGTAAAACACACGTGTGTGTGTGTGTGTGTGTGTGTGTCTGTGTGTGTGTGTCTGTGTGTGTGTCTATGCGCGCCCCCCTATTTCTGCGTGCTCTGACATCTGAAACAGGACCCCACTCCACATTCCTGAGCACGGTGAAAGTGAGATTAAACATCACATACAATAATATAAAATAAATATCTTACTAAAAAAATCTACTGAAATGCTTGTAAAAAGAATAAAATTCATCTTACATGTTTAGAAACTTACAACTCTTGAACTTACATGTTCAAGAAGGTCTTAAGAGAGTTAACATAAATCACAGAGTGGTTCTCTCTCACACCAGCGTCTCTGACTCAGAGGAGTGTATTCAGTGATGGGATGAGACATTGTGAATGTTGAATTTACTTCAAAGTAAAGTTTTAATGATATCTTTTAAAAATAAAATTTAAATAAATTATTAAAAGTCTTAATAAAAACAAAATATTCTACAACGATGGTCTGTGGAAAAATTCGACTTGAACTTAAAGTATATTTTTTTATTTATCATGGGTATGTAAAATAATTTGAAGCGTCACAAGTCATCTCACGCCTGTGAAATGTTCAATAATTCCTTAAGTTGTATCTGTGAGAAAATGACAACAACATAGGCTTATCTTCAGAGAGAGCAACCATGAGAACATTTAGAAACTGGGAATCTTCCAGAAATAAGGTCCTTCCGATCAGCGCTGAGAAAGAAGTTACTTGACCATAATGATAGCTTCAGGATATCGAGTGACAGACCGAGCCTCTGTGCATCGTGTCAGAGCGTATGTCATGTTAGTCTGCTAACGCCTTTCCATACTAAATTCATTTCAAAGCATAACCTTAAACGTTTACATTAGATATTTTAAAAGATTGATTAAATTAAATCTTTAAAGTTTGAATACATACTCATCTTCTATTTATCTTTTAGAAGACTTATGTATGATATAAATTATTTTGCTTAACGGTGACCTAAAGTATAATTGTTATTAAACAATGTCTGTTCAAAAACTGTACTTGGTCATCTTAAATCTCATTTATATGAAAAAGATTCAACCAGCATTTTTTGTCCATGCGGGGGTTTCAATTTTTATGGTGAGGGCTTTCCATAGCTATCCCGTACTCCTAAACACGACCATCACAGAAAACTACATTTTCAAAATGAAATAAATAAATAATTTAATAAAATATAAACAAAGTTTTAGCTAAATAAAAACACCTTACATTTCCAGAGAGGCGAAGTAGTTCTTTATGCAATGATAAAAACGATCCAAAAAGCAAATAGTTTAAGTTGTCATAAACATAACAGCCCCAGACCCTTCAGTGATAAACTACAGTGTGAACTGAAGCTTCAGGATATAGGACGACAGACCAGATGAGTCTCGGGGGACAATGTCACAGTAAATCTAGTCTGCGTTTCAGAGCATACTACATCCAGAGTTTTATACTAACTGTTCAAATTCATTTAAAAGCATAACCTTAAAAGTTTAAATAAAATCTTTAAAGTTTTATTAAAATCATATCTTCTATTTATCTTCTTAGAAGATTTATTTTTACTAAACAGCGTCTGTCCAAAAACTTTAGATTGTTGAAAAACTGTGCTTAGACGTCTTAGATCTTTTGTCCATGAAACATGTTGTCAAAGTTTGTCACAATGTTTTGCTGCTGCGTTGTTTTTAAGAAATCCGAGGACTTCACATTGCTCTTATTTAGACTAAGTTGTATAATTTGGAAAATCACCACACAATTTCAGAGACGCAATGTGTGATAAGTAAAAATCACACATCGTCTTAATTCAAAGTATAAGATCGTATAAGATCATTTTTACTTGTATCTCCCGAACTAGGGTGAAACCCTTTACTGAGAATATACTATCGGTCATCTACTCAAAATACATGTAGAAGTTTCAAATGTTAGCATTTGTTGATGGTGGCCGCATGAACAGACTTTGGGGAGAGCTATAGCAGGAAGCTATGCCCTTTGACCTCCTCGATTTTGCAGGCCTTTTTGTTAAAGACCCTACTACAAGTTAGTTCTCCCAAAAGAATTTCTCCCATCTAGCGGTGAAATTCTATTTTGCATTTAAACGAATAGTGCTCTCTAGCGGTTCTCCCATCTACTGGCTTTTTCAACTTTGGTAAATGTGCCAAGAATCTATGACAACATGTTTTCCGATAGCGCTTCATCGAGTTTAATTGTACATGTTCTACCGTTATGATGTACTTGTTACATGTTCTACCGTTCTATATAATGATTTACACAACCAAGCTTGTCATTTAGACCGTAACTTTGACTTACCCGTCGAGAAGAAAGCAGGCAACTTCCCTTTCAAAGTCTTTCTCCTTCATTAGCTCTTTTTCACCTGGGAAAAGCTATCCCGATAAATTAAATTTGAATTTAATTAAAACTTCTCCTGTGGCTCGGCATAACTATGATCCAGCATTATATTGTACCGTGCAGTGCAGCCTTTCAAATGTGCCGCGGGAAGTATCAACGTCTCCCATATGGTCTAGCGGTTAGGATTCCTGGTTTTCATCCAGGCTGCCCGGGTTCGACTCCCGGTATGGGAATACAATTTTTTTTACATTGCCAACAAAATTCAAGTTATTCAAGTTCATCAATAATCATTTTTAGTCTTAGAGGCCTACACGAACTGCAGAAACATGCAGTTTCTTGAAGATTCGGTACTGAATCATTTTCACAAATACAATTAAATTGAATTCAGAAAATTTCACTATGGAATATTTACTTTATCTATCATAATTTCAATTTAGTACGTCATCATTTAAACTTTTCATCTCATAATTATGACGCATAGTCATAATTTCAACTTTTTAAGTCATAATTTCAACTTGTCATAATTTAAAATTTTTGTCAATAAACGCCTTTTTAATGTAATACTTAAAACGGTTTTAAGTCATAATTTGGTTGTTGACTATAGTAGTGTTGCACCTGCATGCCCACTAACACTAATGAGAGTTTACTTTACACACTCTGACTCTCACAAGTCAGTTAGTGTTAGTAGAGTATTAGTGGACTGGTAGGGTTAGAATAAGTAATATTAGAATAAAATATCTGTTGGGGAGCATCACAATAAAGAGTTAATGTTTAATGAGTTAAATGACAACATACCATTTTTCAACCGAGCGAATCTGCGCATGAGAGGCCTTCAGAAGTCATAACTTCGGGGGTAGGCCAGTTGGCGAAAACACTGCGTGTGTAAAAATCAAATACTGTATGACACTTTTCAAAGTTAGAATAAAAAGTTAAGTGTCACAAAGTCTGACACAAGGCCATTAACTTGTTCTTTTTGTTTTATAAATGTATTTTGCTTATTTCTACAAACATCAACCTGATAAATATGAATACGATTAAACAAGATCATTTTTAAGAAAAAAGAAAAAACTGTGTTTTTAAAATACAACAAAACCATGATAATGTTTAGTTTAGATGTGGATGGCTAAGTTTCAGGCATAGTGCAACCACACAATGTTAGATTTCTCTAACATCTCACTCACAACGCAAAACATTGTAAATAAACATTTTCAAACTGTAATTTAACCATATTTTATTAATATTATGTTGATTTAAAGTTTTTGTTATTAACTAATGCCTACTAACACTTCAACACACAAAATTAAAGAGATGTATTATTTTAAAAAAAATGGAATGTTCACAATCTACAGTTAGATATTCTCCTACTTAGTATCTTTGGGTGTATTTTGTCACGCCATACTGATGCAAATTTCCACACTCTATGGACTAACTTAAAAAAAACAAAAAAAACATACATAACATACACAAATCATTTCTTAACTAAGCAACTGTTTCTTAAATTATCAGACACTCACCACACTGATGTTAACATCACCATATATTGTCTTTTCTACCATGATTGGAGCAACTATTGTCCCACCATTCTTCTGGTCAATTGTGAAGTTAAGCTGATTAGGGATCTGAATTAATAGCCGTCCGAATGATGTAGAATTATTATTATTATGCTGTCGTTGTGGAAGGTTGTTAGGCTGTTGGTTTGTCATGTTTCCAGAATGTGTTTGAATGCTCAGCGTCTGAACGTCACCATCTGTTAAAAATGAACAATTAAATACACAACCAAAACCATGTAAACGTTATAGTAAAACTTATTGAAGATTGAGAAACATATTCACTACTAACAAAGTAAATTATAAATCTTTTCCTACGTTTGATATTCTTTTTTCTGATTTTTTTCACTATGGACTTGATCCTTTTTAATGCTGTTTTCTCTCCATATTTTACGGTGACGCATTGCTGCCACATACATATTATTTTTTGCCCTCAATTATGTCGTAATAACGAGATCTTATGTCGTTTTAACGACATCTTTTCTCGTAATAACGAGATCTTATGTCTTTTTAACGACATCTTTTCTCGTAATAACGAGATCTTATGTCGTTAAAACGACATCTTTTTCTCGTAATAACGAGATCTTATGTCGTTAAAACGACATCTTTTTCTCGTAATAACGAGATGCTATGTCGTTAAAACGACATCTTTTTTTGCCCTTATAAGGACATGTGTAGTCATATACAAAACATGCCTTTATCCACATAAAATTGACAGCCTATCGCGCCTTTATCACACTTTTACGTTCAAAAAGCTTAAGCAAATAGTAGCAGCCCCCAATCATGCAAAATTAATCAATGAGGCCCTTTTTTTTAAATATATTTTATATAGGCCTATAAGTTTATATATATATATATATATATATATATATATATATATATATATATATATATAATATATTAGGCTATAAGATTTATTTTTGTTAATAGGCTATATCTTCATTACCTAGAGATATAATTAAACAAAAAGTAGTCAAAACACATCTAACAGAACATAGCCTAAGTTGTTTATTTTTTACAACATTGTGTCCTTATTTTGTTTAATTAACGAAATGTCAATCTTCGTCTTTATAACAGAAGATACAATACAATACAAAAATCTTCAAGATACAGCCATATACAATCTTCACATGTAACGGATTGTCACCTTATAAACAGTCCTTTGTGTGGTAGTGGAATAAAGAAATATATGGTTACCGGTATTATCTTAAACTTTATTTTATTATTTTATTAGTTCATTAACTAATTGCTAACTCAACTAATTTAAAGAGCTGGATACTAATTACTAATTAAATAATGTCAAATATTAAATGTAGGCTATTGATTAGAGTTGCCATAGACTAAAGGATTTTCTAGACTAGTAGTCATTCATTTAAGCAATTAGGACTAATCACACGTTTATATTCAATCCTGGGTTCATATATGGCTATAGCCTGTAGCCTATTCCGCGCTCAAGCGCATGCAAAACTTGCCGCAAAGCACTGGCAAAAGTAGGCTAATGATATAATAAATGTTTCTGAAAAAAATAACGAAGCATTTTAATTGTTTATTAATGAACTAGTCTTTTCTAAATCAGTGCGGTTAGGCACCCTGCAAACATATCTCCATACATCTCCGCTGTAATGTAGCCTAGATGCGCCTTTCATACGGACAGGATTACATAATCAGATGGTACCGTATTTGCTTTCGATTGGATTTTTTTCGTTGGTGGACATTTTTTTAATAAACTTTATATAGTTAGCTATATTTCTCATGTCTGTGAGGCTTGTCTATACACTGTTTTTCAGTTCATTTTTGAGACGCGCTCCAATTCACAGATCATGAAAGCGCGCCCTGTTCTTTTTCTTTTATTTTACAAAAGCACAACGTTTGCTTGTTGTTGTGAGTTTACACAAATAAAAGTAGTTGCGACTGATGTATTATTATTTTCTGTATGACCAGAAATGATGGAGTATTTTAAGTTGTTTCCACTGTTGATAGGAAAATGCGAGTGATGGCACCGGCGCATCAATGTCATGCAGTGCGCGCTCCACACTCCGCACAAACACTCGGATATGCGCTTAATAATAGCGAACATTTATCTAGGTTAACGTTAGAGCGAGCGGCCATGCCAGACGGATAAGTCCTCTTCATGTTTAACAAATCAAATTCTATTGCATTTTCTTGCGCCAGTTTGAAAAGGGCGGCTGAAACACTTAGCCTATACAGATAAACGCCCAACGTTGGTGTTTTTCTTTAAACAAATTCGTTTAGGCTTTAAAATAAATATTGTTTATGGGCTAATTAATGCCACAATAATTTGTTTATTTTATTGGCTACTTGTATTTTTCATTTTTGTTTTGCATTGAATACCATTTAAAGGATTTGCTGCACCGCAATCCCATCCTCCCATAGAAAGACACGTTAAGAGCCACCTTTAAAGGGTTTCTATGGAAGGAAACCGCTTAACGTATAATTAAATGCATTGCGTTCATATTCTGGGCTCATCTGCTTTTCTGTGTGTACAGCATTTGATCTTTATCACTGAAGCTTTTTCTTTATTATAAGGGTTTATTATTCCATTCCAAAGGACTGTTTATAAGGTGACAACCCGTTATACATCTTGAGGATTTTTGTATTGTATTGTATCTTCTGTTATAAAGACGAAGATTGACATTTCGTTAATTAAACAAAATAAGAACACAATGTTGTAAAAAATAAACAACTTAGGCTATGTTCTGTTAGATGTGTTTTGACTACTTTTTGTTTAATTATATCTCTAGGTAATGAAGCCTATTAACAAAATAAATCTTATTATATATCATATTAAAAAAAAACTTATAGGCCTATATAAAATATATTTTAAAAAAAGGGCCTCATTGATTAATTTTGCATGATTGGGGGCTGCTACTATTTGCTTAAGCTTTTTGAACGTAAAAGTGTGATAAAGGCGCGATAGGCTGTCAATTTTATGTGGATAAAGGCATATTTTGTACATGACTACACATGTCCTTATAAGGGCAAAAAAGATGTCGTTTTAACGACATAAGATCTCGTTATTACGAGAAAAAGATGTCGTTAAAACGACATAATATCTCGTTATTACGAGAAAAAGATGTCGTTAAAACGACATAAGATCTCGTTATTATGAGAAAATATGTCGTTTTAACGACATAAGATCTCGTTATTACGAGAAAAGATGTCGTTAAAACGACATAAGATCTCGTTATTACGACATAATTGAGGGGAAAAAATAATATGTATGGGGCAGCAATGCGTCACCGTAATATTTATTCTGTAGTTCCTCTACTGTGTCTTCCAACCTCCCTGTTGTTCTTCTCCAACTGTGTTAACCAAAGATAAACAGTTAGAAGAATAAAATGTATGTACAATAGCAAAAATAAAGTTAACATAAAATAAACGCATTCATACACCAGTTCAAAGTCAATGAACCGGCTGATGCTGCAGTGTTAGAGCACATGATGGCCGGTGAACAGACGCACAGCAGGTTAAACCAGAGCTAAAACAATAGTCTATGTTAGGACAATAGTATCTGATAATAGCTGATAACGGTCATAAAGTGCGAGATAAGGTGCAAGTAGCTAAACAAAACATTTCATATTTGACAAATGTTTTGAGAAATGTTAAACAACGACAAAAATAATCAAACTAATCAACTTGTTTCTAATTTCACCATTTGAACTTAAAATAGGCCTATATAATACATGCGATTTAATGTGAGAGGAGAAGAAACAAATAACATGTGTACATGAATGAATGTGTACATATTGTGAATTAATTTAATAAACGTATTTACCTAACATCCATAGCCTTCAGTAAATTAAGGCAAAGTTCCTTTTTGTGGACAAAGTGAACTTTGGAGCGCTTAAAAGTGTCATTTGGAACTCTTTATAGTTATTTTTATCAAAAAATATGTTGATAATGATTAGTTATGCCAAATGATAGTTTGGCATGCATGGGATTGTGTGTCCATAGTGAGAGAGAAATACTTTTATTATAGAAATACCTATTTTTTATTCTATTCTTTAATCCACAAATAAAATAGGTTTTTATACCTGCTCAAGTACTTCTTGATGAGTTTCTTCTGTATTGAACAGTGAATCTTCTCAGTCAGATCATCGCAAGATCTCAGGAATCCTCTCACACTGCTTGTGTTCACGCGCTCCATCGCTGCACTTGTGTGTATGACTCGAACGATTCAAACTTCTCTCTGGCGACATGTTGGACTTGTTGGTTATGCAGGAACTAGTTATTTATGGCTTTCCTGAGGCCAACCTCCGTACATTCTACACACAACAGTGGGGCGGACCCCAGCCTAATAAATATTTCACGCACGCTCTAGCTCTACTAGCCTCAGACTGCTGTGCTACTGCAAAAAGTTGAAAGTCCTGTTTGCCTGAGCCTGACACAAGCTTCTGACCCAAAAACACAAACTTCCGAGCATTAACCCTGGACGACTGTGCCTCAAGGACTCAGGAGATTCCAGGAACATTCCAGAAGACTCTTCGAAAAGCTGAAAAATGGCGACGCAAAACCTAAAGGAGAGCGACTCCCCGTTGAGTTCTGGCGATGCCGGGCACAAGTATCATCCGGCGTGTGAGTGCGCCACGGGCAAAGAGTGTCGTTTAAGAGCTGCGCTGGACTGTATGTTTAAAGATCATTTTAGAGGCCAAATGGTCGGCTTGATGCACAGGATCATCGACGCTGCGTGTGATATGAAAAACGATTGTGCACAGGATACCAAACGTGTGACAAATCTCAAAAATGAAATGGATGACGTAAGAGGCTTGATAAAGTCATGGCCTGATGTAACACCCATGTTTTTTAACGGCAAAGAGCCGATCGGCGTAATCCTCAGAAAAGTTCTGGATGTGTTGCGTGAATGTAGTGACGAATTCCAAATCATCGAGATACTCGCTATTTGTACATTCGTAACAGATCTCTGTGTGTCACTGGTGTCAAAAAATGCAAAAACTGACGTTGGTGAATTAGTTGAAAGTCTTGCCAGCTACATCGTAGAGCAAGACATGATAGCCTGCGGATATTTTCTATTCTGGTTAGACCATCTGTAAATGTCTTTCACTCAAATTTCTTCACTACTTCAATGTATGAAAGTATAACGTTGAAATAAAAAATTCTGGTTAAAAAATGTCTGAGCTCATAAAAAATAGTATACATGATTTAAAAGATTAAATATTTGTTTTCTGCATTTTAATTACCGTATTCCCGAGGCGGCAACCATTTCCATTCCAGAGTGGACACGCCCTGTGGTCCCATTTTTATGTCTTCATCCAGAGCCTTCATCAAAAGTGCCTTTTCCCCGCTTCGCAACATAGCCATCCTACAGCTTTCCGCCCCTGCGACACCCGTTACATCGACCACCAAGGCATCCGTATCAGGCCAAACGGAGGAGCGGGTGGGTTACTTAAACCTGGATATGTCTCACCAGGATATGTCTCACCAGCGCCCTCCGGCTTGTCAGAATCCTGACATGCGTCGGGAACAGGAACGCCTTGACACCTTTCAGAATTGGACTCTTGCACCAGTAGCTCCGGCCGAGCTTGCCAAAGCTGGTTTCTACTACCTAGGCCAGGGCGACAGAGTGGCTTGCTTCAGTTGTGGAGGCCAGCTTAGCAACTGGGAACCGGGAGATCGTGCAGTATCAGAGCACCAGAGGCATTACCCCAACTGCCGCTTCGTTCGAGGTGACCATGCAGATAATGTACCTTTATCTATCCTTTCCAATGGATCGGCAATGCAACAGTGTGAAGACAGGTTGCTCACATTTGTCTACTGGCCCTCAAGAATAACTGTTCGACCAGACCAATTGGCTAAGGCTGGTTTTTACTATGTTGGTCGTAATGATGACGTGAAGTGCTTTTGTTGCGATGGTGGGCTCAGATGTTGGGAGTCTGGTGATGATCCATGGGTAGAACATGCCAAGTGGTTTCCAAGATGTGAATACCTGCTGCAAGAAAAGGGCCAAGAGTTTGTTCATCAGATTCAAGCAAGATTTCCAAGACTATTTGAGCAGCTATTGACTAATGGAGACAGCGACTCAAGAGAATTTGTGAGAGAACAAGAGAACAATCCTGTGGCGAAGTCTGCTTTAGAGATGGAATCTGAGTGTGGCCTGACGGCCCAGACAAATGAAGCTGCATCACCGAGTCAAGATCTTTCAGACTTGCCTATGGAGGAACAGTTAAGAAGACTTCAAGAGGAGCGCACATGCAAAGTTTGCATGGATAAGGAAGTGAACATTGTCTTCATCCCCTGTGGTCACCTAGTTGTGTGCAAAGAATGTGCGCCTTCTCTGCGCAAGTGCCCCATATGTAGAGGCTTGGTCAAAGGCGCCGTCCGTACTTTCCTATCATAAAGTTTTCCTATCATTTGGATTTGCAAATTTACATTTAACTTGATGCATAAAAACAAAGGAGAAGTTTATTATTTTCACTCGATCCAGTGACAACATTTTTGGATTTACAAACATTTAGAAAGTAGTTAGGATGCGTAGGCTTTAAGTTAATTTGACCGACTATTGTTAAAGTTCTTTAGCGCATTCCAGCGTATTGAGTTAAAACTTGATATCTCATCATTACCGAATTCAGGGGTGTTTAATAACTTCAATAGCACCAGCTGATTTAAGTTTTTCTTCAAACAAAAGTAATTTCCTGATAAATCTTCGTACATGTGTTTTGTTGTATGCACAGATTTTGAGGGTCGCTTATAGAAAGAGGCATCCTTGTCTTTGTTTCGCGGCATTTTTAAAACATAGAACCAGAGAACAGAGAAGCTTGTGCGGCATATCCGCACAAAGGGTAAAAATATACATTTTAGCGCTATTTAAAAACTAGGACGGTATAACAATATAATGTAAATGTCTCACGGATCAAATCAAGATACAAATCAAGCCAATTCATGTGAATACCGTCGTATATGAACAAAGAGAAGACCTAGAGTTCACTAACATTACAGCTAACTGTAGGAAAGTGTAAAGAAAACGCCATACAATCACACCCGGCAATACGATAAGTGTTACGCTAGCGATGTTAAACAATTTCAAAACAGGGTGTTTCAGAAGAAATGCAAAGAAAATCTTTTAAACAAAGTCTTGTTTCAGAGTCGATATGCTCCGGTGAAAACTATGTGAACTTTGATGAGGCCGAGAACAATAGCGCTTTTATTTAACAATTATTTTCAATAATATTGAAAAACGGTTCAATAACAATGTTCAATATAAACAAGAATCCAACTGTAATGCGACTGTGCTTGTTTCACATATAACTGTTGATTGTTAGATATAATAGTTAGATGATTTATCTAACCATTGAAATTTACGATATGTTAAAACATTTCGGCATTATGCAGAATAAAAAGAAGATCATAAAACTCTGGTGTCAAAGTGTGGACGGAATAAAAAATGAATCACCCCCACCTTTCACGTAAAAATACCACGCATCAACCGTGATTCATTAGCTTAACCGTTGTTTAGCGACACACAAAATAACTGTGTAATAATAACAAAATAAGTGTAATAGGTAACAGAAAAACAGCAATACTCATCTTTGACGTCGATGTTTCGTAGACATAGCAGAAAGATGTTCTAAAAGAAATATGATTTGTTTAGTCTTGTAGTCGTGTAGAAGGACCTATAATGTATAGGATACATTCCTATATGAACATGTTTGACCATGCTCTATGTACTTTTTGCAAACTGTACAAAAACAAAAAGAAACAAGATGTCAGTGACAGACATTCAAAAGCTAAAAAGGATCACTATAGTGGCTTTTCTGTATTTGTTTTAAATGGCTCATGATGATGAAGAATTAGAATTTACTTTTGTGCAATTTTATCAGCAGGTTTTACCAAAGTGTGGAACTTTGTTAAACAGCCTCAAGCTTTGATGAATATGCATCTCTTGGTGCAATAGTTTAAGTGTAAAACAGTTTGTGTGATTCGTATTTGTGTGATTGATATCAATTTAGTCAAACTATCGCTTAAATTATTAATGGCCATTTATTTCTATAAACGGCTCTCAAAGAAAAGTCTTCACCTAAAACACATACGGTCCAACATACAACATGTGAAACAGTGTCGCCTGAACAAGATGACTAAATCTAGCGGAGTAATAAAACCATCATCATTTGGAAACTTTTCTTAGTGAATTGGTCTTTTGAATCTTACATGGACATTCCTGTATAAGGATTATGTTTTTAAGTTAGTCCATAGTCTTTACAAGAGTGTGACAAAATACACCCAAAGATTTAAGCACAACTACTTACACACATAGGAGAATATCTAACTGTAGATTGTGAACATTCCATTTTTTTTAAAATAATACATCTCTTTAATTTTGTGTGTTGAAGTGTTAGTAGGCATTAGTTAATAACAAAAACTTTAAATCAACATAATATTAATAAAATATGGTTAAATTACAGTTTGAAAATGTTTATTTACAATGTTTTGCGTTGTGAGTGAGATGTTAGAGAAATCTAACATTGTGTGGTTGCACTATGCCTGAAACTTAGCCATCCACATCTAAACTAAACATTATCATGGTTTTGTTGTATTTTAAAAACACTGTTTTTTCTTAAAAATGATCTTGTTTAATCGTATTCATATTTATCAGGTTGATGTTTGTAGAAATAAGCAAAATACATTTATAAAACAAAAAGAACAAGTTAATGGCCTTGTGTCAGACTTTGTGACACTTAACTTTTTATTCTAACTTTGAAAAGTGTCATACAGTATTTGATTTTTACACACGCAGTGTTTTCGCCAACTGGCCTACCCCCGAAGTTATGACTTCTGAAGGCCTCTCATGCGCAGATTCGCTCGGTTGAAAAATGGTATGTTGTCATTTAACTCATTAAACATTAACTCTTTATTGTGATGCTCCCCAACAGATATTTTATTCTAATATTACTTATTCTAACCCTACCAGTCCACTAATACTCTACTAACACTAACTCGCTTGTGAGAGTCAGAGTGTGTAAAGTAAACTCTCATTAGTGTTAGTGGGCATGCAGGTGCAACACTACTATAGTCAACAACCAAATTATGACTTAAAACCGTTTTAAGTATTACATTAAAAAGGCGTTTATTGACAAAAATTGTAAATTATGACAAGTTGAAATTATGACTTAAAAAGTTGAAATTATGACTATGCGTAATAATTATGAGATGAAAAGTTTAAATGATGACGTACTAAATTGAAATTATGATAGATAAAGTAAATATTCCATAGTGAAATTTTCTGAATTCAATTTAATTGTATTTGTGAAAATGATTCAGTACCGAATCTTCAAGAAACTGCATGTTTCTGCAGTTCGTGTAGGCCTCTAAGACTAAAAATGATTATTGATGAACTTGAATAACTTGAATTTTGTTGGCAATGTAAAAAAAATTGTCTTCCCATACCGGGAGTCGAACCCGGGCAGCCTGGATGAAAACCAGGAATCCTAACCGCTAGACCATATGGGAGACGTTGATACTTCCCGCGGCACATTTGAAAGGCTGCACTGCACGGTACAATATAATGCTGGATCATAGTTATGCCGAGCCACAGGAGAAGTTTTAATTAAATTCAAATTTAATTTATCGGGATAGCTTTTCCCAGGTGAAAAAGAGCTAATGAAGGAGAAAGGCTTTGAAAGGGAAGTTGCCTGCTTTCTTCTCGACGGGTAAGTCAAAGTTACGGTCTAAATGACAAGCTTGGTTGTGTAAATCATTATATAGAACGGTAGAACATGTAACAAGTACATCATAACGGTAGAACATGTACAATTAAACTCGATGAAGCGCTATCGGAAGACATGTTGTCATAGAATCTTGGCACATTTACCAAAGTTGAAAAAGCCAGTAGATGGGAGAACCGCTAGAGAGCACTATTCGTTTAAATGCAAAATAGAATTTCACCGCTAGATGGGAGAAATTCTTTTGGGAGAACTAACTTGTAGTAGGGTCTTTAACAAAAAGGCCTGCAAAATCGAGGAGGTCAAAGGGCATAGCTTCCTGCTATAGCTCTCCCCAAAGTCTGTTCATGCGGCCACCATCAACAAATGCTAACATTTGAAACTTCTACATGTATTTTGAGTAGATGACCGATAGTATATTCTCAGTAAAGGGTTTCACCCTAGTTCGGGAGATACAAGTAAAAATGATCTTATACGATCTTATACTTTGAATTAAGACGATGTGTGATTTTTACTTATCACACATTGCGTCTCTGAAATTGTGTGTTGATTTTCCAAATTATACAACTTAGTCTAAATAAGAGCAATGTGAAGTCCTCGGATTTCTTAAAAACAACGCAGCAGCAAAACATTGTGACAAACTTTGACAACATGTTTCATGGACAAAAGATCTAAGACGTCTAAGCACAGTTTTTCAACAATCTAAAGTTTTTGGACAGACGCTGTTTAGTAAAAATAATACCCAAGTCTTCTAAGAAGATAAATAGAGGATATGATTTTAATAAAACTTTAAAAATTTGATTTAAACTTTTAAGGTTATGCTTTTAAATGAATTTCGTATAAACTCTGGATGTAGTATGCTCTGAAACGCAGACTAGATGTACTGCGACATTGTCCCCCGAGACTCATCTGGTCTGTCGTCCTATATCCTGAAGCTTCAGTTCACACTGTAGTTTATCACTGGGAGAGGGTCTGGGGATGTTATAGGACAACTTAAACTATTTGCTTTTTTGGATCGTTTTTATCATTGCATAAAGAACTACTTCGCCTCTCTGGAAATGTAAGGTGTTTTTATTTAGCTAAAACTTTGTTTACATTTTATTAAATTATTTATTTATTTCATTTTGAAAATGTAGTTTTCTGTGATGGTCGTGTTTAGGTGTACGGGATAGCTATGGAAAGCCCCCACCATAAAAATTGAAACCCCCCCATGGACAAAAAATGCTGGTTGAATCTTTTTCATATAAATGAGATTTAAGACGACCAAGTACAGTTTTGAAACAGACATTGTTTAATAACAATTATACTTTAGGTCACCGTTAAACAAAATAATTTATATTATACATAAGTCTTCTAAAAGATAAATAGAAGATATGAATGTATTCAAACTTTAAAGATTTAAACAGTCTGTAGGAGCTAAATCTGATATTTTAAGCTACTGAGCTGTTTTGTTCCCGGAGTGATTAGGTTGACTCACTTTCTTGCTTTGGTATTACGTTGTTCATCTCCTCCATTAAAAACGAGAAGACCATTCTTCAATTGCATCATCATACACAGTTTATTGACTCCACAACAGTAGCGTGCACAATGTCCAGTATTGGATTTGTTGTTTACAAACGTTTACCGCAGCTTTTGCGGTCAAAACCTTTTTGCCTTTCCGGGGCAACACACCTAACTACAACATAAGGAAGGCTACATTTATATACTGATATCACAGCGCCACTCAATGGTCAAAATGAGCACAACACATAACCCAAACACATTTTGGCTCCTACACACCAACCCCTAATTGTTAATGGTAAACAAACCTAACAATTCAAATACAATAAAAGAGAGGAGCCAAAAACATTATCATACACCCAAGTCAAAATGGTGTTTACACTTCATGTATTAGACAAAGCTTTGTTATTGGTCTTTCAATGATGCTGGTTTTAGTCTGCAGCCTCACGGAACGCACCAGACCATGCTTATCTGGAAAAACCTCTATGATCTTGCCAAGAACCCAGGAACCCCGAGGAGCTGACGAGTCCATAATCACCACAATGTCTCCAACAGACAAACTCCTTTTCTTCTGATTCCATTTTTGTCTTTCTTGAAGCAAAGGCAGGTACTCCCGTAGCCACCTTTTCCAGAACAAATCTGAAAGGTATTGCACCTGTCTCCATCGTCTTCTTACATACTGGTCATGAGGTTCAAACACACCAGGTGGTAAAGCTGGTTTCCCTTTTAAGAGAAGAAGATGATTGGGCGTAAGAGGCTCCAGATCATTAGGATCGTCCGATAGTTTGGTAATTGGTCGATCATTCAAAATGGATTCCACTTCACAGAAAACTGTGTGAAGTCCATCATCATCTAACTTTTGTTGATGTAGAACACAACTGAGAACCTTTTTTACAGAGCGTATTATTCTTTCCCATATACCACCATGGTGTGAGCCTGCTGGTGGATTAAAGCTCCAATGAATTCCAACCTGTGACAATACTCCTTGAATTTTGTCATGATTTAATGTAGCAAGAACCTCCTTCAACTCTCTTTGAGCTCCAATAAAGTTAGTACCATTATCTGATCTTAAATGTACCACTTGTCCTCTTCTACTAATGAAACGTCGTAATGCATTAATACATGCATCCGTTTCTAGTGAACTTGCTACCTCAAGATGAATTGCCCTACTTGCCATACAAGTGAACACTACTCCATATCTTTTACAAGTTACTCTTCCTCTCTTTACTTCCAATGGTCCGAAGTAATCTACTCCTGTGTTGGTAAATGGTGGTAGATCGGGAAGGATCCTTTCCTTTGGAAGATCTGCCATTTTTTGTTCAACTGCTCTTCTATTATGGCGTCTACAAAAGCCACACCCAGAAATGATCTTCCGGACAGCTGATTGGGAGCTAGTAGTCCAAAATTTCCTCCTAACAGTGGATAACGTATGGCTTCGTCCACCATGACCCAAACTTTCGTGCACATGTTTCAGAATAAGCATAGAAATATGCTGATCTTTACTAAGTATAAGCGGATGCTTGACTTCTTCAGGCATAGCTGCTTTACTCAATCTTCCTCCAACTCGTAACAGTCCATCATCCAAAAATGGATCCAACCGATAAATAGGACTTTGCCGATTCACTGACACTTTCCCAGATAAAAGAGCAGAAATTTCCTCACTAAATCTTTTTTTCTGGCAATAACGGATAATGGCTTCTTCTGCTCCTTGTAGATCATCTAGTGTCAAAATGAGACTCTTGGGCGTTGGTGTAACTCTTGATTCCTTAGACTGTATACCAACGTCTTGATTGTTCTCTGGATGACCAGCATTTGTAGCCTTCTGCTTCTTTCTCAAGCGAATTCTTTCACACAAGATCGTCTTCAATTTGAGAAACCAGGCCACCGCTGCTTTAAGTCTTTTCCACTCAGAAAAGTAACAGAGTAGTTGGTCAGTAGGATTAAGCACTTCATTCACATTAATGACGTTTACTGTTGATTCTCGCTTAACCTCTACATCAGTGGTTCCCAACCCTGTCCTGAAGGACCCCCAACACTGCACATTTTCTTTGTCTCCCTCTTCAAACACACCTGATTCAACTCATCAGCTCATTAACCCATGTGATAATGAGCTGATGAGTTGAATCAGGTGTGTTTGATGAGGGAGACAAAGAAAATGTGCAGTGTTGGGGGTCCTTCAGGACAGGGTTGGGAACCACTGCTCTACATCATCAGAGTCTATCGTGTCATTTAGTGTATACCTAGGCCAATACTCCTGATTCAACCACAAGAAAGCTGGACCTTCAAGCCACCTGCTGTTCTTTAGAAAGTCTCCAACCTTCATTCCTCTTGAAGCGTCATCAGCTGGATTGTCCTTAGAGCGTACATATCTCCATTGTGAGGGTTCGACAGTTTCTCGAATGGTAGCAATCCGGTTTGCTACAAATGTATGAAAACGCTTGTCTTGGTTGTTGAGGTATTTTAGTACTGCTGTACTGTCGGTCCAGAAGACTGAATCTTCCAACTGGATATTCAATTCTTCTTTTAGCATTGCATCCACTTTGGTAGCAAGCACAGCTGCTGTCAACTCCAAACGGGGAATGGTTACAGCCTTCAATGGTGTCACTCTGGCTTTACCAAGTAGAAAAGCAATGTGAATACGTTTCTCATAATTCAACATTCTGATGTATGTAACTGTGCCATATCCATTCATACTGGCATCAGCAAAATGGTGTAGTTGGACATGCTTGAGCTCTCCAAAATCCCCAGGCTTAATACACCTGTCCACAGTGAATACATCTAGCGACTCCAGATCCTCCACCCATCTCTTCCACTTGCCTAATATGTCCTGTGGAATAGCATCATCCCATCTACAACCTCTCCTACAGAGTTCTTGTTGCATTATCTTGGCAGACAACACGACTGGAGCCAAAAATCCCATAGGATCATACACGGAGCTGGTGATTGAAAGCATACCACGTCTGGTAAAAGACTGCGGTTTTACGTCCAACTTGAATTTGAAAGAGTCTGTTTCCACACACCATTGTAGGCCCAATGCCCTTTCAAGTGGAAGTTTATCTCTGTCCAAATCTAACTCCTTCAGGTCTTTAGCCCTTTGATCTACTGACACGGTTTGCAATACTGCACGACTATTACTGATCCATTTTTCCAAAATGAATCCCCCTTTCTGACATAAAGCAATGAGAGCCTTCATCGTCTTTATAGCTTCCTCTTCAGTAACTGAACTCTGCAAACAATCATCCACATAGAAATTTTGCTTGACAGATTCGATCACATGAGCTGGAAACTCAAACTGATTGTCATCTGCAGTTTTCTTCAGTGCATAACTTGCGCAACTCGGAGAGGAAACTGCACCAAATAAATGTACAGTCATCCTATATTCCACAAGTCTCTCAAAGATGTTTCCATTTGGCCACCAAAGAAAGCGAAGAAAATCTCTGTCTTCTTCAGCTACCTTCACCTGATGGAACATAGCTTGAATATCACCCATATAGGCTACAGGTTCTTGCCTGAAGCGAGTGAGAACTCCAAGCAAAGAGCTGGTAAGATTTGGACCCTGTAGAAGTTTATTGTTCAAAGATGTTCCTTGATATGTGGCTCCACAGTCGAACACAACACGAATAGATTCCTTTCTTGGATGGTGAACACCATGATGAGGTATGTACCATACTTTCCCAATTTCACAGTGCAGTTGTTCTTGAGGTATTTGTTCTGCATAGCCCCTGCTGATGACATTGTGGCGAGCAGGACGAGGCCGAGGGCCGTGAGAGAGCGGCATGAGGCCGGTGGCGTGATTACTCTGATGAGCGACACCTGCGAGACGCACCGGTCTCGAATCTCTCACGGAGGAGCGGAAGCATAAAGGAGGAGCGACAACAGTGAAGAGCGAGAGAGGACAGGCCTGATTTTATGTTGTGTTTTGTTTCTGTTTTGTGTGGCCAGCAGTCGTCCGTGAGGGGCTGCTGGCCTTTACTTTCATTTTGTATTTGGTTTATTTTTATCATTAAAATGTTGAATGTTCGCCGGTTCCCGCCTCCTTCTTCCCATAACTGTTGAACCTCGTTACATTGGTGCCGAAACCCGGGAAGAAGGAGGAACGCGCTGTCAAAGAGCCCTCGCCGCTGTGGGGAATCCGCGGTGCCATCGAGCATGGTGAGCAGAGTCCGTCGCCATGGACGCTCGAGGCGGTGCGCTGGAGTGAGTTGCCGGGGGGACGGTCGAGCTCGCTGCTGGCCGCCTGGGTGCTGGAGGGACGGCTGCCGTCCGTGAGGGAGAGGAGGAGTCGCCGCCGTTCGCCGTGGGCCGGAGCCTGCTGTCGTCCGCCATGATGGGGAGGAGCAGGGAACGGGGGATTCCTGCCATCTGCCCGTATCCGGAGGAGCCGTCGCCGTCCAACAGGCGGCGGAGGAGTCTCGTGCCGTCCACCGAGGGCTATCCAGCGCCACCGCCAGGCACCGCGGAGAAGATCGCCCAGCTGGTGTAGGGCCAGATGGCAGCGCGTTGTGGGAACCGGACTAATAATTATTATTATTTTTTTTTTTTTTTTTCCTCTCTCCCCTCTCTCGTCTCTGTCGCTCCTCATGCTTCCGTCTCCTTTTCTCTCGCCTCGTCTGTCCATACCCCCAGGTACCGCAGCCGCCGTGTTCGGTCTCCCCGGAGGAGGGGGAGGGGGGGAGTAGAGCGCAGTCTCGTGGGTACCCCCCGGCCTGCGAAGGGCGATGGGGGTATGTGGCGAGCAGGACGAGGCCGAGGGCCGTGAGAGAGCGGCATGAGGCCGGTGGCGTGATTACTCTGATGAGCGACACCTGCGAGACGCACCGGTCTCGAATCTCTCACGGAGGAGCGGAAGCATAAAGGAGGAGCGACAACAGTGAAGAGAGAGAGAGAGGACAGGCCTGATTTTATGTTGTGTTTTGTTTCTGTTTTGTGTGGCCAGCAGTCGTCCATGAGGGGCTGCTGGCCTTTACTTTCATTTTGTATTTGGTTTATTTTTATCATTAAAATGTTGAATGTTCGCCGGTTCCCGCCTCCTTCTTCCCATAACTATTGAACTTCGTTACATTGGTGCCGAAACCCGGGAAGAAGGAGGAACGCGCTGTCAAAGAGCCCTCGCCGCTGTGGGGAATCCGCGGTGCCATCGAGCATGGTGAGCAGAGTCCGTCGCCATGGACGCTCGAGGCGGTGCGCTGGAGTGAGTTGCCGGGGGGACGGTCGAGCTCGCTGCTGGCCGCCTGGGTGCTGGAGGGACGGCTGCCGTCCGTGAGGGAGAGGAGGAGTCGCCGCCGTTCGCCGTGGGCCGGAGCCTGCTGTCGTCCGCCATGATGGGGAGGAGCAGGGAACGGGGGATTCCTGCCGTCTGCCCTATCCGGAGGAGCCGTCGCCGTCCAACAGGCGGCGGAGGAGTCTCGTGCCGTCCACCGAGGGCTATCCAGCGCCACCGCCAGGCACCGCGGAGAAGATCGCCCAGCTGGTGTAGGGCCAGATGGCAGCGCGTTGTGGGAACCGGACTAATAATTATTATTATTTTTTTTAATTTTTTTCCTCTCTCCCCTCTCTCGTCTCTGTCGCTCCTCATGCTTCCGTCTCCTTTTCTCTCGCCTCGTCTGTCCATACCCCCAGGTACCGCAGCCGCCGTGTTCGGTCTCCCCGGAGGAGGGGGAGGGGGGGGGAGTAGAGCGCAGTCTCGTGGGTACCCCCCGGCCTGCGAGGGGCGATGGGGGTATGTGGCGAGCAGGACGAGGCCGAGGGCCGTGAGAGAGCGGCATGAGGCCGGTGGCGTGATTACTCTGATGAGCGACACCTGCGAGACGCACCGGTCTCGAATCTCTCACGGAGGAGCGGAAGCATAAAGGAGGAGCGACGACAGTGAAGAGCGAGAGAGGACAGGCCTGATTTTATGTTGTGTTTTGTTTCTGTTTTGTGTGGCCAGCAGTCGTCCGTGAGGGGCTGCTGGCCTTTACTTTCATTTTGTATTTGGTTTATTTTTATCATTAAAATGTTGAATGTTCGCCGGTTCCCGCCTCCTTCTTCCCATAACTGTTGAACCTCGTTACAGACATCATTCATATATCCTGTATATTCCTGATGAAAATTATAATTGTTGAGAAACTTCTTCTTCAAACCAAGGACTCGTTGTTTTGCCACAGCAAAGTTGTTAGGCAGACATACTTCTTTGGTCTTAAAGGGCAATTTCAAACAATATTTCCCATCTTGAAGTACTGCTGAATGCTCCATGATTTCCATGAACTTGATGTCCTCCCTGGACATTTCTTTCACGGTGCTTTCATTGAAGTCATGACTATATTGATTCATCAACATTTCTTCCAATCTGCACACAGCAATCTGATTCACTGTAGCAGTAGGAATCTCCATTCCTAATGCACCACTGTTTCCATTCAGTGGACCATTAACAACCCATCCCAAAACTGTCCTAACAGCATATGGGCCAGTCCCACAGCTGTTAACTATCTCCCAAGGTTCCAACATCTTGGAAGCATTTGTACCAATCAGCAAATCAACATTTGCTTTGATGTTTGGGATGTGCACATTTGATAGGTATGGAAACTTAGCCAAATCCTCAGATGTTATTAAGTTGTCAGTACTAACTGGCATTTTCTGCTGTGTGAGCACCTCAGGAAGCGGATAGAAGTTATTACAATCCAGACTGGATACTTCCAAACCAGACAAGGCATAAGCTGGAACTATGGATTTCTGTCCCATTGTACTGAGCAGGAACGTGACCTGTTTACCTGAAATATTCAGCTTCTGCATAAGCTGTTCTGAGCAGAACGTAGCTGAACTCCCCGGATCCAGAAATGCATATGTTTTTATGACTTGGTTTCCTTTGATGGATTTTACTTGTACTGGGAGAATAGACAATGCACATCGGTCATTACCAACCCCTGTATGCGCACATGTCTTGGAAGAAACAAACTTTTCACATGATGACTGATTCACAGCTACTGATTGCCTTTTAATATGAAGCACTGTCGGGTGAGCTTGATGACAAACTTTGCAATTCAGGCGCCCATTACAATCCTTGCTCATGTGCCCAGTACACAAGCATGCAAAGCAAACTCCCTTTTTTCTGAGAAAATCAATCTTTTCCTTATGCTTCATTGAATCGAACTGTTCACACTCCTCCAATGAGTGATTATTAGAACAACATAGGCAACCATGCCTTTCAGCCTTCCCTGAGTCTAATTTTGAACTCCCAGATCCTGACAGTGAGTCTACGTTTGCTACTGTTATAGCAAAGGTATTTCCCTTCATTCTTTCCTTGGGCTGTAACTTAAATCTTGTCGAAGTCTTTGTTCCAGTGACACCAAATGATGACTCATGTATATCACCAAACAAGGGGTCAGAAAGAATTCGAACATGACGTTCAATGAATGTGACCAAATCGACAAAACAAGCTCGACGATTACTTGTTTCCATTATGTCATAAGCTGTTACTCTCCACTGATCCCTCAACTTGAATGGCAATTTGGAGATAACACTTCGCATGTTTACAGGCATATCCATTTCTTGCATGTGCTGGAGCTCCCCCATTACATTGCAACAGCCACGCAAGAACAGTGCATAAGCTTGCAGTGATTTCACATCCTCATTTTTCACAGGGTTCCAAGCCAGAGCCTTTTCAATATAGGCAGTAGCAATTTTGTACTCATTGCCGAAGTGTTCCTGTAAAAGATTCTTTGCTACTATATAACCACGCTCAGGAGCCATATGTTGACAACTACGTATCAGATCTCTTGGCTGCCCACGAGTAAATTGCTCTAAATAGTACAGACAATCTGCTTTACTGGCTTTCTCTTCGACACCTTGTTCAAAAGCTTTTATAAAGGTTCTGTATCGAAGAAAATCTCCATCAAATATGGGAATATCTCTTGGTGGCAATGACATTGAACGCTGATGTTGAAGTATGGCAGTTGTGATTTCATTTTGCTTATACATGATGTTAAGTATACCATCAGATGTATTCTGACCAGTGGCATCATAATATACAGTCCGCTTGTCCTTTAATTGAGAAGTTGGATGCTGTGATATTCCATGAGCAGCTGTTGTCTGTCGTTGTTTATCCACAGCATACTGTTGGTTTGTAGCAATGTTAATCCAACTCTCACTTGTCTTAGGTCGCACATCAACTATTTGGCCAGGAGGTAATGAACGAACACTTTGTTGAACTGATTTCACTTGTCCAGGTTCGTATGCCGATGCCATAGGATTTAATTCATTGCCAGATTTCCTTCCTTCCTTTTCCAAGTGGAAACTCTTAACACTTGTAGATCCTTGCGAAGAGCTTTTTCGTTCAAAAGCCTCCAAAACAGCCAATTTAGCAGTAGATGCAGCCAATTCAGCCTCCAAATTGAGCTGCTCCCTTTTCCTCCTTAACTGCTGCTCCTGTTTCTCAAGAGCATGCATATCTTTCAAACAAGCAGCACGAGCAACAAGTGCAGCTCTTTCTGCTTCTGCTTTTACCCTTGCAGAGGATGCAGTGCTGCTTCTACTACTGCTCTTGCTGCATTTTGAACGTTTACTTTCCACATTGGACACACTGTCATTTGGATTAATACCATCATCAATAACATCACATTCTCTTACAGACACATTACCTTCATTACACAAAACCCATTGATTTGCATCAGCAATGCATTCTTCATTAAACATAGTTTTTGCCTTAAACCACGTTTCCTGTTCTTCTCTTTCATCAGGTGACAATAAACCCAGTACAGACTCATGAATGCTTTTAGCATTATTACATACCTCAATAAACTCTTTAAGTGCATATTGTACCTGTAATTTGTCACCCTTTTGAACAAACTCTTGCAAGGATTTTCTTATATGATCTGCCTTATTCAGTATGGCTTTTCTGCCAGCTTGAAACTTATCCAATTTATCAGCTAATGCTTTATATGAAAGCTTAACCACACGTTTTTCAGTTTGTACTTCCACATTGCTTACCACACTATTTGATTTAATAGCTGATACGCCAGACCCCACAGTTATTTGTTGTTTCTCCATAAGGATTAGTCTATTTTTTAATAGTTCACACAGTGACAGTCCTGTCCAAAGCCTTTTATCCGCCCGCGTTGGCGATCAAAAAGTTTAATTCATTTAATTATGTGTGCACACAACTGAATGGCCATAAAACAGTGTAGCGCTACACATACCTCAGTGCGTTGGGCGCCGTCAGATGATCCTTTGTTTTTTCAACCGGCTCTTTAGTGAATATAGATCCAGCATCGCGACGTCCTTTACACTGATTGCAAACAGCAAAGCATTTGCACAAACATAATCCAGACTCCCGTTAACATCGCGTCCTCTTCCTTGTATTCAAACGTACTGAAGTTCCAAACAAAGTTCCACATGCAAAGGTTTTGACTTGAATTGTAGGAGCTAAATCTGATATTTTAAGCTACTGAGCTGTTTTGTTCCCGGAGTGATTAGGTTGACTCACTTTCTTGCTTTGGTATTACGTTGTTCATCTCCTCCATTAAAAACGAGAAGACCATTCTTCAATTGCATCATCATACACAGTTTATTGACTCCACAACAGTAGCGTGCACAATGTCCAGTATTGGATTTGTTGTTTACAAACGTTTACCGCAGCTTTTGCGGTCAAAACCTTTTTGCCTTTCCGGGGCAACACACCTAACTACAACATAAGGAAGGCTACATTTATATACTGATATCACAGCGCCACTCAATGGTCAAAATGAGCACAACACATAACCCAAACACATTTTGGCTCCTACACAGTCTTTTAATTTTAAGGTTATGATTTGAAATAAATTTAGTGTGTACAAAACTTTGGCTCTGGAAAGGCGTTAGCAGACTAACATGACATACGCTCTGACACGATGCACAGAGGCTCGGTCTGTCACTCGATATCCTGAAGCTATCATTATTGTCAAGTAACTTCTTTCTCAGCGCTGATCGGAAGGACCTTATTTCTGGAAGATTCCCAGTTTCTAAATGTTCTCATGGTTGCTCTCTCTGAAGATAGGCCTATGTTGTTGTCATTTTCTCACAGATACAACTTAAGAAATTATTGAACATTTCACAGGCGTGAGATGACTTGTTACGCTTCAAATTATTTTACATACCCATGATAAAAAAATATATACTTTAAGTTCAAGTCGAATTTTTCCACAGACCATCGTTGTAGAATATTTGTTTTTATTAAGACTTTTAATAATTTATTGAAATTTTATTTTTAAAAGATATCATTAAGATTTTACTTTGAAGTAAATTCAACATTCACAATGTCTCATCCCATCACTGAATACACTCCTCTGAGTCAGAGACGCTGGTGTGAGAGAGAACCACTCTGTGATTTATGTTAACTCTCTTAAGACCTTCTTGAACATGTAAGTTCAAGAGTTGTAAGTTTCTAAACATGTAAGATGAATTTTATTCTTTTTACAAGCATTTCAGTAGATTTTTTTAGTAAGATATTTATTTTGTATTATTGTATGTGATGTTTAATCTCACTTTCACCGTGCTCAGGAATGTGGAGTGGGGTCCTGTTTCAGATGTCAGAGCACGCAGGAATAGGGGGGCGCGCACACAGAGACACACACACAGACACACACCCACACACACACACACACACACACACACAGACACACACACACACACACACACACACACACGTGTTTTACTTTTTGACGCACATACATTAGAAGCGCGCGCGCTCCTTATGTTTTGAGACTGTGAGGTCATTCAGGAATGACTATATGAATTCAGTTGTGTAAAACAATTTTGAACCCATTCATACATTGCATTTTTGTGGACATCCATGGTAGGACATACTTCAACTTTCTAAAACATGTAAGATGATTTTATATTCTTTTATCTAAAACAATTGGATCAATAAGATATTTATATTTTATATACTTTTAAAGGCATGTTTTCAACTTCAGTTTAATTATTTTTGTGGACATCAATGGTATGGACAAAAAAGTGTTAAGAGCTTATTCAAATCTCTAAAATAATGTAAGATGAATTTATTTATTCAGCTAAAACAATTGGTTTTAGTAAGCTTTTTATATACTTTTATTCAGCTAAAACAATTGGATCAATAAGATATTTATATTATACTTTTAAAGGCATGTTTTCAACTTTAGTTTAATTATTTTTGTGGACATCAATGGTATGGACAAAAAAGTGTTAATTTTAAGTCTGTCATTTTATATTCTTTTATTCGTCTAAAACTTAAATAATTGGTTTTAGTAAGCTTTTTATTTTATATTCTTTTATTCGTCTAAAACTTAAATAATTGGTTTTAGTAAGCTTTTTATTTTATATTCTTTTATTCAGCTAAAATAATTGGATCAATGAGATATTTGTACACTTTGAAAGCTATGTTTTTCAACTTTAGTTTAATTATTTTAGATTATATCATTTATATAAAGGATAGAATGTTTATGTAAGATGATTTTTTATTCATCTAAAACTGAAAGAATTGGTTTCAGTATAGATTTTACTTTAAAAAGCATGTGAAGTTGTTTCAGCACAGTGACCAAACAGCTGTCAGTGCCCGATGCTCTGGAATGCGAGCGCGGGAGGGAGCGCGATGCTTGGGGATGCCTGTGACACCACACTGTCACACACACACACACACACACACACACACACATGACACCATATAACCACACTCACACACATGACACAAAGCTTGTTGTCTGTGACACACACACATGACACCGGCTGTTTGAATCCGGCAAAACTATCCGGCAAAACATCCGTAAAAACTATCCGTCAAAAAACATCTGTTCTATTCAAATAGGGCAAAACTATCCTTCAAAACATCTGTTCTATTCAAATAGGGGAAACTAACTGTCATACCACATGATCGATAGGGCAAAGGTTAATCCCATGACCTCAGTCGGGAAGTTCAACCCATCAATCATAAAAGGTCACAGGAAGTTCAACCTGTCAAAAGGTCAAAGGTCAAAGTCGTAAATCATTTTGACACAATGTGTCCCATAAGGACTACTCTCTTCTTAAATTATCCAATCTAAAATCAACTGACTGGGGGGCATGATCTGATATTATAATATTATGATATTGTGATTTGCATACATTCAGCACCAGATTTGAATCTAGCAGAAAAAAATCAATGCGCGAGTATGACTTGTGCACGTGAGAGTAAAAGGAAAAATCTCTACCAGAAGGATTAAGAATCCTCCATATATCGACAATGTTTAGAGATTGCATATACTGTCTTAACGTTGTATTAGATTTAGAAACAGTGCTGGCAATCTGACTCGGTTGTCTATCGAGCACATTGTCCAGCACACAGTTAAAGTCTCCTCCAATAATTACATTTGATTCAGAGATATTGGGGATTAGTTTGAATACTTTCTGAAAGAAGAGGGGATCATCAAAATTTGGTGCAAATAAATTAACTAAAGTAATTTGCTTTGAATGTATGGAGCCCAACACAATAATATATCTACCGTTTGTGTCAGAGATAGTCTTGTGATGGACGAATGGTATATTCTTATGAATCAAAATAGCCACACCTCTGGCTTTGGTAGAAAAGGTGGACTGATACACTTGTGCAATCAGGGGCGTAGTTTGTGGGGGGGATGGGGGGGAGATAACCCCCCCAATATTTAAATCTATGCATTACAACCCCCCCAATATTTATACCATGATCACAATATCAGGAGGCATACCCAAACTTCAACCCCTCCAATGTTCAAACCAAATCTACGCCCTTGTGTGCAATCCAGTTAGACTTTAATCTATTCTCGCTACCCTTCTTTAAATGTGTTTCTTGAATAAAACCTATATCAGTTTTCAAGGCTTTAAGATGTAGAAGAACCTTTCCACGCTTTACAGGGCTATTCATTCCCCTAACATTCCAACTGATGAACCTAATATTGCCCAGTCTATCACTGTGATCATTACCGTAAGTATCAGTTGACATTTATGTAGTTACAATATTTATATATGTATAAACCGCACCATAACCAAAACAAGAACATTTGGACCTTCTTTGAACTCGTGAACTTAAACACAACCCACGGAATACCCACACAAGGTTTCCTACCCCCCCCCCCCCCCCCACCATTCCAGATCCTCCAGTTTTGCCTGCATGAGCACCGTCTCGGCAGCCATTTTTGCATTTAGCCTCTCGAGGGATTCAATACGGCCTTCGTGCGCCTGCACAGCTTCCTCAGTTTCTTCAACTCGAGCGGTCATGTCAGTCAGCGCCGATGACAAATTAGAAAGTGCAGAAGAGAGTTCACCCAGTCTTTGGTCCACAGTCTTATTCAAAGCACTGATTGCAGACATAAGATCCTCATTTGTAGTCGGCGGAGATTTAGCCTCAGCTTCTGTAAAAGTTACCGATAGATAAAAGCTATCGGTAAAAGTTACCGATAGACTCGGTAACTTTTTCGCCCTCTTCCGCTCCCCTCTCCGGTTTTTTAATTTTATTTGGCTTTGTCATGTTGCGATGTAAACCCTAATAACTTCAGCTGCAAAGCACAGTTAATTAATCTGCTGTATTTAGGACTTTTTAAGGTATTGAAGCGGAGCCAAGAAAAACACGTCTATTCCATGCGCGTTCAAACCGGAAGTCCCCCCAAGGTTTTTTTTCTCCATCCTGCCACCTGATGGTGTTTTGGTTCTTTGCCACTGTCGCCTTTTTCGCATTTTTTCACCTTTGTTGCCATTTGCTTTTGGCTTGCTTAGTTGGGGATGTTAACAATAATATTGATCTGCCTGCATTGACATTTATTTATTATATGAGAAATGAACTGAGCTGGACGATGACATCACGGTTTTCTCCAGAGCAGCTATCTATCTATAAATTACAGGAACGTCTGTCTATCTGTGTGTCTGTTATTCGCATATCTCTCGAACCATTAGTCCGATGGATTTCAAACTGTGCAGTGCCAAGTTTGACGTTGTTTGGATTAGAAATGCAAAAGATATCGTTAAATATATCGGTAAAAGAAGCACACATTGGCTTTTGCCACTCTAGCTGCTGGCCACTCCCCCTCGCAGGACCAGAGACAGAGAGGGTCGAAGAAAGCAGCGGAGCTTAAGTAGCGTTTTCTCAGAGTTCACTGTGTACCCTGCTCCCTGAATCGTCGTGCTTATTCATTTGTGGATGTTAAGTGAATCTGTAAGTCAGCTACACTGTTTACCTCTGGATATTATATTTTATTCTGGTGCGCTTAACGTTATCGCTACTGTGTAATAGTAGCCTATACTATTCACCAACTAAACATATCCTATGCGTTCACCGTCTCTTTCACGGCCATCATTTGTAGTAGCCTATTCACAAACTGTTTGCTCAAGCGTAGCGTTTTCTTGGAGATCACTGTGTAGCCTGCTCCCTGAATCGTGTAGTTCAGTTTTCCATATTTATTGTATGTCATTATGTCAGTATCAGTATTTGCTTTCTACCATGCACAAATAAAAATGTCACTGAACTTTTGCTGTGTAATTGTAACAATGAGCACTCAAACACACCAAACCAACAATTACTAAAAACACACACAAAAACTGATTTTGCATGGGCACTGCACTAGTATATATAAATGAACTAAATAACTTTTTTACAACAAAATGAAACATCACTAAACTTACTTCAGCTGGACTGTGAAGCTATTTTCTTCTGGAAACAAACTTTGTTGCATTTTCCTGTTATCTCTGTAAAGATGCTTTGAAACAATCTGTATTGTAAAAAGCGCTATATATAAATGTGACTTGACTTGATGATTGTGTTGCTGATGTGGAGTTAACTTTCTTCAAGTCTTTGATTAGCATATTCTGTCATGATAATCTATAAAATCGCTCGTGTGGGAACTGTTGTAAGATGCCTACAGAGTGACATGCTATTGCATTTGTGTTACGTACTGTTTTGCATGTGAAAAGACGAATGCAACAGCTTGAGCAGACTCACAAATGTGCTCTACTACAACAACTCTTCCTCTTCTCAACATGGACTGCGTGTTCCCGGGGGTGGGGTTTATGTTAATTTTAGGGTTAGTTATATCACTAACCCGGGAGGAATCTCATGTTGTCCCTACCAGCCGTTTGTTGTAGTTTTTAAAAAACGATTTCTTTAAAAGCAAATATCTTCCTTTGCTTTGAACTTTGAGTGTTGTAACTTTACAGATGTTGTTTATGCTCTAACAGCAACATTACACTCTAACTAAAGTTATAAAAGTGAAATCATAATCAACCACCCCTTTAAGGACTCAGCAAAGGGTTAACCGACCCAAACTGTACTGTGAAAGATTTCACATTAAGAATGGTTAAGTTAAGGACTTAGCAATGGGTTAACTGACCAAAAATGTTCTGTGACAGTTTTGACAAATCAGAATAGTGAGTTTGGGACTTGAAATGAAATAAGAGAAAATGCACTCATTCTGTTACATTTAGCTACACATATTTTAAAGCTCAAAGATGACCACAATTTAATTTAATTATCTCTGTCACAATCTCACAAACTCCCTGCAGTGATATTGAGAACTCCCTGTTGGAAACCCTTCTCTTACGCAACCAAAAAATGATGAATCTATTTTTTTTTTTTAAAAGGTATGTTCTCTGTATCAGCTCTAAATGCTAGATCTAAATGAAAACAACTGCTATTTAGTGGGAAGCCCCGGAGCAAGTCTGTGGCTATTTAAGCCTCTCAATTATCCAGCTCAGAGTACATCACTCTCAGTTTTGTTAATGGCCTATTATCGGCACATGTGGAAGAAACTACAATCTGAGAGCATATACACTAGGCATTTCAGCCACGGTCATGTTCTGTACACCTAAAGAATAATAAAAGAATAAAAAATACATCACCTATAACTTTATTTGAGGTTTGGAATATTGTTAGTAGGTTTTATACCTTATATACCTTATACCATTATAGGTATTATCACCTATAATATATGTTTTCCAAAAAGTAACCATACAATGGTGGTGTTCATATGAATTTCATTGTATTACAACAAAATGTTAAACCTAGTGGCCTCTGCCAACAAATGAAGCTAGACCTTGCAGATGTACTGCCATTGTATTGTCACTGCTTCAAGGTCCAGTTCTGATGCTTGGGTGCCCATTGCAGGTGCTTTCGACAGTGGACATCATAGGCTCTCTAATTGGTCTGTGGCTAACCAGCCCTATGCAGCAGAGTGTGATGCACATTCCTCCTATTAAAATTTTTGAGTGATTTGTGCCCCATTACACCTTCTGTTGGCCTGGACTAGATGGAATAGCCTTTGTTGCACTTGTGCATTGATGAGTCTTGGGTGCCCAATACCCTGTCACCGGTCTGTGATTTGTTCCTCCTCGGACTACTGTTGGTAAATTCTTACCACTGCTGACCCAGGAGCAACCCACAAGCCTTGCCGTTTCAAATATACTTTGACCCATTTGTCTTGTCAAAACAATTTGCTCCTTGTCAAAGTCGCTCAGATCTTTATTTCTGCCCATTTATCCTGCATCCAACACGTTGATTACGAGAACTGATTGTTTGCTTACCATCTAATCTACTCAGACCTTAATATGTTAGGAGACCTTATATCTTAACTTGTTAGGAGATGATCAACGTGATCATCAGTGTATATATTTATATATACAGTGGTTACATTTTACCATTTTATAGATGTATTTTAGATCCCTTAAAGGGATAGTCCACCTAAAAAAATGAAGTGTGCCATCATTTACTTGAACAACTTGAGGGTGAGTAAATAATGGCAGAATTTTCATTTTTTTAGGTGAACTATGCCTCTAACCCTATCCCCAAACCTTAACATAACACTGTTTCAACTATATATTTGGTTCTGTTTCTCACACAACAAAATCAAATGAATTCTGAAATTTTGGATTACAGCTCAAGAGAATACAATGGATTAAATTTTGTGGTCCATTTGTGGTCTACATTATGTTCATTTGACTCTCAGCAAAACAAAATCACTACTACATAAGTGAAGGTTACTGAAATTACTGAAATTGTATGATATTCCTTTTAAGAGTTAATTTATTTTTTTTATTATTATGTAATCCTTTGAAACGAGCTGGCACCAGAAGTCGCAAAGAACAAAATAAAATGTTAGAATTTCAATTGCTTTTAATAAATGGAATTGAAAACATAATATCATTGCTCATAAATTCAATAGAATCAATTCCAATTAATTCCATGAATTAAATATTCATAGATTAAATAAGGATTTGTAAACATTTGTTCATCTGTAATGTTATTCATACATTTTAATTGTCAATACATGAGTTTTGTATGTTTTAGTGTCCATGAAAATGTGTGTGAATGTATGTGTAGTAGAACCACATTTTATGTAAGAAGCTGCTGTCTGCATGCAGATGCAAATGCTTACACGTGAAAGAAGATCAGTTTCCTCAGATGGTGCATGGCATGTGCACTGATCAAGTGTGTGATTTAAAGTGTGTCTGTCTCCAACTTACATTTTGTACATTTTTACATTACAAGTTGTTTATTATTCATGCTTAAGGATAATTAACTACAAGTGCAATTATTAAACCAGCCCCTGTCTCAAATAGTTACACCAGTCACACTTTTTCCTCTAAAAGTCAACAAGATTAATCGTCCGGATCTAACCCATGCAGATGCTGCGATGTGACTAAGACAAGAGCCACTGCCCCTTGCAAGTACAATTTAGTCAAAATAGACTCATTAGCCAAATTAGCCCTGACATTTTTCATTCCCTTTTCCCAGAAGTAAACCAGCCCCCTGTTGCCAAATAGACTTTACTTTTATTATCTGTAAATACAACAGAAATTGAAAGAGACAAGAGTCTGTGTGTAAAGTACCCCAGTAAGAATGTGAGTTTAGGTTTGTGCGTATTTGCCCTGTGTTGTGTATTTGTTATTGTGTGTGAGAGAGTGTCAGCCTCCTTCAAAGGAAGATTTTAAGACTTTGTCCCCAGGTCGCGGTCCTCTCAGCCAGAACACAGCAGGTCTCTGCCTCGGGCTTGTAACTCTGTGTGTGTCTGTGTGTATTTGTGCACCTGAATGCTTCAAAGTATGACTATGGTCTTTGTGATCTGTGAATCGTGAGTGTGTGTTTGGCAGAGTGGGATCAGTGATTAATTCCCTGTTGCAATAAATAACAGCTCAAAGTGTAGACTGTGCATTTTTTAAATCTGTAAAAACAGGTAAGTTCTGTGACGAATGACAGAAGGTATGTGTTTAGAGAGACCAAACTCTGCAAAGAAACTCACTGTGGAGTTATCTGCGCATGGTTTACACTGAATCTAACTTAAACTCTCTCTTACTCTTTTCAGGTGAGTTTCTACAGGCTGCCCCAGAGGGACAGCAGAACATGGCTGACAACAACACTCAGAAAAAAAAGCCCCACTGGACGTCACTGGAGATAGGTCTCCTGACAATTGTATCTTTACTATTTGTCATTATTGTGTCCCTAATCCTCCTCTTCATCACACAGAGTGGCAAAAGTAAGTGCATTAGATTCATTGTGTTGTTGAGTAACTAAATTACTGGCAGCGCTAGCTGCTTTTGAGCTGATTTTTCCATTGAGATCGATCCAGAAATTATTGCAAAAAGCTAAAATACCCAAACTGATTTTTTCTATTAAAATGCTCAGTGAAAGAATATTTTATGAGACATATATGCTGGAGTCATTTTATACAAGCACAAGTCTAACTCATACAGTACAAGAGTCTATTCTTGATGGAAAAGCTGGACATTGGACAATATCGTAAATATATATTTTCACATATAACTTTAACTTTACATAATATGTGATAAATATTGTTTGCTCTAAATGAGTTTGATGTTTGCTCTAAAAAAAAAGTTTGCTCTAAAATGAGTTTAACATATAAACAAAATAACATGGATATATTTTACTCAGAGAAAGTAGATTTTAAATGTTTAATGCAATAATTGAAATACAAACACCACTTCTTTCCCCAAGAAAACATTACATGTATATGTACCAGTATAGCAATACAGAGTTATAATTAATCATAAAACATATCATGCAGAGACTTAAAGTGCAATGGGATTAAAGAAATTGTTTTAAAATGATTAACTGAAGCAGCAGTTTAGAACAAACGGTTCACAGGAATAAATCAGGCTACTCTTTTTAGCTACTTTCATCATAGCTCTCATACACATTGTAACACAAGGAGGTGTCCTAGATAGATACAAACCTAGATAGTGTGTTGTTGTTGTTGTTGTTGTTTAATGAAATGTATTCACCAAATAAAAAAGTACATTAAAAATAATTGGAATTGTCACACATTTGGTTTAGTTTTCTAACAAAATCCTAGTGAATAGTTCTATAATGTAAATATTCTATACATTGCCATGGCCTGCTTCACCAATAAAGTTTTATTTTAACCAGACAACTGTTTAATTGAAAACTTGGTAACACTTTTCAATGTGTGCACTAATATGCATTACTTCATGCTTAACTAATACACAGATATTTATTAGTTAATGTATGACTGATGAAGAAATAAATCATTCATTAATGATTACTGCATCAGCAACAAATAAAGAGTCTGTCTGATTAATAGATTAAGTAATATGAGTTGCTATTAATTAAATGTGTGTAACAAAAAATGCATTCTTTTTTATCAACACTTGAATGTAGGTACGTTTCATAAAATAAGCAACAATTTGAGCAAAAAGCTGAGAAAAACGTGTTTTTGTCAAAGACTATCTGGATGGGATTCAGAATGATGATCAAAACACAAATGGAGTAGATCGAGTCCATCAACATCCCCAAAGCTTCACAGTCCTATAGCTCGTCCTGGGTCAACATTTTATTCTGTAACATTAGGCAGTTTTGTTTTATATGCTGTTTAATATTGATGATCGCGTTATTTTACATATGCATAAGCTTACATATGCTATTACTTGTTTCTGCTTCTTCTTCGTCTATGTTTTGATCAGGAGATTCAGTACTCTTTTGGAAGATGCATAATAGCGCACCCTACCATATAACAGTGAAAACGTAGAAAGACAGAAATTTCTGTTGTCTTACAAATGACGGAAATTTCCATCAATGGCGGGTAAAGAGTTAATTGCCACATAAAAAAGGGTAAAAGCTATGTAGTTCTAGTTGTCTGCTTTAATTAATCATTAGCTAATGATTTACAAAGATATCATTGTTATGACTTACTTGTTGAGGCACATGTCAAGTCACCTTCATTTATATTGCGCTTTTAACAATACAAATAGTTTCAAAGCAGCTTTACAGTGATAATAGGAAATGAATGGAGCAGAGATTGTTTTGGTTTTACAGCAGCTCTAGGAAAAAGTTATTGTCCAGCTAAAGTAATTTTTTTTTGATTGATTCACTTCCACTTCCATGACTATTAACTCTTTAAGTAATATGTCATGGTTATGGTTTTTTACATCACCACTAAAGTTTGAGGTCTGTGGGACGGTTGCACAGAGAATGTAATGTCAGGGCATCAGAACTACTGACTGCTGTTACACGGTGTCTAAACAAGACATGACCGTTATCATGTTTCACCGCAACAGCTGTCTACACTGGACATGACAGACCATTGCAAATCCATTTGCCCTTAGTATCAGAAGTACCACAAGTGCTTGGAGTATGTCAGAAATAGAACAAGGCATCAGTTTACTGTCTGGGATTTGTTGTCGCGTAGCGTCGCGCCGCATCCAGTGTAATCAGTATCACTGATTACGCTTTTGTCCGGTGTAGACACAGAGTTATGAAATAGCAGTGCCCAGTCGCATGCTCAGTATCCCACCTTTGAATCCTCAAACTTTAAACAGACATACGGCACTGGATGCACCGGTTCATCAGCTAGAAATTGAAATCCATGGCTTAGTTTGGATGTAAAAACCAAAATTACATTTTTGCAAATCATTAGCTAATGATTAATTAAAGCAAACCACTGGAAGTTGAAATACATGGCTTCGACCCATTGTGGTAATTAACAAATGTATCTATTCATCAGAAAAAAATCCTAATGTGGTAATGATTAATGACTGGATTAGTTCTTCATGAGTCATACATTAACTCATGATCATCTGTGCATTATTTAAGCACAAATTAATGCATATTAGTCTATCCACATTGGTTCTGTAGTTATTTTCCCAGGGCAGTATTGAATCAAGCTGGCACATGCCGGTGCTTCCCCATAATATGGCTGACTACCCATGTAAGCCCCTCTCCCCACCTCATTAGGCCTCTGAGCAGCAGATGGAGCTTATAGAGACACACTGCAGCCTGCCTCTCATACCCTGATCATCTGCCATTAATGTGCTGGATAAATGTTTAAACAGCAAAGGCAGACAGAATGCTGAATACAGAGATGATCTCCACATGCTCTTCCTCTCAGCCATGGGGGTCTGGATGGGAGGGCAGGGCTGTATGGAATATGGTCAGAGGGTGGAAACCTGTTGATGAGTCTTGGTTCAGTGAGAGATTCTCATAAATAATATCGTATGTCTGTGGACAGATATAAAACAGATTTTTTTTTGTGAAGATATAATTGAACATACTACAGGGAAAGATTGTTAAATATACATTTTATTTATTATTAAATAAATTATTAATAGTGTTAACTTGCTCCTGACCTCTGACCCCTTGTACTTTTCTTTCTTTGTAGATGGAGTCTGTATAACTGCTGACTGCACACAGTCAGGTAAAGATATTTTACAACATACTAAAAAGAATTGATCTTGTAATGTCAAATAGTCAACTAATAGCTTTTCTTGCATATTTATTACTGTGTCATGAAACCCTCTGTTTTAGCACTGCTCGTTCACATCTCAGATTTGAAAAAGACAAAAAAAATAAAAAATTGTGGTAACACTTTAGAATAATGGTCCGTAGTTAACAAGTAGCTATGCAGGAAGTAATAGGTAGTACTGCATTAACACCGAACTTAATACTATTAACTAATATGGAAGCAATATTAACTAAGCAGTAAGTAATATCTAATTTAGTACAAAGGTAGTTCCTTGGTAGGTATTTGATTATTACTAAAGAAATGTATCCTCACTGAGAACTACTTGTGAACTAAGAAAGAATAACCAATTAATTACTAATCACAAAAGTAACATGTCTAAAAAGTGAACAATTGTGTTTTGTTTTTTTACTCTTAACATTTCAGAAGCTTGTGCCTCAAATGGGTTCTTAGTGGAAACCAGTTTATGAATATTATATTCCCCCAAATACATTAGCTACAGGTTAAGATTGTGACTACTACTCTTGCCAGAGGATGGATGCATGTTCTCTGTTTATTTCAAACTTAAACATAGAATAATACTAATAATGATAATTTGTTTAAAATTTTAAATAATTAGGAAGTGATGCTGACACTCATGATTGGATTAGTTCACTATTATGAGCTCTATTGAGTGTCAGTTCAATATGTCTCAGACTCCAAAGACCTACCTTTATGTTACAGTAGCCGCCAGAGGAGGACTTCTCTTTAGGATGTGAATATAAACATTGATGTTCTCTTGTCAAAAACAATTTGCATCCTTAATGAAGAAATTGGCTGCATTTATGTTGCGATAATCGCAAAACCACATCTTCCAGATTACAATGTTTGTTAGAATATTACTAGTGCCTCACAGAAATGTATGCCTGTACAGTATGTGTTAAATATAAAATTAAATAACTTGTATTACTTGTGAAAAACATGCTAACTCCTCACTAATTACTCAAGCGTTACCTTGTTATCCCGCAGGAACTACTAGTGATGTGGCCCATTATTTTAAAGTGAAAAACATGCTAACTCCTCACTAATTACTCAAGCGTTCCCTTTCGAAAGCTACAATCGATGCTGCGCTGCTCAGCGCATTGGGAACATATTTTATCGTGACCAGCTGTGAATATTGTGTATAACACGTCAATGAAATTGACCCGGAGGTAGTATAGCCTTGGTCGGTGACGTCATCGGCGCGCCCCCGCGACACGAGGCTATAAGTAGATGAGCCACAGGTGCATCGTCAGGTCTTTTGTCTTCAGACCATTACTGTGCATGTGTGAACGTCAAAACTCTCTCTCTACCTTTTATCTGCTACAGATCTCTGCTAGGAGTTAGTTTATTCAGGCAGTGTGCAGAAAATTTCTCATTTCTCAAGCCTTTTTCTCTCTCGCACATCAAAGAGTTTAAAAAGTAAAAAAGAGGAGAAATGAGCCAGCAAAACAATAAGTGTTGTGTTCCTCCATGCTCCCATTACATGCCAGAACTGGATACACACACTTACTGCTTGCTTTGTTTGGGAAAGAACATGCTGCCCTTGCATTTGAGCATGGTGATTGCGAGCACTGTGGAATGTTTACAGTTAAAGTGCTTTGCGTTCGCTTTGCTTATTTCAAGGGGTAGCGCCCATAATGATTGTGGGGCTCGCGTGCGATCTGGCTGAGAAGCGAGAGACGGTGGTTCCCTATCGCTCGCTCTCTCTCCAGATCGCGATGTCCTTTTGCCTGACTACCGAAGCGTGCCTCGGCGCTTCTTCGGCTCGGGCAGAGGACATTGAATCTCGTGGGTTTGTCGCCTCCGAGCGTTTCTCCCGTGATGATAAAAGGAGATCGCTCGTGGCGATCGTTCGTGCAGTGACCAGATTGATCTGATCACAACAAAAAGAGTCACATAAAACACAGTCTATAAATAAATAAAGATTGTAAATATTTATGTCTTGTGTCCTCGACATCGAGCCATTCTACTATCGCGGGTGCGAGGGCACGCGATTATATGATATTGCCTCAGTTTGGAGAGACGCTCGCGGGCTATCTCTCCCCTGGGATCATATTATCAGATGCATTTTCAGCGGTTAGGCTGGTACTGCGTTGTACACTATGGCCGTGTAAAAGGCATACCAGGTTGATCTTATGAAAGATTTAAACACAGCCTCTCATCCAGACCGTGTTTGCTTGTCTGATTGGGATGTGTTTATTGCTGAGGAACTGATATTTATATTTATATATATAATATTTATATAATATAATTATATATATATGTATGTATTATATATAATATAATATTGTCTGGCTGTTTTCCGGACACATTTAATTCTGAGGAATTAAAGCTGCCTCTGAACACATCTCTCGTTATGTTAAAACGTTTGAGAGGTTCTCGAGGTGGTGACTTGTGTGATGGTCGGATTACAGCTAGACTGCCCTCCTTGAGGATCTCCATGACGTTAACTCGGTTATGGGAAAACCTTATTCTTCGTGCATCTTTGTGCCCTTGACGTATTAAGACTATCATGGGTGCAGGGGTGTGTGGTTATACGATGATGGGCCAGTCTGAAGAGACATTTTCTTCTCTTCTTTTTGCTCATCATCATTTTAGGAGGGTTCAAAAGCAGAGTGTAACGAGTTGCGCTCCCCCTCGTGAAAACTGGGGACCGGCTCGTTGTACTCAGCAGCTGCATAATAGACCTAAGACAAAATCCTGAGGGTTGTTTTGTCCCAGGTCTGTGGGGGTGTGCCCCTACGGGACGAGACATGTAAATCAAACAGCTCCTACCTGACACCCTCACGAAACCACTGTACTTCCTCGCCACCTCTGGTGATTCGGGGAGCAGCGGTTTCCAGCGAAATGTTAGATGTTCTGTTGCTTTTCTGCTGTCATCCAGGACACGGAACATCTAACATCCCCTCAAAAGGAAGTGTTAAGTTGATACCACTCTCAGAGAGTTTGGCAGCGTGGAAACTTCTGCCAGGTTTTTCTATTTGGGTATTAAGTACAGTACAAATAGGATAGAATCCAATTTATTAATCGTCCTCCGCGTTTCAACGGCGTGGTATTCACTTCCATGAGACCGGAACTGGCGCATGTACTGTCACAAGAGCTACAATCTCTGCTGAGAAAAGAGGCCATAGAACATGTTCCTCTTCCAGAGAGAGAGTCAGGCTATTACAGCAGATACTTCCTGGTCCCCAAAAAGGATGGGGGGTTGCGTCCAATCTTCGATCTTCAAGGCTTAAACCGTACAGTTAAAGCACTCAAGTTCAAGATGTTAACGGTAAAGACGATCGTGTCGTAAATTCAACATCACGTTTGATTTGTCATGATCGATCTGAAGGACGTATATTTTCATATAGAATATTGCCACAACACAGGAGGTTCCCAAGTTTGCTTTTGGGGGCAAAGCTTACCAATATTGGGTCCTTCCATTCGACCTAGCCATGTTATCTCTAGGGGGCTGAGGTCAACGCCAAGGGCGTTCTCTCTCCCACCCTGAGGGTAACATGTTTGGGGTTAAATGAGACTCTGTCACCATCGGGCATAATTGTCTCCCGCTCGTGTCAGGACCAATTTTAACATCCTAAGCAACATCTAGCTAGGTCAGGACATTACATGGGTCTCATGGCAGCTGCGTCCACAATGATTCCTCTGGGCCTTTTGCGCATGAGACCATTTTAGTTGTGGCTCAAAACGGGGGATTTCAACTACAATCCCCAGGGGCAAATAAAGGCAAGAACACTCGCTGAGTGCTTCGTGTCCTTTCTAAAATCCATGTTTATGGTAAGAGTTACGCGCTGCGGCTTCGTTCCCTTTCTATGTGGTTCAGACCCCGGTTCCTTGCTTTGGGTCCCACTTTAGGTGTGTCTTGCTGTCGCAGAATGCTAACGGCAGACGCCTCCCTGATGGGCTGGGGTGCGGTCTTAAGTGGTCGTCCAGCTCAAGGGGAATGAGGGGCATCAACTGCTTCAAGCTGATGACTGTATTTTTGGCCCTGAAATACTCTCTCCCTCAGTTGAGAGACTGTCATGTCCTAGAGCAGCACAGCGGCAGTCTCTCACATAATCACCAGGGAAGTTTGTGCTCATGCAATCTGAACAGAATAGCGGGGCACATCTTTCTCTGGGCCCAGGAAAAGTTCCTGTCACTCAGGGCAGTGTACATCTCAGGGCACCTGAATGTGGGAGCGGATTTACTGTCCAGACAGAAACTACTGAGAGGGGAATGGAAACTCCACCCAGAAGTAGTCAAACAGATTTGGATACGAAGCGGAGGTGGACCTCTTCGCCTCTTATCAGAAAGCGTGATGTTCCCTCTACTTATCTCTGAATCACCCAGCCCCTGGGTCTGGATGCGATGGCGCACACATGGCCTAGAATGTGCATGTATGCGTTTTCCTCCAGTTTCTCTGCTCCCAGGAGTTCTAGCCAGAGTTTGGTTCTCCGAGATAATATCTCTCCTCAACGGCTCGCCTTGGACGATTCCGGAGAGGAGGGACCTTCTGTCTCAGACGGAGGGCACGATATTCCATCCCAGGCCCAACCTCTGGAACCTTCATGTTTGGCCCCTGATGGGTACCAACTGAGGGGCACTGGGCTTTTCGCCTGTTGTTGTTGAGACCATTCTCAGTGCTAGTGCTTCCTTCACTAAAAAGAGTTATGTCAACAAATGGAGTGTCTTTGAAAGGTGGTGTGTCATAATGCAGATCCGGTCAACTGCCAGATTGCTTCAGTTCTGGAATTCCTGCAGGAAATATTATCATCAGGCACATGCCCCGCCACTCTCAAGGTTTATGTGGCCGCTCTTTCGGCTTGCCATGCCTTGGTTGACGGGGTGCCACTCGGGAGACATCCTCTGTTCGTTCAGGTCATTCATGGCGACTGAGGCCTCTCATAAAACCAAGATCCCATCATGGGACTTAGCTTTAGTCCTAGAGGGTCTGGTTGAGACTCCTTTTGAACCTCTAGAATCAGCGTCTGACAAACTTCTGACTCTAAGATGGTTTTTCTTATGGCAACTTCTTTGAAAAGAATTGGAGATATGCAGGCTCTGTCGATTTCGCCACCCTGCTTAGACTTTGCCCCAGGAATGGTGAAAGTGATTTTGCATCCTCATCCTGATTACCTGCCTAAGGTGCCTTTTTCGGCTATACATCCTGTCACGCTTGAGGCCTTCTGCTCTCCGCCGTTCACGATGCCGGAACAGGAGAGATCGCATAGACTATGTCCAGTCCGTGCTCTTCAGGCCTACGTCCACCGCACTAGCTAGTGGCGTAAGTCAGAGCGACTTTTCGTCTGTTATGGGGGCCGCAACCGATGGCTGCCGCCACTAAGCAACCATGTCACATTGGGTCAGGGATGCTATTGCTCTTGCCTATGAGGCGCGCGGCCAAGCTTCGCCAACGGGTTTAAGGGCTCACTCCACCAGAGGGGTCGCCTCCTCTGCTGCCTTGGCAAGAGGTGCCCCTTGCAGTTTATTTGTGATGCGGCAGGCTGGTCCTCTCCGCACACATTCATAAGATTTTATAGTTTGGATGTTCATGTCACTCCGGGCTCTCATGTCCTTGAGTCGACATCACAAGCTAATGTCTAGGCCTTCTTGCGTTCTTGTGAAACACACCTGCACAACCGTGGGGGACCAGACATTTTCAAGCACGGCGCGTGGGTATTCTCGTTCCCAATGCGCTGAGCAGCGCAGCATCGATTGTAGCTTTCGAAAGGGAACGTCTCCAGTTACTTAACTGTAACCTTGTTCCCTGAGAAAGCGGAACGAGATGCTGCGCTACTTTGCCGTGCTGAAGATGTCCCAGGACTGCTCTTCAGACAAAATATCCTGACGATGCACCTGTGGCTCATCTACTTATAGCCTCGTGTCGCGGGGGCGCGCCGATGACGTCACCGACCAAGGCTATACTACCTCCGGGTCAATTTCATTGACGTGTTATACACAATATTCACAGCTGGTCACGATAAAATATGTTCCCAATGCGCTGAGCAGCGCAGCATCTCGTTCCGCTTTCTCAGGGAACAAGGTTACAGTTAAGTAACCGGAGACGTTACCTTGTCATCCCGCAGGAACTACTAGTGATGTGGCCCATTATTTTAACCCTCAGAGGTCGGAGATCACGCCGGCGTGATCTGCTCGCTTTTTTCCTTATGAGTTGAATTGAGACCCCAAATACTCTTTTGACTTTGATTTTACAAAACAAGTTTCATACATCAATCGATTCTGTGAAATGTGTATTATTTTTGTGTATACTCACAATAAAAACAAAGTGTTGTGCTTTTTGCCAAATAAAGAAAAATAAACACGAAGCGAGTTCTGCCTTCTCTCTGCCAGTAAAGTCCATTCTGAAACGCGTCCGAAAATGAGCAATAACTCAGTGAATACTCAGTCAAACAGGCATACAGACACACAGGCATGAAGCTTGAATTATCTTCTTTTAAATGAAGTAATTTATATAAAAAACAAATATTCTCATCTTGTGAAATCTGTATTAAAAGAGAGCGATTCCAGTCGACCTCATTAGAGCTAATTCAAATGTAATGTGACTCCGCCCACGGAGAGCGCACGCTATTCAAACGCAAATGGCTGAGGTAATCCGCGCAATCCTGTGAACGCCCCCATATCAGCTCGAGAAAACCAAAACACAAGTTTATTCAGAACATTACTTGTTTACAACGTCTCGCAGCTCTGTGAGGAATAATGAGGAATACGAGCTGAGGAATACTAGTAAGTTTTTCCTTCTCGGGTTTCTGTTTATGAATGAATGAACGGCATAGATGCGCGCTGTTTACCACAGCTGGCAAAAAACAATATTACGTGACAGTTCTCCATTATGGACGCGAGCGCTCTAAAAAAAAAGCACTACAAGACTTTCAAACTTTCACAGAGACCTCAAAACAGAAAGTACAAATCCTTTCTTTAAAACGAATTTCGTTTTGTATCAATTGTATCTTAATTTTAATAATTTTTTCATTAACAAATTTCCTGGATTTAAAGTAAATATAGGCTAGCAATCACAACATAAGGTGCTTGAACTGTGTGAATGAATGATGTTTTAGCAAACTGTATTGCTATACTGAGATGAGTAAAAATCGACTGAAATATGTTGAAATAAAATGTAGGCTATTTGTATAAGCAACGTATTAAACTGCAAATTAACAATATGCCCTAATATTTCATGAAAACAACGTTACACAGTCAGGCGAAATATGAAAGACAACATCTTGTTGACTAGATTTGGGTACAGTTTTTACTGTAGAGTATACTGCCACGTCAAATAAGCTTTTGTTTAGCAATTTCTATATATAAATTACTATTTTTGTCAAAAATAAGTCATCAACTAAGATGTTAGCTGTTCCAATGTTGACTAAATTCAAACTAATGAATACATAGATAAAATGTAGGCCTATAATCATTTTTTTTTACAAAGAAAGAGTACACTTGAAATATTGTTGAAATTGTAATTATTGTTGTAATTGTAACCTTTTTAATAAAATAGCAAAACATATTTACAAGATATAGATGTAAGCAAAATCTTAAATGGTCAATATAAGTCTTCTTCTAAATATATCTTTTGTCCTTGCATTGTGGCTCAGTCAGTTTCACACCTGAGTGAATGGCTCATCATTATGCAGAGTGGGTGGGACATTGTATTTCTCAGGTGTAAACCACTCCTCGTTCACGCCCCCCTCGCATATTGGCTTTCCAAGCAAAACCTGTTTTACATCAATTTAAATCAATGTATGGTTTTATGTGAACGATAAAGCAAGACTATTTTCACATAATTTTGAAGAAAAAATTCTAGGCGAGGACATCCATTAGTCAAAAGTCTTATTGACACATATTTACTATGTGTTTTGTGGCCTTATTTCAGAAATTTTAGTTTTTAGTTTTTTCAATATCCATGCATAAACATTATTCTCTCAAAAATGAAAACATGTACATACACGTGGCTCACATATTATTGTAGCCCTGTTTGTGCTATATAGAGTGAATTTACACCTTTGCCATTAATATGTTTATAAGCAACTGAAAAAAGCACAGATGTCAGGGCATGTCAGAACATCTCAAGGGCCCCAAAAACAGCCCAGACCCCAGAGGGTTAAAGTGAAAAACATGCTAACTCCTCACTAATTACTCAAGCGTTACCTTGTCATCCTGCAGGAACTACTAGTGCAGCCTGGTCTCATTGTAATACGTAGGTATTAATACGTAATTTTCTCAAAGATAGAAAACATACTTTTTTGTACGTTTCGATATATGCTAAAACGTATAATGTTAATATGGACGTATCTGCAACGTTTAAACGTAACATTATTACGATTTTACAGCTAAAAAACGTAAACTATTTACGAATATTTCATATCATAACGATATCTGTATAATTTCCCTTTTACCATTTTATAGATTATAAATGTAAGATCTCTTAACCCTACTCCCACACCTAAACATACTCACTTTATTGACAAAATTAAAAGGATAAAACGTAATGGACATATATGTGTAGGGAAATGGCAGTTTTATTAACAATATAGCATTAAAACATAGTAAAACTAATCCTACCCCTAACAATTTCTGTAAACTAAGTTACGTAGGCTAGAATTATAAAGAAAAACAACAGACAGGTAACGTTAGGCTATAATCACAATAATTTATTTATTGAGAAAATATCAAAACCGGTACCAAAAGTTGTTCACATGACGATGTGTCGCAGTCCTATCTGGCAGTATTGTATGAGGTAACGTTACAGATCAGAATATAAATTATTAATCCATGAAAATGTTAATCCGGTTTCGGTTCGCTGTTCGCTCTGAGAAGGCGCGCGCGCTTCTCCAATTCAAATGTAGTACACCAATTTAAACACGGCATGTCGTAATCTGTGACGAAGCATGCGAGAGCCAATAAGCGTCTGATATCACTGCCGTAAAACATGTCGTAATGCTTCGGGAGAAGCGGAAATGGAGACGAAGATCACTGGATAAAGGGCTGAATTTGGATCTGTTTCTTGCAAACAACGTATAGATTCTAAAGATTTGGATTACATCAAGCTAATAAAATTGATATATTTTGTGAATTTATGTTGTGTTTTAGTGTATTATGGGTCTATAGGAGAAAACACCTTTTGTGTCTCACAGTAAATAAACCACAAAATGGTTAAACGATTAAAGAAGGTATTTTTAAGGTTTTAAAGTGTATTCTTGTTTAACACCATATAGGCTAATCCTCCGAAACGAATTTGCAGCAGAAGGCATGAACAGAGCAAAATGTTATTATTTATGAGTAACGTTAAACTGTATTAATAAATGTGACTGAAAATTTAATTGATAAGACAATTGAATGCAATAGAGTCAAAACATTAATTTTGAGTAATTAGTGAGGAGTTGGCATGTTTTTCACTTTAAAATAATGGGCCACATCACTAGTAGTTCCTGTGGGATGACAAGGTAACGCTTGAGTAATTAGTGAGGAGTTAGCATGTTTTTCACAAGTAATACAAGTTATTTAATTTTATATTTAACACATACTGTACAGGCATACATTTCTGTGAGGCACTAGTAATATTCTAACAAACATTGTAATCTGGAAGATGTGGTTTTGCGATTATCGCAACATAAATGCAGCCAATTTCTTCATTAAGGATGCAAATTGTTTTTGACAAGAGAACATCAATGTTTATATTCATATCCTAAAGAGAAGTCCTCCTCTGGCGGCTACTGTAACATAAAGGTAGGTCTTTGGAGTCTGAGACATATTGAACTGACACTCAATAGAGCTCATAATAGTAAACTAATCCAATCATGAGTGTCAGCATCACTTCCTAATTATTTAAAATTTTAAACAAATTATCATTATTAGTATTATTCTATGTTTAAGTTTGAAATAAACAGAGAACATGCATCCATCCTTTGGCAAGAGTAGTAGTCACAATCTCAACCTGTAGCTAATGTATTTGGGGGAATATAATATTCATAAACTGGTTTCCACTAAGAACCCATTTGAGGCACAAGCTTCTGAAATGTTAAGAGTAAAAAAAAAACCCACAATTGTTCACTTTTTAGACCTGTTACTTTTGTGATTAGTAATTAATTGGTTATTCTTTCTTAGTTCACAAGTAGTTCTCAGTGAGGATACATTTCTTTAGTAATAATCAAATACCTACCAAGGAACTACCTTTGTACTAAATTAGATATTACTTACTGCTTAGTTAATATTGCTTCCATATTAGTTAATAGTATTAAGTTCGGTGTTAATGCAGTACTACCTATTACTTCCTGCATAGCTACTTGTTAACTACGGACCATTATTCTAAAGTGTTACCAAAATTGTGTGGGAAGAGGGGGGAACAACTAATAAAACACCTATAACACACTCATTATACAGTCAAAAGAATATTTAAATGTAAGTGGTGAGAAAACAAACAAAGAAAGTTGGAGGCACTTTGATGTATTTAAACAAATGAAGAGTTCAGATGCAAAAGCCTCTAAGAGCCATCTGAAATCTTCTTCTAGAATGATAATTTGGTAACACTTTACGGTAAGGGTACATGAATTATCATGAATTCATGTATAAATTCATGCATGAAATATGCATTCATTCATGCATTAATATCTCATGAATCATCAGGAACTAACACGAGTTCAACGTTTTTCATTCATGACTTCATGGATGAACAACACCTTAATTAAAACATTAACTAAGATGAGTACATCATCATGAATTATGATTTATTACGCATGATCATGTTTTCTTTGTTCACACAAAAAATTGGTCTTTACCACCCATTGTGGATACAGCTATGGTTATGGTACATGAATCATCATGAATTCATGCATAAAAAAGTATTAATTCATGCATGCAAGACTACTCTTCGAATTATTAAAGGAATGTACAAAAATACACATTATCTAATGCATGCATACAGGCTAGAACAGTATATCAATTAATGTGAGAACTTTTTTTCTGAATTATGATCTGAGTTTCCAAGCATGTTCATGTCTTCTTCATAGCCTGCAGGTAAATGGACAGACCCCAAAATTGGCCAATCACAGCACATGTTATACGAATTCTGTTGGCATTCAAATACAGTAGTCATCATTAACTAAGCATTATTTATCTATGACTTCATCATGTGTGTGGCCCCTCAACTAAAGTGGTGACTTGGTGCTTTGAAACACTGATGAACAATGTGTTTTCATTATGATCTGAGTTATCCAGCATGTTCATGTCTTCTTCATAGCCTGCAGGTAAATGGACAGACCCCAAAATTGGCCAATCACAGCACATATTATACGAATTCTGTTGGCGTTCAAATACAGTAGTCATCATTAACTAAGCATTATTTATCTATGACTTCATCATGTGTGTGGCCCCTCAACTAAAGTGGTGACTTGTTGCTTTGAAACACTGATGAACAATGTGGCATAACTGTGAAATGACATGAATATGAACATTAAAGTTCAAGCCTTTGCAAACAATGTACTGTGGACACAAATGGACTTTGATCTTAACTTTACTGCTTTATTCTTAAAAGGTATAAACCAGTTAAAAACCATAAAGCTGTTTTAAAAAAAATGTTTCACAAACAGCTTGATCGTAAAGAGTCACCTTTTAATGTACCCAGATAGCACACGTACGTCGGGCCGACGTTGGCCCAACATCGAGCGTCGGCCTTCCTCCCTATAACATCGCAAAGGCGTCGGCCTGGTGTAGACAGATCTCTTGTCAGTCAGTGCTCTATTTTCCAGCTCCGTTACGTCGGCTTTAGGTCGGCCCACTATAGAGCATCACAGTCCCGCCCACAGCCCGAGACCGCTTTGGTTCCGGAAGTAAATTTCCCATTCATTTCTCCCATTGACGTTTTGGAAAATCCGTATTTAAAGAGTTTTAGAGCATGTCTGAGGATAACCAGCTACGGCTGAACTCATAGGCATACAACATATCGTTTCGAGTGAAAAAACGACGAGAAAATCCAAAAAAAGTCAAAGGTACAAGACTGTGTACATATTTTCATTTCCGAGCGAAGGAACTACTCATCCCATAAACCACTGCGCCTCACTGAAGTCGACTGAAGCCACAACCGCGAAAGAGCCTTTAGAGCGACTTTCAAATCTGACGAAGCTAACAGTTCTGTGTTGACATGGTTACAATAAATTCATGAAATTATACCTTGAGAGTGCGGTTTTTCGTCTTTATTTTTGATAACTTCTTTTATTACTCGCACCCATAAATGATTTGGGAGTTGAGCGCGCCTGTTCTCAATATTACAGGACACTCTGCTGACAGGACAGGTTGAAGATGTTTCTGTTCAAAGGTTCCAAAACATGTAGCATGCATTCTAGCCTACTTTACAATTATTTGTAATGTCTAGCATGTTGTGTTGTGTGTGGACGTGTTTATGAAACTGCCGGTAGCCGGTAGCCGGGTCACCAACAGCCTGCAAGGTTTAATAGTTTTGGCGGTCCGCGGCGTTCTGCTCATCAGTTTCAGCGGCCCACGGGCAGGTTGCAGACAAATGCCTCAACAATTTCCCACTTGTGGTCCATGCTCATTTTATTCATGAAGTTATAGTTCATCCTTAATTGTAATAACATTTAATGTATTTTTTTAATAACAAGTGAAAATTAAACAGTGATGGTCAGCAAACCAGAAAGTGCATCATATTCAGTTTATTAACTTGCCATGAATAAATTATTACACAAATGTTCAGTAAATGCATGAAGAGGTATGCCTAAGCTAAATATTATTTTGACAGTGGCATCATAAAATGCTTGATATGACTCATACCATATGGAGGCTACAGTAGCCTAGCTAAAGTGAACGATAATGCTAACTAACGTTGCCATCTCCCTGCAAAACTCACCACAACTTTGTAGGTCTTGTCCCTCATGCTGGCCCTTACAAAACCCACAAGCTGACCCTCGGACACGCTACACTCAACTACATGACCAGATTTGAAGTGGTTTTCACCCCTTTTAACACTTTTGTTTTCCTCCTTGAAAAAAGCCATCATGGCAGCCAAGGAGATCATGATTGCACTGATAAGTCTACCGTGCAAAAAACGCAACAAACACAGGTTTTTTTTTTAATGATCTTCAGTCTTCACGGACTTCTCGACTTTCGCGGGGTTTAACCAGACAGTTACACGAGCTCCACCAATCAGATGCATCACTGTGGGATTGTGGGATTGTTCAGGATTGTGGGTAATGAAGTACTTCTCCAAGACATCGCGAATAAAAGGCATTTATCCCAAAACAAGGTTAGTGCCCCATGAACTTTTGGCGGTTATATGAGCATATACAATCGCTTAGTACAGCCGTAGCTGGTTTTAAGTCTACCATGTATGGTTACGTTTTTATGGCTTATATCCCAACTGTCAATGGAGAAATTGTATTGAATTTTTACTTCCGGAACCGGCTGTGGGCGGGACTGTGGCCCTGTCCCAAATGGCGCACTTCATGCGGACTTTCGGTCTCGTGGACTTGAATTGCGCGTGCTCGCTGAGTCTACGAGTCCGTAGGCCGTCCCATTCAGCATTTTACCGCTCTGAAGTGTGCTCAGCAGCGCCCCCTTTGTACCCTTGAAGCGGTCTTCCGTGAAGCCCGCATAGAAGCAGGCTCCACACACTTTAACTACCCAGGAATCCTTGCGAAAGGCCAATCAGACAACAGATGGGAGGAGATTTCACTCACGGATAATTGTTGACATGGCTGAGAAGAAAATATTACGGTTTTTATGACCTAAATGTACATTTTACCAGTTGTTACCTACAGTTTATACAAACATTATGGTCATCGACCAGTGGTTGATGTCTCAAACATAATAATAGCGTGTTTAATAATACGATCGTGTTATGATTCATTAAATAAATAGTACCAAATGTCAGGGCTTTACTGAGTCATATGTAAACATAGTATGAATATTGACACCTGTAAATTGAAAAAATTATGTTTAAATTATGTTTTAAAATTGTAATCTTAGTTCAAATGGAACATTATGTAGCCTAGCCTATTATTATGTACAACTGTATACATCATTTAAATAAGCATGATATATCTATTGTTTAATGCCCAGGTGATATGCACAATATCAAAATATAGAACTGTAAAATTAGGATGTGTAGTTGACATGGAGATAAGACATCAGAGCGCAAAAATGTGATTTCTCCTGTCCAACAACAACCAGGCCGTTATTTCCGGCGTGCCGATCGAGTCTGTCCCAAAAATACCTCTCAATGCAGTGGTTCCCAAACCTGTCCTGAAGGACCCCCAACACTGCACGTTTTCTTTGTCTCCCTAATCAAACACACCTGATTCAACTCATCAGCTCATTATCACATGGGTTAATGAGCTGATGAGTTGAATCAGGTGTGTTTGATTAGGGAGACAAAGAAAACGTGCAGTGTTGGGGGTCCTTCAGGACAGGTTTGGGAACCACTGTCTCAATGCACCCTCGTGGACTCGCGCCAAGGGCCCTATAGGTCTGCACTACATGACGTCACCAAAGTGCGGACTCTGAGGAAGTCCACAAGTCCGGAGTGTGCCATTTGGGACAGGGCCTGTGATGCTCTATACGGGAGGCCGATGTCGCGTTGTGCGCGTGAACTTTCAAGTCCCTTTCAAACACTGGAGCGGCCGCGGCGCAGAGTTGCCATGGAAACGCCGCGGGACCACTGCGACTGGTAAGCAGGAAATCTCCCTCTCTCTCGCTGTTGTTTTCACTGCTTTCAGGTGATATTAATCTCTAATATCACACGGATAATACACACAACTGTTCTTGACACTTCTCTTACTTGTAATTGATACGCTTATGTTGAATAATTACTTTTATAGACATGGTTTTGTGTCTTCGGAAAAAGTCCGTTAGCATCTCAACCGTTTTCAGAAGAGGTAAGTTAGCAGCTACGTTAAGTTAAGCTAAGTTAAGCTAAGTTAATGTTAACTCGGTTGAGCTTTTGTTTATGAAAGTTTGGGCTTTTAATCGCCTATTATGTGTATATGAGAGGTTTTTGTAAAGGTTTTACCTGGAAGTGAGCTAATTTATTTTACACAAACGTAAACATAAACGTATAGGCCTAATCGGTGACGTCACTTACATGGAGTGAGGAAATTGGTTGAAACTAGCTCAATGGTAAACAAATATTGATTAAAAAAAATGTTCTGTGATTTCAGCAGCAACAAAATAACCCATAACAGAGGGAATTAAAGCTCCACGACTTCAACATTTCTGAAGAAAGCTGCTGCCGGAGAAGTAGGAAATACAGGTAGGAAATCCAAAACTAAAGAATTAATTATTGATTTTAGGAAACAGAGCCCCCCCTTTTCCCCTCACTATCATTGATGGCCAACCTATTGAGATACAAGTACCTTGGCACAATAATTGATAGTAAGCTATGTTTTGAATCATACACTGATGCTGTTTGTGCCAAAGCCCAGCAGCAAATGCATTTTTACCGTAGACAGGAATTTTAACATTGACCCCACTTTGATGAGAATTTTTTATTCTTGTTTTATTGAGTCTGTTTTAACCTTCTGTTTTATCTGCTGGTTTGGTTCCTTGTCTGCAAAAAACAAAAAATCGATTAGAGAGTATTGTTAGGACGTGTAGCAAGATTGCAGGCAATCTTTCCCCCTCTCTCACACATTTACTCCAACAGAGTGGCAAAGAGGGCAGCTGACCCTAGTCATCCTTTGTCCTGCCAGTTCAAGCTACTTCCCTCAGGCCATAGGTACTCCATGCCCAGATGCAGGTCAAATAGATTCAGAAACTCATCTCAGAAAAGCATTTCACTTCTGCTGTAGCTTATATATAATATAGCTTAATATAATATAATATAATATAATATAATATAATATAATATAATATATAATAATATAGCTTAGCTATAGCTTCTTACTTGTAATAAACCTGGCATTATATAATAATATTGTTGGCTCTGTGACAAATGGTTTGTTGTGTTTCTAGATCCTTCAATGTTGATGCCCTGGCCTCCACCGTAGCAGAGTTGGGCGGATCATCATCTCGGATCATCATCTCTAAGGCGCTATGAACCATATGATTACTAAGTAAAACTTCAAACATACACTAATGTCAAACATACACTAATTGTGTTGGTAAAAAAATTATGTTTTGAAAGAAGTCTCTTATGTTCACCAAGACAGCATTCAAAACAATAATATTGTGAAATAATATAACAAATTTTAAATAACTGTTTTCTATGTGAATATATTGTAAAATGTAATTAATTCCTGTGATCAAAACTGAATTTTCAGCATCACAGCTTCATATGATCCTAATATATCTAATTTGATGATTTGACGCTCAAGAAACATTTATGATTATTACCGGCTTTCATTTTCTCAAAGGTGTAGCAGGATACCCAGGGCTTGGTTTACACCTATCACAATTTCTAGCCACTGGGGGACCATAGGCAGGCTAGGGGAACTCATATTAATGTTAAAAAACCTCATAAAGTGGTTTTCTACCAGTTTTCTATGTGAGGAAAACGCTTAACTGTACATAGTAGTCTATTTTTAATTATTATGGTTTTACAGAATTATCATTTATTTATTTTAATATCACTGTCTATGCGTTAAGTCACGTTCTGCGAGTGCAAATCTCTAAATTCAACTTTGGACTTGTATTTTACAGGGGACAAGTTCTCAAATTCACATCTTTATGCTCTCGAGTTTTGCTACTTTTTTACTTTCATAAATAACCTTCCTGATAATGTTCGGGGCTCAGACACACTCAGAAACACTCTGCCAATTTAAATCTAGACTAAAGACACAACTCATTAGCCAAGCATTCAATTAACACATCTCATAATCTTGTTTTACAGTTAATATGTGATGAAATAGTAAAAAGTGCACATGATCATCTTTTGCCTGAAATAATATGAACTGCAGCTATGCTAATTTTTCTCCTGTTGCTTCCCTGTTTCTATCTCAGGATGCTCAGCAAGTTCACTAGAGATTACAGCGAGATCCAGTGTGGATCCAGCCTCACTTGTGAAGACTTCAGATGATGCAAACACTCACGAAGACTTCAGATGATGGCAACTATAGATGGACACAAAACTGCCAGATATTAAGATGGGGTAAGCGATATTTCAAAAACGCTGTTGGACATAGTTGATATTTGGAATGAACCCAAACAAACACACCCCTCTCTTCAATGCTCCACCTCCAAAACTCACCAGATTGCCCAGCATCCGCATCACATTATTGGTGTAAATAACTAATTTATGTTATTGCATGACCTGCTCAATAAAAGCGCAACACTAAGAACGTTTCAGGAAACACGTTATTAATTATGATAATGGCTGGATTTCCCGAAACCCTCATAACGCTACGTCGTTCCTAAGTTATACCTTAAGCTGTACCTTATCGTTAATACGTGTTTCCCGAAACGTTCTTAGTTAATTGTACCTTCTGTAAGTCATACGTTCGGATATTTCCCCACCAGGTAGTCAAAGTGTGACAACACCGGTAATACCATAATAGAAGTGACGCGCATGCGATGCAGCGTGCTCGTTTTTCCACAGCGAGATGAAAACATCTCAACTTTTCAGAATGCCACAAGCGCACCGCAGGTCATGTGACAAAAACTAACCGATCAGCTTTGGCCTTTCCGTAACAACATGGAAAACTCGGCTGAACAGCTGATCATAGCTGTACAGGGCGAGTTTTTATTTCCCATCTCCATAAATATATCTAGTAGTATATTTAGTAGTAGTAGTAGTAAGCTAATGCAAGGGCTAGAAATCAATTAATCCTTTGCTGATACTTCCTCGTCATCATGGAGAGCGCAGTTCATGGTTGCATAGCAACGACAGACGCCACGGGAGCGCAAGTGCTTGTAGAAAGGAGAGAGCACTTTCCACACATTTTTAGACACGATATGTGAACGGCCCCTAATTCAGGATAAACTGAGAATCTATTTGGTTTAAAATCGTTTTTGTTTTGTTTAAAATGGAGATCACGATAACATACATCAGAATAACATGTTCCAGTCTATTAAAAAAAATATATACTCAATTGAATCATTAATTTAAACACTTTTAAAACCAATTAATTCAGTGTCTCATTCATAAACACCTGGGCTGGGTTTCCCGATAACGTTGTCTCTTAGCGTGCTACGAAGACTCTTAAAGGGATAGTTCACTTTGAAATTAAATTTTGGTATGTTTTAGCTTACCTGAAGGGCATCCAAGATGTAGGTGTCTTTTTCCGCAGTAGTTTTAATTTTGATATTTTTAGGTCCAACCGTTCTTGTCTGTCAGTCATTTCATGCAGGTTTATGGATCCTTTCTCAAAGAGCATGCACAAAGTCCAAATTAAAACAATTCCCCATCGTCCAAATGAAACAATTCCCCATCCTAAGTACACTTTGATGGCCTACACTAACATTTATAGGCGTGTTCCCCGAACCATACCTTAGAAAGCTGCTAAAGATATTCCTTCTTACGTGTGACGTTACCCAGTGCTGCCCGTGGCGATGCTGCTGAATCTGCTGATATCGATGGCTCGAGAATCAATTATTCACTCGTGCAGGGGCTGCTTCACTGCGTTATGTGAGAAAGAGGTGTTCTTTATAAAAGAAATTAAGAAATGTAGGCGGGTTGGGTGAGAAAAAACACTGACATTATGGATTCGGATTAGGGATGCAACGATACCATTTTTTCAGAACCGATCCGATCCGATCCGATACCAAAAATTCAGAGTATCGGCCGATACCGATCCGTACCGATACCAGCGCAGTTTTTTTTTATCAAGTAGAATTTCTATAACTCTGTGTTGAACTGATAATAAGAACTGAAAAAAAGAAAAACAACAACAAAAAATATATGATCATAATCTGACATAAATGCTATTATAAACTAGATTAGTGGATAATTCAGCAGTCAAATTTAGTCTAGAAAAATCACGAGTGCACAATAATTGTATAAAATTTGAACATTTTGTGAAAAGATTTTTTAGTGGGGAACAAATTAGAGACAATAAGTGTAACACTAAATCTGGTAAAACTTGACACATTGCTCTTTGTATTGTTGTAAAATACATTCATGAAAAACAACAACAAAAATCAAAAATATAAATTATTTTATAGCCTACAATAAATTTGAGACATTTTTTAAATGTATAGCACAGCTGTTTAATGAGGTAGCAACATAATAGATAGGACAGAACAAGAACGGCTATTGATAATGTTTCATTGCATCACTGTATTATGATATGAAAGGCTCCAATACAGTGCGGCACAAAGCGCTTATGCGCATCCCGAGCGCAGAATGATGCGCTTGAAGCAACATGAGTCACAGCGCGCAACGCGTCGAGTCCGCATTGAAAAGTTTAAAGCACAAAGAAAATACATATTGATGCGTAGTGTATTATACAGTATCTATCTATGCAATAGTCTATTCAGCATTTTCTTTTAACAGTTTTAAATTTCAGTTACTGTGCGCGTGAAGAGCAAATAGTACCTGACTTTACTCCAGTGTTGTGATCTAACAGACACCCGTAGAAAGTAACATGATTAAGGTACAGCAATAAAGTCCAGCAAGATAAAGTTGTTTTATGCGAAACCATAGACCTTTATCTACAGATCAAGTATAATAATAGTAACATTGAATCATCTTGGAGAGAGTTTCATCGTGTTAACTGTCGTAACCGAACGCGACGCGCTGTTTGAATGCTGAATGGAGAATGACTGACAGCGCAGCTGAGGGAAACGTTTACGTGATCTTGAATTTAACGACTTAAATATTAATTTATATCTCACATTATACTATATAATGGCTTCAGAACACTTATAATATTGTGCACGAAAACTTATGGTGCTTTATAATGTTTGTGTGTCTTTTGTGGGGCTTAACAATAACACTGAATAGTATAGCCTACGCACAATATCGGATTTGGATCGGCCTTGTCTGACCGATACCCGATCCGCCAAAAATGGCAGTATCGGAGCCGATACCGATACTGAGTATCGGATCGGTGCATCCCTAATTCGGATGGCAATAAAATCACAGACTTACCCCTGTAAATGTTTAAAATACCATACGAACCCATGAGAAACAGTTAGCATCTACTTACAACTTAACTGAAAGTATGCTTTCACTGGCCTTTGAAAGCACTCCGCGGACGGCGCCGTCTTTTAGAACAACTATTCGCTGTATCGCTGCCATAGTTTGAGCAAACTACCCACCACAATCATTCCCTTTAAATAAACTATTAAACCTATTAAACTATTAAATGGTTTGCCAGCTGATGTACCTTTGATTGTTAGATTTTTAATTATATTATCCAGTGTAATGACAATTCTTAGCTTTAGTCCTAACTGCTTTTTCTCAATATTTTTCACTCTGTTACAGGTTGCCAGGAAGAATCCTTCTCTACATTGTTGCTGAGGAACCCTTTTGATCCCTTTTCTCCTGGAGTTCTTTCTGGTGTCATTAAAATGTCTTAACTTGAATTGTGTCTGTTCATTATACTAGAGACAGTTATTGATATTTTTCAATGTCAGTAGAGCCTACTTTTTTCATATTGGATAGTCAAGTAACTCCAGGGCTGTATATATGTTCATAGACATTGAGGGGGACAAGTCCTACACTGCAAAAAAATGCTTTTCTTACTTAGTATTTTTGTGTTGTTTCCAGTCCAAATATCTAAAAATTCTTAAATCAAGAAGCATTTACTAGAGAAGTAAAATGACATAAGAAATTCTATTTTGTTTTCAGATAAACAGAAAGTAATTTAAGTAATTTTTGCTTAAAACAATCTAAATTATTTGCCAGTGGGGTATGAAAAATAATCTTTATTCTATTGGAAAACAAGATTATTTTTCTTACCCCACTGGCAGATAATTTAGCTTTAGAAACAACACAAAAATACTAAGTAAGAAAAACATTTTTTGCAGTGTATAATTATACGTCAATAATAACAATAGTATGTCAATAGTTAGAAATGGCCAAACTGGAAATTCAATATTGGAAATTCTTGCTCTGCTCTGTTTTTAGGATGGCAAAAAGGTTTAAAAGTTACATTTTAGGCTGGTCTACCTTACAGCGACCATCCAAATAGATAGCCAATCAAATCATAGAAGGCGGTGTTTACTGTTCACAGAAGCAGAGCATGTATTCCAGCAGTTTAACGTTGAAAGAGTGCGAGGTAAGATGGAAGTGTAAAACTACTCCACTTTTTTTCTTGAATATGGCCATTAAGAGGGATGAAAGTTGCATGTGTTCAGTATCAAAGCTATTTTATCAATTTAAGTCTCGGGGCAATGTTGACTACAGTTTATGTGCTGCTGAGTGAGTGTTGCAGCGCGATCTCCGCTCTGTATGTGTGTGTGTGTGCGTGTGCGTGCATGCGTGTGTTCGTAAGTGCGTGCGTCAATGAAAGCAGCGCATGGTGTCTAATGTAAGGAGTAGCCCGAAAGGTCCGACCTATATAAATAAAGGTCCTATAAAACCCATACAGAGCTGCCAAAAGATTTACAGCTTTGCATCGTTCAAACATCGGCCGGAGATCATTTGCGATCAAAGGCCGACGTCGAGGCGACATATTGCCGATGAGCAAACGATCTCTGAGCGACATCGTGCCGATGGAACTTTGTGCATCGGGCCAACGTCGGCCATATGTATTATGTGTATTCTTGTTTAACACCATGTAGGCTAATCCTACGAAACGAGTTTGCAGCAGAAGGCACTAACAGAACGAAATGTTATTATTTATGAGTAGCCTAACGTTATTATAACGTTAAACTGTATTAATAAATGCGACTGAAAATGTAATTGATAAGACAATTGAATGCAATAGAGTCAAAACATTAATGCCACGATTTTAATATGCATAAGTTAAATAGGAATACGCCCAAATTTGTACGTCGTTGTTTAAGTTGTTTATACGTAAATAAATTAGCCTACGTTTTTGTGCTGTCTATACGTAAATGTTATATGTTTTAGTGCTGTAAATACGTCAGTATTATACGTTTCTGTGTATAAAACGTAAATAAATGTACGTATGGTAGAACTACACTTTAAAAAATACACACGTATTCTCATGAGATCACGTTGCAAGTTAAGATCAAAGTCCATTTGTGTCCACACAGTACATTGGCTTGAACTTTCATGTTCATATTCATGTCATTTCACAGTTATGCCACATTGTTCATCAGTGTTTCAAAGCACCAAGTCACCACTTTAGTTGAGGGGCCACACACATGATGAAGTCATAGATAAATAATGCTTAGTTAATGATGACTACTGTATTTGAACGCCAACAGAATTCGTATAACATGTGCTGTGATTGGCCAATTTTGGGGTCTGTCCATTTACCTGCAGGCTAAGAAGAAGACATGAACATGCTTGGAAACTCAGATCATAATTCAGAAAAAAAGTTCTCACATTAATTGATATACTGTTCTAGCCTGTATGCATGCATTAGATAATGTGTATTTTTGTACATTCCTTTAATAATTCGAAGAGTAGTCTTGCATGCATGAATTAATACTTTTTTATGCATGATTTCATGATGATTCATGTACCATAACCATAGCTGTATCCACAATGGGTGGTAAAGACCATTTTTTTTGTGTGAACAAAGAAAACATCATGATCATGCATAATAAATCATAATTCATGATGATGTACTCATCTTAGTTAATGTTTTAATTAAGGTGTTGTTCATCCATGAAGTCATGAATGAAAAACGTTGAACTTGTGTTAGTTCCTGATGATTCATGAGATATTAATGCATGAATGAATGCATATTTCATGCATGAATTTATACATGAATTAATGATAATTCATGTACCCTTACCGTAAAGTGTTACCGATAATTTTTATCAAGCTTGTATATTTAGGTTCAGTAATTTCACTTAAATGGCAATGAAAATTACCTATTAATTGTCATTTAAGTGAAATTACTGAACTTAAATATACAAGCTTGATAAAAATGATCATTCTAGAAGAAAATTTCAGATGGCACTTAGAGGCTTTTGCATCTGAACTCTTCAAATATATAACCCTATGACAACAAACTCACAAAAATCTTATCATTAGAGACTACTAACAACTTTCATGAACAAATCAAATGTTTTGTTAATTCTTGAAATACATTTACATTTAATCATTTAGCTTGTATCCAAAGTGACTTACAAATGAGAAAAGCAATAGAAGCAATCAAACCATCAATAGGGCAAAAATATGCAAGAGCATAAGTGCTGTGACTAGTCCCAGTTAGTCTAGCACAGTACATGTAGCAAGGTGTTTTTTATAGATATAATAGTAAGTGTTAGTGTTAATAGGTCAAAATATCAACAAATCAGCATTATAACTTTATAGAACTATATAGGTCTATATGAAAAATGAGGAAGAAAATTAAAAATGTCTAAAAATATTTTCATTACGTTTACAAGCACTGCAATCTTTGAAAAAAACAAAAACAAAACATTTTTTTGTCCATTCTTTGATTTGCATTCTTCTTTGCATGCCCACTGTGAGAGACATAATCTAAAAAAAAATATCCAGAAATCACAATGTATGATTTTTTAACTATTTATTTGTATGATACAGCTGCAAATAAGTATTTGAACACCTAAGAAAATCAATGTTAATATTTGGTACAGTAGCCTTTGTTTGCAATTACAGAGGTCAAACGTTTCCTGTAGTTTTTCACCAGGTTTGCACACACTGCAGGAGGGATTTTGGCCCACTCCTCCACACAGATCTTCTCTAGATCAGTCAGGTTTCTGGGCTGTCGCTAAGAAACACGGAGTTTGAGCTCCCTCCAAAGATTCTCTATTGGGTTTAGGTCTGGAGACTGGCTAGGCCACGCCAGAACCTTGATATGCTTCTTACAGAGCCACTCCTTGGTTATCCTGGCTGTGTGCTTCGGGTCATTGTCATGTTGGAAGACCCAGCCTCGACCCATCTTCAATGCTCTAACTGAGGGAAGGAGGTTGTTCCCCAAAATCTCGCAATACATGGCCCCGGTCATCCTCTCCTTAATACAGTGCAGTCGCCCTGTCCCATGTGCAGAAAAACACCCCCAAAGCATGATGCTACCACCCCCATGCTTCACAGTAGGGATGGTGTTCTTGGGGTGGTACTCATCATTCTTCTTCCTCCAAACACGTTTAGTGGAATTATGACCAAAAAGTTCTATTTTGGTCTCATCTGACCACATGACTTTCTCCCATGACTCCTCTGGATCATCCAAATGGTCATTGGCAAACTTAAGACGGGCCTTGACATGTGCTGGTTTAAGCAGGGGAACCTTCCGTGCCATGCATGATTTCAAACCATGACGTCTTAGTGTATTACCAACAGTAACCTTGGAAACGGTGGTCCCAGCTCTTTTCAGGTCATTGACCAGCTCCTCCCGTGTAGTTCTGGGCTGATTTCTCACCTTTCTTAGGATCATTGAGACCCCACGAGGTGAGATCTTGCATGGAGCCCCAGTCCGAGGGAGACTGACAGTCATGTTTAGCTTCTTCCATTTTCTAATGATTGCTCCAACAGTGGACCTTTTTTCACCAAGCTGCTTGGCAATTTCCCCATAGCCCTTTCCAGCCTTGTGGAGGTGTACAATTTTGTCTCTAGTGTCTTTGGACAGCTCTTTGGTCTTGGCCATGTTAGTAGTTGGATTCTTACTGATTGTATGGGGTGGACAGGTATCTTTATGCAGCTAACGACCTCAAACAGGTGCATCTAATTTAGGATAATAAATGGAGTGGAGGTGGACATTTTAAAGGCAGACTAACAGGTCTTTGAGGGTCAGAATTCTAGCTGATAGACATGTGTTCAAATACTTATTTGCAGCTGTATCATACAAATAAATAGTTAAAAAATCATATATTGTGATTTCTGGATTTTTTTTTTTAGATTACGTCTCTCACAGTGGACATGCACCTACGATGACAATTTCAGACCCCTCCATGATTTCCAAGTGGGAGAACTTGCAAAATAGCAGGGTGTTCAAATACTTATTTTCCTCACTGTATATATATATATTCATTTTGTCATCACGTTCATGATCACGTTTTTCAAATAGCACGTTTTTCAGATATGAACTGTGCTTCATGTTACTTCAAGTGTTGTTAAACTCAACGCGGCATTCCACAAAGAAATCACTCTCATGCTCGCTCCACATGTTGTTGATATACATATTAAATATTGTTAGTCATATTTTCCATGCATTGGGAGTCAAACTCCAGCTCTGACCACATTGCCGGGAAAATGCAATCACATTTGTACTACTGATACACTTACTGAACGTGTACGAACGCAAAGCTGAACAGGCAGAGGTGAACAAACAGCGCCGAACCCGTCTTGTGTGACATTTAAATGATCCGCTGTAATGCTATCTCATGCATAATACAGCACAGTGACTGGATTACAAAAGTTTATTCTCATGATAATACGCAGAAACTGATGACGTAGACGCGTATACTCTCCAGCCATGGCAGCCAATCACCACTCTGAATTAATGCATATACCTCACTTTTCATGACATTGGTTCAAAGTTTTCTTTTTAAACTGGAAGAATGAAATAGTATTTCATGACCCTTTAAAGATATTTGTCATTAAATTTTGTCATCATCATAAAGTTAATACATAATGTTCTCTGGCATTGTAGCATCCCGTCTTATTGAGAACATGGATCCAACGGTGAACCCCTGTGACAGCTTCTATCAGTACGCCTGTGGTGGCTGGCTAAAGAAGAACATCATACCTGAGACCAGTTCACGTTACAGTACCTTTGACATCCTCAGAGATGAACTGGAGGTGGTACTCAAAGGTAGAACAACAACTTATTACTGTTATGGGCTGTAGGGTTAGTTATAAGCCACTGAAATACATGCAATAAAAGCCAATAAGACTGCTTAAAAGAAAAACAGGAATTTTCTTTGCTTTTAGTTTTATAAAAGTGAAGAAATGGCTGGAAATCATAGGGAGAAGGGGGTGGGTTCGGCAAATGAACAGAGCCAGAATCGAATATGGGTCATCTGCAAACAAGTGTACAATTTTTCGGAATATGTGCACCACCCGCCAAGCTATGTCTCCCATTAAGATCATGTTTATGACAAAAAATTGTATGTGGCTCTGTTCCTAGTGAGCTTCTTGCTGTCTTCTACCTACAATAAGCAGTTGTCTACTAAGGAAGCTGAAATGGAACACCATACCTGTTTAGTAACCAATTATTATGCTGCACATATGCAGAAACTTCAATTCAATTAGCATCATTCAATTAGTGCTCTTCACGTGAAGTGCATCAGAGACTTGACTTACAATTGATTTCCATAAAGTTTGGCGTCAGCATGTTGCTAAGCTAACAATGTTGCCACAAATTAAAAATTAGCTCCCAAGTTGAGTAAACAAGTTCCTAATTCATGACCACAATATCTTGTTTTTTTCCCCCACATGTCATGTATGCGGCTCTGTACAAAAACAAAAACAAAGCACCCACAATATTTTTTCAGATATGTGTAGCGGGTAGGACGTAGGCAGTGGGAATTGCGCCTTGATTGAATCAGGTGGTGGTCATTTGGCGCTGCACCTTTAAATCCAGCAAGCTGGCGGTCTCTCTCATTAGTGTTTTGCTACAGACTCTTGGTTCCTTGGATTCTTGGTTGGTTGTACGAGTTGATCTTGGTCCGCTTTTTGTGCGGTTATTCAGTGCCGTGGTTACATCCAGCTTCCTGTCTTCACGAGCCCTCACCGGCTACGAATTGTGTCTGCGCGTTTCAACGAAAATTTACTGGTTTAGAGTGTGACCACTACAAGTTTGCTGAGTGCTGTTTGTTGTGCTGAGAATTTTGGCCTGGGAATGTACGAGTAAAAACCAGACGGAATAAAGCGATCGCTACAGTACTACAACTAAACAAGCTCTTGGCTCGACGCTGCAGTCTGCATTCATATGGGAGGACCGTCGTATGCCATCTTGGCCACTGTTTTTCCTGTGCCTTGTTTTAGTATCTAGTTGTGTGTGAGCGTGTGAGTGTGTGTGTGTGTGTGTGTGTGTGGGAGGGAGGCCCACTGTGTTGCCCATCAGTCTCTCCCTTGTGTGCGTTGTTGTATGTTTCATGTTTGTGTATGTAATGTTTGTATCTTAGGCCATTGGGTTGGTGCAATATCCTGGGGGGGTAACAACTGTATTGTGTGTTCACTGGTTTGTTGAGTGTAAATTACTTTTTTTTGTTTTTTTGTGCATGTGATTTGTGATGTGCCCTATTTATTCTGTGTTTGAGTCTTGCTGAATTTTTATTGAGTGCTATTTATTGAAACACCTTGATTTTGCACTTTGTTGTCCCCGTTCCTGAATTTGTTGCCCAGAGGCCTAAGGTCTGTTTTTCATGTGTGTGTCCAACTTGAGAAAAATAAAATAAACTGTTTATATTTTTATAATACTCCAGTCCCTCTCTCTCCTTTCATTTCCCTTCATTGGGATAGCCTGCTTGTAAACATCTAAAATTTAGATTGTGGTTATCCACTTGTGATTGATTTAAAAAGGCCCCCTAGGGGTCACATATGTTTGATTTTTTTTCTTTCTTTATATTGATTGCAGTGTATTTACAAATACAGACAAATTCCCACAGTAAACTGAAACCCTGTTCTATTTCTGACGTACTTCAAGATGTCGCGTTCAGTGTGGACAGCTTCTAGCTGTTGCGGCATGGAGATTGCAACACAACGCAACATCAGTGTACGATTTTAGTCGAATTAATCTACAATAGATTTAGTCAAGTTAAATTTAACAGTCAGTAAACAAGGTAAAACATGAACTAAACACAGGAAATGAAAACCAGACACAGTGAGACAAAAGTTGTGTCCCAAATGACTCTCTTTACACTATGCACTTATACACTATGTACTTAGGCACTATGAGGGTTTTCACGCTGGGTAGTTATAGGAACTAGTCACAGGGTGGTTCCTCGAGAAATAAATGTTCCCCTTGAGCCATTTTCCTGGATGCATTCACACCACCAGTAGGAACTCTGAAGTGACGTAAGCCACGCTTGTTGTTGTGACTTTTATTTTGACGGCATGGCGGACATTTATTTTGACGACGCTGAAAATGCCAGAGCCTGAGCACACAGCGCTCCCTTTCTTCATCTTCACTAGTTTCAGATCTGTTTAACACTCTTGTCTAATATGTTATTAGATAGAACTGTAATACGAAGAAAGAAAACAGTATATGAAAAGAATATTAGTGTTTGCCGTGTGGTTGTCGCTAGCTCAATGTCGCTAGCTAAGCAGAAATACATAATCATGTTTGGCTTGGTCCCCTCAAAGTCGCATTGGATTTTCTCCTTAGCATAAAAATAGAGAGGTCCATCTATCACTGTTTTCCATGTTAGTGGAGTTAGTTCGTGGCGTAAATATATAGGCTATAAACTGTGTGTGTACACATGGATGAGTGAATACATTGATGTTTTTAACATGACTGTGGTATGAAGAAGGTCGCGATTGCTAATGAGAGACAGATATCAGCGCCACATGTGAGTCCCGCAGATATAAAGGAATAAGGACATTTCATTCTATCGAACTACCCTCAAGTGCTGAATTAATACTCGCACAGGTCAGTTTATTAGACGAATGAAACTTGTGAGGCAATGCAGCGCTGTTTCACTTGGTCTACACTATAACACTAAACTGCATTTGAGTGTGTTGAAAGTTATAATGTTATTCTAAGTGTTAGTTTGTCTGTATGAGACTAGCAGTAAGCTAGATGAACATTAGAATAACATACTGATCATATTTTAACATTTCATTTCATGTTGAGCTTTATAATATTGATTAGTTTTATGTACATTTGCTCACCTCTACATTTGCGCGTCTCTGTCAAGTTGAAGTTTGTCACGGACGTGGAGCTCTCGGCATCTCGAAAACGCCACACTGATATTGATCCTCATTTTAGTTCTCCTTTTGTCCCAAAGTCTGCTTGCCATGGTCCATAATGTTTGAACGAAACAACAACAGCGTGAGCGTGCCGCTAGATGTTACGCAGTTGTCCACGTCTGTTGCCATGGTTACTATGGCAGTACGAGCATAAACCAGGGATAACGCGGATATTACATCATTGACAGGCAACAAGTGAACAGGGACGAGCCATTATTTAAAATTGTAATTTCTCTAAAATTAAAAATCTATGAGAACTTTTGGGATATTGTACACAACTGCAGGAAATATATCACACTGTGCGAATGATTTTTGGATATTTTATCACAAAATTCTAACATATTTTACCTTTAAAGTGCACTTTTTTTCTTTTTGGAATTTTCAGTGTGAACACACTACTCGCACTATTTATACAACAAAACGTCATAGAATCGTGCATCGTGCATAAGACGCACCTAAAGATAATTTTTTTTTTTTTTTAAGTCCTAGAACAAAGACACAAGGGAATCATTACAAGATCAAAGATACAAATGAAATAAACAATGCTTTAAGTTTATCAGGTAGGTCTAACAATAGTATTCCGGTAAGAAATACTATCTACAGAAATTGAATAAAGTAATCAAATGTAAAATAACAGTGCATAGACTTCCTTGTATAAACCCTTTATTAAAGCTTCTAAAGTTACTCAATCAATAGCAGTGAGTGATTTTTCTCTTTATCTTTTGTTGTTTAAATTAACATTAAGGACTTAGACAGCAGTAGGTTTAGGCTACTGTCACTAATTCAACTGTTTACTTTCACTTAAGATATAACCAACTATTCAAATGAATACTCGCCAAAACAGGCACATTTATATATTTTTTTGTGTATTTGTCCTTCCAAGCGCGATAAGACACGAGTCAATTCAGCCCTCATATGCCTTGAGGTAGCTTTCTGTGTGCACGTTTTGGATAAGTGCGCAGCTGCGCACAGAAAACCATCCAGAATTGAGTTCTATAAATATAATTTCAGATATGAGTTTAGTTCTCTTGGTCACTAAAGAAGAACAGGTAGAATTAATTCAAGTTACAGTTTATTTATGACTGATCTGAGCTATTTAAAGCTCAGTGGGACTCTGCCTGTGGATCTAACTGCGAAATTTAAAGCTGTACCTCTTGTTCCGCTTTACACAGTAGTGAGACCTGTCAGACAAAAACAATTTCATCTGGAAATAGTGTGTCTTGAGTAACAGAGAAAGCAATAATGTTATGCTACAGGGTTGTACAGAATGTGGACTGATGACGTGGGGATGGCTCTGGGGTGAGGCCTCAATCTGAATACCCTCAACTCCTTAGATGGGGCATAGATAAGGAAGCATGTGTGTTAATGATCATGTTCCAGGTGGTGGAGGGAGGGTGACTTGACCTGATAAGTGCGGGAGGTTTAGCTGGAGAGGTTAGGAGCTGTGGGGGGCTGGGCACAGAGAGATGCTAAATGTTAAATGAGAGTTAAATGTTATTGAATCTGTGGGGAGCTCAAGATTCAGGGATCAGCTTCTACCACAGCTATCACTTAACCTTGGCAGTAGCGCTTGTCAAAACATATCTTATTCAGCCTCTTTTCCACAGTCTCTCTCTCTCTCTCTCTCTCTGTGCCCAGCCTCTTTTCCACAGTCTCTCTCTCTCTCTCTCTCTCTCTCTCTCTCTCTGCGCCACCTTTTAAAAATTAATGATTTGTTTCAATCAGTGTTTTCTTCATGAGCTTTTCAGAATGGTAATGAGTTCTTGATTTAAAAGGACAACAGGCAAAAATCAACAAAAAGTATTATTATTATTATAAAAAGCCAATTAGTATCGCCTTGATGAGAATTTCCATGACTTCTTTCACCTTATTTAATGTTTAATTAATTGAAAATCATTGCTAATCAATGTACAAACACTGAAGGTAAAATTTAATAAAAGAATCATCAAGGAGTAGTGAGGATTGTGACTTCCCTAGAGAAATCTCAATCCTCTCATTAGCATTTCCAGTGTGTTGAGCTTTTGTGGGATGAAAGGGAATTTTGATTGGAAAATAAGTGTCTATTTAGAGATTTGATTAGATTTTTATGCAAATGCATCGTTGATGAAATTAGTGTTCAGGGCCTATGCTTCGGTTTCCCAACCCTGGCATTAAACTGATGGTGCAGGCCATTTAACTTGGTAGCAATCATGTTGTTATCTGCATAGCACAGCTGATTGGTTGCTATTGCATCAGCGGCCAATGAGATGGCTGCTCAAACATTCAACATGGACCACTAACATGGACATCGAGGTCACTTCAGTGTTTTGGGAAAAGCACGTAAAAGTCCTGGCAGCTTCTGGGGGGGTGTTTGGCTCGAGGTCATGGCGCAAAGGACCATAAGGTTGATTTTACTCCGAACCATCCCTTTAAGTCGTTATTTCGACATAATATCTTGTTATTTCGACGTAATATTTGTTGAATTCTGAATTTTACACACTTAAGTTGAAAGCAATTTGTTTGTGGATCGTAAAACATATCTGCAACATTTATCAAATTCACGGATAATTGTGCGTGCATTTATTAATCATTATGATACTAAAATCATAATAAAGAATACTACAAAAAATCTGATGAGTCCAGAATATGAACGCAACACGTTTAATTTCACGTTAAGAATTTTCCTCCCATAGAAAACCATTATAAGAACGCTAAATGTGGCTTAATGCATATTAGAATGTCCCCTTATTATGTCGAAATAACAAGTTATGTTGAAATAATGAGATATGTTGAAATAATGACTTGTGTCGAAATAACGAGATAAGTTTTCTTTTTTTCACCTTGCGGTTCAGGGCTTCCGTACTAAATGGAGCAATCCTTACAATTTTTAAATTAGCTTCATGTTAGAAATGTTTTAAACTAACGTCATGTCCACAGTGCACGAGTGAATCACTGAAGCATATACAGTTTGTACTCAACCAGAATATTGGTTCCCACGGCGGTAAAATTGGGGATGTGTATTTGCTGCCTTTTACCGCTAAGAGGCGCTACAATCACAGACTTTGAAAAGTGTCAGTTTATCATCTCTATCGCGTAATCTGCCGCGGCTTGTTGAGAACTGGTAGCAGATAAATTCAAGTGAAACATTTGTAGTTAAACAAATTCATAATCCTAATACTGGAATTACAGTACAAATTTGGAACTGAAACAAATGTAGGCTTCTATTATTGCATCAAATTTGAGCAAAGCAGGCTAAACGTTAACATTGTGTGCCCAGTTTTTCTATAGGCTAATTTAGAAAGGCATGTCAAGGTTATGTGTCTTATACTTTGTGTTATTTTAATTTGTTAGTAGGCCTAGATTTATGAACTGAAACATAACAGTTAAATAAATTATACTAAATGATCATAAAATTAAAACTTTGTCAGGACTTGCTAACCGATGTTAGTCGACAGCATTTGTGTTTTAGCATTATTTAAGAATTAAATATGCTTACAGTAGGTTGTTATGATTAACATAATTTTCTTTAATAAATAATGAAAACATTTCAACATAAAACATTGCAATAGAAAAATGTCACATCAATGAGGCTTTGCATAAGCACAAGACATTAAGCTCATGCTCATAAAACAGTATTCAGATGATAGCTGTGTGGTCAACACTTCAACATGAGCCTTGCGTTGCTTCCAGCGGTCTTAGTTCGAATCTCAGCTCTACCATCTTCATAATTTGTCAAAAATAAAAACTTCTGAAATGTTCATTTATTGATTCAAAACACTTTTCGGAGCTTTATTCATTGTCTGTCATTTTTATTAATAGGCATTTAGACGATAACATTGTAGCCTACATGCTGTTAACCGATGTTGGCTGACAGCGTTTATGTTTTACCGTTCTTGATGCTTAAATAGGTAACAGATTATTAAAGTCAAGCGTTATTTATACACATTATAACTATTCCCTGCACAGACAACAAAACCCGAAGGTGCTGCTGAAGGCAAATTGTCAGCCGATCACACCAGAAAATGAAGATGAAGCTCGTCTTTAATCTGCTAAATTTTGTGAATTTTATTTAAAACAAGTCGAGTTTAGCGTTTCCCTTTGCGATGCAAAATGAGAAATACAAAATCTTATTCTTGCGAAATTTTAAATTTGTATTGCCAAAGAAATTGCAGCTTTGTGTGAACTCTTTTGTCTCTCACATTATTTAGCCTTTGTTGCTTCAAAGAAACAGAATGCCTTGTTGAATTCACCTTACAATAAAACGAGGTTGATCGCAAATAAAATAACTCTGTAGAGCCTGTGGGGGGTTTGTAGGGGCAGTTCAGTGGCTTCATCGTGGGGGTGCAGAACAGTGTAGATGTTATAGGTGTAATCATTTGTTTCTAGTCTGCTGCTCACTCGCATTTGTTTCTAGTTGGCATGAACACATTTCTTCAATAGTTCATGTTTAGATAATGCCAGATTGTTGACAATCATACACACTGCTCAAACATTCTAAAACTCTACAAAACCAGTTGAAACAACTGGACTGAACACTTCATTTTATTTTATTTTATTTTATGAAAAACCTTTAAATACATTACCTACAATATTTATAATTTAACAAGATAGGGCCTTTTTGGACAAATCGAGAGATTTATCCTGAAAGGAATTTTGCCTTTGCCTGTTCTGTATCATCAGACTGGCAATCTGACACTCTCCATATGAAAGATGGGACATTAACACCTATACTGTTCTGCAACCCAACGATAAAGCCACTGAACTGCCCCTCCAAACCCCCCACAGGCTCTGAGAGGAGCGGAGTGGAGCGTCTGAGACAAAGAGAAGTTGCAATTCAGACTTAACTCGTTATTCTAGACATTAGCATTATTAAAGTGTTGATAATGAAGGAATTAAATCATTTAGGCTACATGTAGTAATATTTCTTTCATAAAAAAGTTTATTAACTAAATATTTCATCATTTCAATAGGCTAATTGTAGAATTAAAATTCTACTATGGTTTAGGCCAGCTTTTTCCAATAAGCAAAATGAAATACAATGTTAATTTTTTATTTATTTTTTCATGTTCATTTGTTGTCATGAAAAAAAAAAAATTCAAATCAATATTACATGATAAAAATATTTCGAGAATAATGTCGAAATATTTCAAGAATAATGTTGTCCTTCAAAAATTGTTCCTTCATTTTATTTGATAAATATAAGCAAAAACAACAACAACAAAAGAAAAACTAGAACTAGTTTTAGAACTAGATAAATCTGCATTAATAATAATACAAAAAATGTTTTACAGTAGCCCATGTTTGTTCAGGATTTGAACCCGTGTCATCTAAATTATTGAAACCTAAGTTATACCACTCGACCACGAATTTACTAGAAAGCCCAGAAATTCGGTTTTCCAGCAGTCAGTGTGTGTGCGCACACGAGAGAAAAGCGCTCTTCATTCGTCTCATTCCTCAATAGAATAGTAAAAATAATCAGGATCATTGCAACTAATTTATTTTCACTGACTGCGAGATAGGCCTATGATGGTCTTTTGGTGTATTTTTTTGTTTGTTTGTTATTGCACTGCTCCCCCAAGGAATAGGCTTCTGTTGCCCACCGACGTCTACAATATGAAATATAGGCTATATTGTTGTCATCTCTATTTTTAACTTTTGATTCTATTTTTCTGTTCTAAAAGTTTGTTCTATTCTGTTTAAAATTTATGTTAAATTTAACCAATTCTGTTGTAGAATATAATAATTAAAAAAATATATTTTTAAAATAATTAAATGGCATAATAAAAAAAAAACAAAAAAAAAAATGTTTTTTGTTCTAAAAGTTTGTTCTAATCTGTTTTGTTCATTATATATTATATATATATTTATATATTATATTTATAACATTATATATATATTTACATATTTAATCAGTCTCATTCTTGTTGAAATAATGAAAAAAGTTTTGCAACTGTTTTGCAAAATGTCCCTTTGCACCACCTGGTAGTTATTTCGCGAACAACTTTAAAATGTGACTGGTTTATTTTTGCTGCGGTGGCTTTGCCGCGGCGGCAATAGGCATTCTGGTTGACTACCAACTGTATAAGCAGCCGTGTTTACTGTATGTGTTTATGCAGCAGCGGTCTATTGTATGCCATTGCTGTTTTATTCGCTGTTAGCTTGGATATGAAAACAGTTAAAGTGATATAAGCATTTTTGCTTTAAATTGTGTTCACCCATTTAGTGGTATAACTTTAATGATGCATTCTTTAATCGACACATTTTATTAGCAATGTTAAATGTGTGTGGTTGATTTAGTTGTGTTAGTTGTGTCTATGCAGAAGCAATGGTCTATTGTTTGTATATTTGTGACTACATGCTGTCTTAGCTACTGATGAGAAGGTTAAAGTAAAATCAGCATTCACATTCAACAGGGTTACATGTATAAAAATAATGACATCTTTTATTTAAGGGTAATGTTTCATTAGCTATGCTTAATATGTTGATACTGCATCAGAACACGCTCCTGTCATTCATTATCGCTTCTGATGGCTTTTTATTTATTAAATAAGAGTATAAGGTTATGTTATCATTATCAAATGGCATAATTGATGATACTTGTTCAGGTGGTTGCTGGGTTTCTCTCTCTATCAGCTTTTAACGTTATATCTATTGCTCACGAGAACACATAGCATGCATTTCTAGTACTAAGCCGGTCGGCAAGGTAGCCAAGGCGCACATAGCCTTAGGTCACAAGTGTTAAGCCGGTCAGCAAGGTGGCCAAGGCACACAAAGCTTTAGGTCACTAGTGTTAAGCCGGTCGGCAAGGTAGCCAAGGCACACATAGATAGTAAAACATGCGGTCCCATGAAAAAAAAAGTACATATGTTTTGTCGATAGATCTGCTTGTTTTTTGTTTTTTATTCTATTCCTTCCTGTCTGTGTCAGCATTGTAGAGCTATATGCATATCTGCCGGTGTAGCAGCTTGTTTTCTCACTCAACAGCACATATAGTACTTATATTGTCTGTTTCTCCCATTACCCTGTGCAACTGTGTAGGGTGAAACGTTGCTTTACAATGTATAGCAATAGTCTTCTTTTCAGATATTGCACAACAGCTTTATTGGCATTGGGTGTACAACCTGTAAATTATCTGATTGGATGTTTGTGTTTAAGAGGGCTCTGCCCTTTTCTCTTGTCTCCTGCTTTATTGGGGGCTTAATGTATGTTACATGTGCAGCAGCATGTCTTACATGCTCACAGCAATGTCTGTGAATGTACTGCCAGTAGCAAGTCTCGGTACTTGCTCTGCAGCTGCATCAGCAGCAGCGTAGCAGATCTATTCTGCCAAGACTAAATACATTAATATTGCCATATCCATTACCATGCCAATCTCTATTACCATACCAATCTCCGAGAGTTGTCATGACAGAATGTCATAGTTCTGGCATGAAACTCTAGATTGTGCAGGCTGATAGTTCTTTAACTTATTGGTAGCAATCATGTCGTTATCTACATAGCACAGCTGATTGGTTGCTGTTACAACATGCGGCCAATGAGCTTGCTGCTCAAATATTCAAATAATTGGCATTGTTTCCTGTTAACAGTCTGCAGCGCACTTTCAGAAACACAATTTACTAAAAATTGTCTTAATTTTCTGTAATTTCTTGGAAAATCTGAAAGCAGGTTTTTCCTAATATCTGTCATTAGAAGCAGAACACATTTTACACATGGGGAAAACCAATTGTTTAGTCGATAATTCAAGATGGTCCATATTTTAAAGCTCTTTCTAACTTGTGCTCGGCCTTAAAAGTAACATCTTGTAATTGTTTAACTATATAGCATTTGTTACAAAAAGGATTTAATTACAAGTAAGATTATTGAGGACTATTGACTATCCTCATTACTATGCTTAGGCCACTGTTAACTTTTTTCTTTATTTTTTTTTTTATCCATAGCATTTATGAAAAATAGTAACCTACGCATTTATAAACTATGGCTACACCATGCCACAGCTGTAATATAAATCTTTAGTGAAAAATCTATTCCCTTAACAGAGATTATCGATTATAAATTCTACAACTAGTCAAAATTTACCACAATAAATACAAGCTTTCTAATTTGTTGGTGCAGGATGATGTTTTCCCCTTTTTTCATAAGTCTTTTAGTATCTTTCTCTGAAGCGTTTTACTACATTCTCAATATAATTCAAATGGTTTTCACATTTTATCATCAGCGTCGCATAGGAACGGCTTGTGCAAATTTTATCACACTTTTGGAGTGCACTGGTGATTCACGGGCCACTCATGCAAAATTAAACAACTTAGGGCTTCAGTCACAGTCATATTGCGCAGATAATTGATCCGTTCAGTTCATACAGCTTATAAAAGTTTAGAATGCGAAACGTATACAATTAATTAATAGCCTGATTCTATGTTTCAGTGTGTGCGCTCGAGTACCGGCAACATGTGAGAAGTGCCGGTACACAAGAAAAAGTGAGGGTACGCTACTGATTAAAATATAGAAGCGCTGCGTACCAGACCAGTTCAAGTACTGAATAGGGGTGTGCAGCAGAGCCAATATCTGAATCTGTGTCTTTAACAATTTCAAAATGAGTTGTATCTGTATCTGTATTTGGATCAAATTGGAAGTGTGCGGGGATTAAGCCGGAAGTTTGTAAAATTACGAGAAGCCTATTTTAAATGTAATTCTCATTTACCAAATATGCCTTGTAGCATTCCCGGCTGAACAGATGACATTTACTCTCAGGAACTGATGTTTATAAAGAATTAAATTTCCAAAACACTGTAAGAATAAGTAAGAATAAAAGCAAACAAACAAATAAACATTAGACATCTGACTGCAAATTGTATATAAATGTCCATAACAAACCTATGAACTAATGAATACATATTTGCAATCTAATTGGTTACACAATAAATAGTGTGACAAATCAAGTTTTTAGTATGCAGGCTAATGTAATAACCTTGCCTTGCTGTACTGTAGTAAACCTGAATAATATAAATTATTTGAACACTGACAATAACACTATTTAATGCAGATAAAGCAACTGCCAAAAATGAGTTTTAAACAATTGACAAACTTCTTTCAAAGTGCTATACCTGTATGACATTTTATGTATTGTTTTAATTACAACAATCTCCTTTTAAAGTGCAATATGAACTAAATGAGACAACTGAATTAACTAGGAATTATTTTTGGTACAGTTGACGATCTCAATTTAGAGAGAAAAACATAAAATATATAAAATGGCCAAATAAAGGCCTACTTTATTGTAAACAAGTGTAAACAGAACTGCAAATCAAGAGAAACGAGGCAATAATGGTCATCACTGATTTCTAAACCTGCATATGCTAACAACCCACTAAATGTTAGCTTACAGCTTCAAAGGAGATTGATACAATAAACACTTTAGTCTCTCAAAGTTTAACAGACAGCATAAAATTAAAACGGTACCTTGTGCCCTTCATCAGCCAGGAGCTAAGAGGTAGAAAGGAACCTTTTTAAACATATTTTTAAACACACAGTGTGTACCTGAAAGTTCATCTCTCTTCTCTGGTAGCGTTAATCAGAATCAGCGTAAAACCTCATGTAGAAGGTGTTTTTTTTATTTTTATTTTTTTGATTTTTTTGCTGATGAACAACCAAATAACAAATATAAGGATAACTGAACATTTACAACAATGAAGTGGCAGCATAAATAAAATAAAGGAAGACAATAAATACGAATTAAGTATGAAATACAATAGAGAGGGGAAAACAAAAAAAAAGAGATAGTAAATCAAGTTACATATCACTCAACAGATTGTCATACAGTTTCACAAATTTGACACTTTTTTTAGTGTCTTAATGGAGTAGTTGAAGTCACACAGAATTTTTTTTTTTTTTTTAATTTGGGTACTGTTAGAGAATTTACATTTATGAATAAAATATTTTGCCAATAAAATAAATGTTTCCTATATATTCTATTTTATGATTACAATGAAAAAAACAAAAACAAATTGCATCGCCTAATGCTAAATTATTGTCTAATTTTAGTTTTGAAGTAAGGAGTTTTGACAGTTCAAACCAAAATTCTTTGACAAGGGAACATCCAAAGAAAAGATGATCAATTGAATTTACAGAAATTACAGTTCAAATGAACATTACCAAATTTAGATGTGATCTCGTTGGTGGGATATATATTATGCAAAATTCTTAAGTGTAGTTCTTTCACCTTGTTGGGGATACAAAATGTAGAAGGTAAGAGCGATGCTTTTTTCCAATTAATCTTTTCTATCAAGGAATTCCAAAAAAAATCTTCCCCTCGGGGTAATTCGTTTTCTTGACTGAAACACATTTCTTATAGTTTTATTGCTGCATTTTGGGTCATAAATACTCTTGTCTTCAATCAGAAATTTCTATTCACTCTTTACAATCTCTTCAAATGATAAATGACATTTCATTAAATAAACTAGATGGTAAAGTTCGTAGACAAACTTTAAGTTGGCTTGAAAAAGCCTAGCCAGAAAGTTTGAAAAAGTTTTAAACTGTTCTAGCATGGTTTACCATGATTTACCATGTTTCTAGTATGGTTTACCACATTGCTAGCATGATTTACCATGTTTTAACATGACCATGGATGGTTGGATGGATAGATCAAGATTAGTTAGAAAGAAAGAAAGAAAGAAAGAAAGAAAGAAAGATTAGTTAGAAAGAAAGAAAGAAAGAAAGAAAGAAAGAAAGAAAGAAAGAAAGATTAGTTAGAAAGAAAGAAAGAAGATTAGTTAGAAAGAAAGAAATGAAGATTAGTTAGTTAGAAAGAAAGATTAGTTTGAAAAAAGAATGAAAGAAAGATAGCTTAGTTAGAAAGAAATAAAGATTAGTTAGAAAGAAAGAAATGTTTGAAAAAAGAAAGAATGAAAGAAAGATTAGTTAGAAAGAAAGATTAGTTAGTTAGAAAGAAAGAAAGATTAGTTTGAAAGAAAGATTAGTTAGAAAGACAAAAATATTAGTTTGAAAAAAGAAAGATTAGTTTGAAAAAAAACAGAAAGAAAGATTAGTTAGAAAGAAAGAAAAGTAAAAAAGAAAAAGAAAAGTAAAAAAGAAAGAATAGTTAGAAAGGAAGAAAAGTAAAAAAGAAAGAATAGTTAGAAAGAAAGAAAGAAAGAAAGAAAGAAAGAAAGAAAGAAAGAAATATGGATTAGTTAGAAAGATAGATTAGTTAGACAGAAAGATCAGTTTGAAAGAAAGATTAGAAAGACAGAAAGATTAGTTTGAAAAAAGAAAGAAATAAAGAAAGATTAGTTAGAAATAAATAAAGATTAGTTTGAAAAAAGAAAGAAAAAGAAAAAAGAAAAAGAAAAGTAAAAAAGAAAGAAAATGTTAGGAGAAAAGAAAGAACAGTAAGAAAGATAGAATAGTTAGAAAGAAAAAGAAAGAAAGAAAGAAAGAAAGAAAGATTAGTTAGAAAGAAAGAAAGATTAGTTACAGAAAATGAAAGAAAGATTAGTTAGAATGAAAGATAGATTAGTTAGAAAGAAAGAATGAAAGAAAAATTAGTTAGAAAGAAAGATAGATTAGTTAGAAAGAAAGAAAGATAGATTAGTTAGAAAGAAAGAAAGTTAAAAAGAAAGAAAAAAGATAGATTAGTGAAAAAGAAAGAAAGATAGATTAGTTAGAAAGAAAGTTAGATTAGTCAGAAAGATAGATTAGTTAAAAAGAAAGAAAGAAACAAAGAAAGAATGATTAGTTAGAAAGAAAGATTAGTTAGAAAGAAAGATAGATTAGAAAGAAAGAAAGATAGATTAGTTAGAAAGAAAAAGAAAAAAGAGATTAGTTAGTAAGAATGAAAGATAGATAGATTATGTAACGGTCACCAGCTGGAGTGCCCTTGAGAGCCACCAGAGGGCACTCCACATAAGACTATCACTCACAAACTACATTTCCCATAACTCACTGCCCGGACTCATTATCACTGATCACATTCACCTGTACCTCATTCACTGATTGCATTCACCTGTGTCTCATCCTGTTAGTCTGTCTATTTATACCATGTTCATTCATTCACTCACCGCGAAGTCTTGTTTGTGTCACACTGCATTTCTGAGCATTCTCCTAGTTTTTGTGTTTCTTGGTTCTTGATATCTTGCCCTGTTCCCTGGATTACTCTCTTGCCTCTGGTCCCTGCCTGTTTGTTTGTTTTGTTTGTTTCTTTGTTTTGACTACCTGCCTGTGTATGACCCTAGCCTGTACTTTGGATTACGCCTCTGGATTGCCCCAGCCAATAAAGCTGCATTTGGATCTCCTACTTCGTGTCTCTGAGCAGTTTCGTGATAGAAGACTTCGCCACACCCAGATCCAGCAGCAATGACAAACATGGACCCAGTAACTAAACTCTGCTCCATCTTCCAGGATGGTCGCCCCATAGAGGACTATGTGGGTGAGTTTGTGGCTTGTTGCCACCTGGCCCCACTGGACGACAGGGAACTCAAGGATTGTTTTTGGATGGGACTGGATCAGGACGTGAGTTTTTATTTGCCCGAGGTTGACCCCAGATGGACTCTGGCTCAATATATAGATTTTGTTTTGCTATTTTGTGGGTCTCCCTTCATAGTGGGCGAGGTTGAGCCCGCACCTCACGTCGCTTCTGCTGATCTAGAGACTGTTCACGTCGCTTCTGCTGATCCAGAGACTGTTCACGTCGCTTCTGCTGATCCAGAGACTGTTCACGTCGCTTCTGCTGATCCAGAGACTGTTCACGTCGCTTCTGCTGATCCAGAGACTGTTCACGTCGCTTCTGCTGATCTAGAGACTGTTCACGTCGCTTCTGCTGATCCAGAGACTGTTCACGTCGCTTCTGCTGATCCAGAGACTGTTCACGTCGCTTCTGCTGATCTAGAGACTGTTCACGTCGCTTCTGCCGAGCCCGAGCCAGAGCTTCACGTCAGTCCTGCCGAGCCAGAGCTTCACGTCAGTCCTGCCGAGCCAGAGCTTCACGTCAGTCCTGCCGAGCCAGAGCTTCACGTCAGTCCTGCCGAGCCAGAGCTTCACGTCAGTCCTGCCGAGCCAGAGCTTCACGTCAGTCCTGCCGAGCCAGAGCCAGAGCTTCACGTCAGTCCTGCCGAGCCAGAGCTTCACGTCACGTCTGCCCGTCCAGAGTCTCGTCTCGCCGAGACTGAAATTGTTCCTGAGCCTGAATCTGGTACTGATCCTGAGCCTGAATCTGTTCCTCTTCCTGCGCCTGTGTCTTCGGACAAGATGGCCGACTCCACGCCTGTGTCCTCGGACAAGATGGCCGACTCCACGCCTGTGTCCTCGGACAAGATGGCCGACTCCACGCCTGTGTCCTCGGACAAGATGGCCGACTCCACGCCTGTGTCCTCGGACAAGATGGCCGACTCCACGCCTGTGTCCTCGGACAAGATGGCCGACTCCACGCCTGTGTCCTCGGACAAGATGGCCGACTCCACGCCTGTGTCCTCGGACAAGATGGTCGACTCCACGCCTGTGTCTTCGGACAAGATGGCCGACTCCACGCCTGTGTCTTCGGACAAGATGGCCGACTCCACGCCTGTGTCTTCGGACAAGATGGCCGACTCCACGCCTGTGTCTTCGGACAAGATGGCCGACTCCACGCCTGTGTCTTCGGACAAGATGGCCGACTCCACGCCTGTGTCTTCGGACAAGATGGCCACCGCATCCCCTGAGCCCGTTCCTGTTCCTGTTCTTGAGCCCGTTCATGTTCCTGAACCGTTGGATCCGCCTGAAGGGTCGTCTCCGCCCCGGCCGCCTGCTCAGCCTGCTCCGCCCCGGCCGCCTGCACTGCCTGCTCCGCCACGGCCGCCTGAACAGCCTGCTCCGCCCTGGTCGCCTGCACAGCCTGCTCCGCCCTGGTCGCCTGCACAGCCTGATCCGCCCTGGTCGCCTGCACAGCCTGATCCGCCCTGGTCGCCTGCACAGCCTGATCCGCCCTGGTCGCCTGCACAGCCTGATCCGCCCTGGTCGCCTGCACAGCCTGCTCCGCCCTGGTCGCCTGCACAGCCTGCTCCGCCCTGGTCGCCTGCACAGCCTGATCCGCCCTGGTCGCCTGCACAGCCTGATCCGCCCTGGTCGCCTGCACAGCCTGATCCGCCCTGGTCGCCTGCACAGCCTGATCCGCCCTGGCCTCCCATCCTGCCGCAGTCTCCAGGTCCTCTGCCGCTCCACGGGCCTGGCCCTCCATCCCACCCCCGGGTCCGCCTCCGCTCCACCTCCCTCCTGGACAATGTTAGGAGCGTCTGGAATCCGCTCCTTAGAGGGGGGGCTATGTAACGGTCACCAGCTGGAGTGCCCTTGAGAGCCACCAGAGGGCACTCCACATAAGACTATCACTCACAAACTACATTTCCCATAACTCACTGCCCGGACTCATTATCACTGATCACATTCACCTGTACCTCATTCACTGATTGCATTCACCTGTGTCTCATCCTGTTAGTCTGTCTATTTATACCATGTTCATTCATTCACTCACCGCGAAGTCTTGTTTGTGTCACACTGCATTTCTGAGCATTCTCCTAGTTTTCGTGTTTCTTGGTTCTTGATATCTTGCCCTGTTCCCTGGATTACTCTCTTGCCTCTGGTCCCTGCCTGTTTGTTTGTTTTGTTTGTTTCTTTGTTTTGACTACCTGCCTGTGTATGACCCTAGCCTGTACTTTGGATTACGCCTCTGGATTGCCCCAGCCAATAAAGCTGCATTTGGATCTCCTACTTCGTGTCTCTGAGCAGTTTCGTGACAGATTAGTTAGAAAGAAGGATTAGATAGATAGATAGATAGATAGATAGATAGATTAGTTAAAAAGAAAGAAAAAAGATAGATTAGTGAAAAAGAAAGAAAGATAGATTAGTTAGAAAGAAAGAAAGTTAGATTAGTCAGAAAGAAAGATAGATTAGTTAAAAATAAATAAATAAAGAATGATTAGTTAGAAAGAAAGATAGATTAGTTAAAAATAAAGAAAGATTAGTTAGAAAGAAAGATAGATAAGTTAAAAAGAAAGAATGATTGATTAGTTAGAATGAAAGAAAGATGGATTAGTTATAGATAGATAAATAGATAGATAGATAGATTAGTTAAAAAGAAAGAAAAAAGATAGATTAGTGAAAAAGAAAGAAAGATAGATTAGTTAGAAAGAAAGAAAGTTAAAAAGAAAGAAAAAAGATAGATTAGTGAAAAAGAAAGAAAGATAGATTAGTTAGAAAGAAAGTTAGATTAGTCAGAAAGATAGATTAGTTAAAAAGAAAGAAAGAAAGAATGATTAGTTAGAAAGAAAGATTAGTTAGAAAGAAAGATAGATTAGAAAGAAAGAAAGATAGATTAGTTAGAAAGAAAAAGAAAAAAGAGATTAGTTAGTAAGAATGAAAGATAGATTAGTTAGAAAGAAGGATTAGATAGATAGATAGATAGATAGATAGATAGATAGATAGATAGATAGATAGATAGATAGATAGATTAGTTAAAAAGAAAGAAAAAAGATAGATTAGTGAAAAAGAAAGAAAGTTAGATTAGTCAGAAAGAAAGATAGATTAGTTAAAAATAAATAAATAAAGAATGATTAGTTAGAAAGAAAGATAGATTAGTTAAAAATAAAGAAAGAAAGATTAGTTAGAAAGAAAGATAGATAAGTTAAAAAGAAAGAATGATTGATTAGTTAGAATGAAAGAAAGATGGATTAGTTAGATGAAATAATAGTCGAAAATAGAAATTTGTGTTCAATGGTGTTGAACGCTTTGTAAAAGTCTAGAAACAATATGATTGCATCCAAGTTAATATGATGTGCATAATCTATGAGATCTAAGATTAGCCTGATATTACAGCTTATATGTCGTCTAGGCATAAAATCTGTTTGCGTTTCATTAATTATTTCAGATAAACCTGTTTTTAATCTTTTGGCAAAAACTAATGCTATAATTTTGTAGTCTAAATTTAGTAATGTGATTGGCCTCCAATTGTCAAGTGAGAAAATAACTTTAACTGGTTTTGATATCAGGGTGATGAGCCCTTGTTTCATGGATGTTCTTAATTCTTCATTAATAATACATTCGTTGGTGGTCTCTTGATAGTTTCCCAAAAGTCTGCGTAAAACTCAGGCCGTCTGAGCCAGGGGATTTACCCTTCCTCATAGACTGCATTGCCTTGGTAAGTTCGGTTAAAGTAAGGTCGTTTTCACAAACCGTTTTAAACTCACTTGAGATTACTGAAATGTAAGGTTTGATGTTTTGTAGAAAAGAATTCACATAATTTACATTATAATTTGAACTAATATAATTTATTTAAAAGTAGAATATACATATTTATTAATTTCAGAGTAAAAAAAAAAAAAAAAAAAAGTTTTTAATTTTATCATCAATTTTTAAAGCCGTTACAGAATGTCTTTTATTTCTTTTTTCCAAAGCAAAGAAATTACTGGTGTTTTTCTCTCCCATTTCCAACCATTTAGCCCTGGATCGTATAAAGGCACCTTTAGCTAAATCTAAGTAAAGATCATCTATTTCATTTTGCAAATTAGATAGATATGCTTCCTCCTCTGTGCTAAGATTTTCTTTAGACAATAACTTTTCAAGTTCATTAAGAAGATCTTGACATCTTTGAAAATTAGCCACTTTAAGTTCTTTACCTCGACACATTGCCAGTTGTCTAACTTTAAATTAAAAAAAGAAATCCATGGATTCATCTTCCAATAAAGAAGCCCGGAAGCCAGAAATAACCACGGATTCTTTTACAGCTGTTTGTATTTCCAATTAAAGAAATTAAGAATAATTTGTGATCTGATAAAGGTGCATAAATCAAAGTATCCAAGACAAATTGAACTGCATTAGTAGTGTAACGATGAGGCAAGGATGAAGCGGAGAGAGAATCCACATGCAAGCACTACTTTAATGAAACAAACAGGTAATCCAGGACAAACAACAGAACATGGAACTCAGGACAGGAACAAGGAAAAGTTAACAGCAAACAGCTACAACGACCGACAAACAACAACTGAAGCACAGAGGTTTAAATACACAGGCAAACAAGCTATACAAGATAACAAGGGGGCGTGGTTAATCAGAAACACCTGGGGAGACTAATAAACAAGAAAAACTACAAAGGACTACAAAACATGGCACAGAATAGGAAATAACAAAAGTCCACGCAAGACAAGGAGAACACAAGACAGGAATTATGACATAGCCCCCCACTTAAGGAGCGGATTCCAGACGCTCCTTAGGAACACAGTCCAGGAGGGTGGTGGAGCGGAGGCGGACCCGGGGGCAGGATGGAGGGCCAGGCCCGTTGAGCGGAAGAGGGCCTGGAGACTGCGGTAGGACGGGAGGCCAGGGCGGAGCAGGCAGTGCAGGCGGCCAGGGCGGAGCAGGCAGTGCAGGCGGCCAGGGCGGAGCAGGCAGTTCAGATGGCCAGGGTGAAGCAAGCAGTTCAGGTGGCCAGGGTGGACCAGACAGTTCAGGTGGCCAGGGTGGACCAGGCAGTTCGGGGGACCATGGCGGACCAGACAGTTCGGGGGACCATGGCGGTGCGGCCTCCATGGTCCTATCAAGGGACACACTCGGCGGCGGTCATCTTGTCCGAAGACTCTGGATCGGCAGGCGTGACGTGAACAGTCTCTGGATCGGCAGACGTGACGTGAACAGTCTCTGGATCGGCAGGCGTGACCAGAACAGTCTCTGGATCGGCAGGCGTGACGTGAACAGTCTCTGGATCAGCAGGCGTGACGTGAACAGTCTCTGGATCGGCAGGCGTGACGTGAACAGTCTCTGGATCTGCAGGCGTGATGTGAACAGTCTCTGGATCGGCAGCGGCAGGTGTGACGTGAACAGTCTCTGGATCGTCAGGACTGACGTGAAGCATCTCAGGCTCGGCAGGACTGACGTGAAGCAGCTCAGGCTCGGCAGGACTGACGTGAATAAACTCTGGCTTGGCGGGTACTGTGGGGTTGCAGGGTTCCTCGTCCGCCAAACCCACAGTAAGGGTTGAGCCGCTCAGTAACAGGGCCAAATCAATATAAAATTCTAAAGTCCATTGAGGATTGTGCAGTGGCATGGCTGACCCGAGTGGCTCAGATAGCCCCCCTCTAAAAAAAATCATGAGGCATAAAGAGTCCATTGAAGTTACGTTTGCCAGTTCAATAAAGTCTCTCACGTACTCCTCTATGGGCCGGTCTCCCTGACGGAGACACATAATCTGTGCTGCTGGATTCATCTTTGGTCAGTCGTTCTGTAACGATGAGGCAAGGACGAAGCGGAGAGAGAATCCACATGCAAGCACTACTTTAATGAAACAAACAGGTAATCCAGGACAAACAACAGAACATGGAACTCAGGAAAGGAACAAGGAAAAGTTAACAGCAAACAGCTACAACGACCAACAAACAACAACTGAAGCACAGAGGTTTAAATACACAGGCAAACAAGCTATACAAGATAACAAGGGGGTGTGGTTAATCAGAAACACCTGGGGAGACTGATAAACAAGAAAAACTACAAAAGACTACAAAACATGGCACAGAACAGGAAATAACAAAAGTCCACACAAGGACTTTTGGCCTTATATACTTATATAGCGGAACTTATATAACGGCCACATAAACCCTGAGAGTGGCGGGGCATGTGCCTGAACTGAAACAATCTGGCAGTTAACTGGATCTGCATGATGTGCAGTGCACCACCTTTCAAAGACACCCCATTTACTGGCATAAATTCTTCTAGTGGAGGGAGCCCTAGCACTGAGAATGGTCTCTATGACTTCGGGAGAAAGTCCAGTGTCCCTCAGTTGGTACCCTTTAGGGGCCAAATGTGAAGGTTCCACAGCTCTGGCCGGGGATGAAATATTATCCCCTGCACTTGAGACAGAAGGTCCCACCTGTTCGTAATCGCCCAGGGCAAGACGTCGAGGGGGGATGTTATCTCAGAGAACAAAACTCTGTTCAGCCAACGAGGCACTATCAGTAAGAGGCAAGACCCTTGTTGACGAACCTTGGCCAGGGCTCCTAGGAGCAGAGGCACATTCATGGCACATTCTGCACCATGACATCCTGGCTGGTGATTCAGAGAGAAGCAGAGACATTGCACTGTCCATTGACAGGCGAAGAGATCCACCTCTGCTTCGTAGAATCTTACCCAGATTTGTTTGACTACCTCAGGGTGGAGTTTTCCATTTCTCTGTTCAACACAGTCTGTCTGGACAGTAAGTCCACTTCCACATTTAGATATCCATATAAATCGCTCTGAGGGACAGGAACTTGTCCTGAGCCAAAAGCAGAATCTGCTGCGCTAGCTTGTTTAGAGGGCACAAACGCAGACCGCCCTGGCGACTTTTATAGGAGACTACCGCAGTGTTGTCCACCCGTACTAGGACATGGTAACCACCATTTCTGGATGGCCTGTTTTCACTGTTGCACAGCGGTTTCCTTTCTGCCTGAGTGAATTGCGTTGGTAGCTCTGTATAGCTTTTTTTAAACTCCATCTTTTCTGCCGTTTATATTGCTTAATATAATTTAATCATCACAAAATATCTGATATTATCTAATATTGTCTGCCTCATTGATCTGACATCGCTAGCTTTAATCTAAATCGCTATTGCTAGCATTTCGCTAGCCTTTTAACCTGCCATCCATGCTTACCGTCTTTCTTCGCTCGCTCGCTCGCTCGTTCCTTTTACGAGTCTATCAAACAACTATGGTGAGTTGGATCAGTCAACAAACATGGTGAGTCATGTCATCTCCTGTTATTGTCACTTGCACTGCCTGCCACATGTATAGTATAGCCTTCTCGGTCACCGGTGAGGGTTACACGTGATAAATGCAGGAAGATAGTCAGGCTGACGAAGAAGATTTCAGAACAAGAGACACGCATCAAAACTTTGAGCATAGTAAGAATGCAAGGGCTTTAGATACTACTTTGGATGCGACTAGCTTAGTGAACTCTGTACATTGTTCGGTTCCAGCTGTAGAGCCTGTGCTGCAGGGCAACTGGGTGACTGTGAAACGGCATAGAACATCAAATAGGTTCTCCCCACTCAGTGACGCACCCACTGAGAATCCTGTTGAAAGTGCCCTAGTTATTGGCGATTCTATTACACAGAACGTGAAAATAGAGACCATAGTCACGTTTGTCGGGAGCCAGAGCGCCTGACATCAAAGCAAATTTAAAAGTGTTGGCTAATGCTAATCGTAAATCCTCTAAGATTATTATTCACGTCAGCACTAATGATGTCCGACTTTGCCAGTTGGAGATCATTAAAATGAACATTGAAGAGGTGTGTGAACTAGCAAGTATGATGTCACACACTGTAATATGCTCTGGACCTCTTCCTGTTCGTCGGAGTGATGAGATACTCAGCAGACTCTCCTCACTCAATGGCTGGCTGGCTGTCTAAAGCCCCTTTCACACAAAGATTCCGAAAAATACACGGATAAAGTGACCCGGGATTTGACCCGGGTTCGTTTGATTTTGGTTCATTCACACTGCCAGAGATTTTCCGGAATCAGAGTAATCACACACAACCCGTAAAAATCCCGTAAAGACACGTGACATCGATGTGACTTGTAATGTCTCAGCAGCGTCTTAAGTTTGCTTATGAGCTGCGATTTCTCTCTCGAGAAACCAAGCTTATCCATTTTTTTCTCTGATTCGATCATAAACTTGCGCATTACGTACCGTTTCACAGCTGGCGAACGATCCCGGCTTCAGCGTCATCACTACGACACAGCATTATAACGGCTTTTGTTCACACAGCGCGCGTTCCGGGACTGAACACGGCAATGTTACTAGGTCCCCAACCCGGCATCGATGCCGGCATCAATCCCGGGTCGTGTTTGCGTTCACACAGAAGGAGTTCTGGCAATTTGCCGGCAATTTGCCGGGATCATCGCGCTGTGTGAAAGGGGCTCAAGTGGTGTCCGCAGAATAATATAGGGTTCATAGACAATTGGAAAAGTTTTTGGGGCAGACCTGACTTGTTAAAAAGAGATGGTATTCATCCCTCCTGGGATTCTTTCACCTAGACATCATCATATTGAGACTGGATCTGTTCCCCGAATTAGTGAATACAAAAAACTCCTAAACCCATTTAACCCTCTGAGGTCGGCAAATGCGCCGACGCGTTTTGCTGGATTTTCTCCACATTGTAGCACTATAAACTTAAATTACTCCGTCATTTATGGTCATACAGAAAAAAGAAATATAAAAAAATAATCAATAAACAATCAAATCAAAACATTGTGCTCTCCGTCGCGGTGAACTTTTTTTTTCTTGAGCACGTCTATTAACCGAAACAAAACTCAGTGAATACTTGTCACACATTTATGAGCCATATACCTTTATAAACATTTAAGTGTGTACTTTTAAATGATCGGATTCAAACTCTAAACAAATATTCTCTGTTTAAGTAATTTGTATAAAACCAACAAAAGATGTCCAGCTTCTCAAACGCTTCCTAATTATTTTTAATTTGACCACGCCCACGAGCGCACAAGAGATTCACATGCAAATCTCCACATGGAACGCGAACGCGCTCCTTACCTCAACAACAAAACACTTCACACGTCTCTGCTTTTCGTCGAGTTTTAAAGGCGCACCGTGAGCTTACATTGGATTTACCTCAGAAGAAGAAGAACGCGATTTGAAGACAAGAAAGATGTAAGGTAAGAAATTCTTACATATTAGTTTGTTATTGTTGCATAAATTTCACATTGCAGTTGAATTGTTGCTAGATATATGGTGAATATTATAATATTTAGACCTGTGTTTACTGTTACTGTGTTTGTGGATATCTGCTCAAACGTAGATATGTATATGGTAACCATAATGTTTTCCCAGCTGGCATTTTAACGTAGAGTCAGCGTTGAAGGTGTCAGTGTTGGATAACCGTTGGATTTCATTTAGATTTTGCAAATCTAATCAACGTTGAAATAGCAACGTCATTCCAACGTCAATCTAATCAACGTTGAAATAGCAACGTCATTCCAATGTCACGTTTCTCAACATAGGTGAATTCGCCAACATTGAATCCATATTGATTTTGGTTTAGATTTTGCAAATCTAATCAACGTTGAAATAGCAACGTCATTCCAACGTCACGTTTCTCAACATAGGTGAATTCGCCAACATTGAATCAATATTGATTTTGGTTTAGATTTTGCAAATCCAATCAACGTTGAAAAATTTCAACGTCACTATAAAGTCCTGCTTTTCAACATAGTTTATTTTGTTAAACTGTTTTACTAAAGTATTGATGTGTTCAACAATAACACCAAACACCTTGAAATGGATACATAAACACTAAGTTTGCGGACACGCGGAATCAGCTAGGAAGAAGCCAATTGGTCAAAGCAAGACCAAGAAGAAGATTAATAAAGACATTTCACTGACGTAAGAAACATGCTTTATTGCATGGCTGCAAGTCTGCCAACATTTCACACATCATTTTACACGTGTCGAACTTTAACCTTTAGAAAAACGGCCCAAACATTGAGCAACATTGAACACGGCTGGTTAAAGGACAAGTTCGGTATTTTACACTTAAAGCCCTGTTTACAGATCGTATCTGATGAAATAGAACGGTTAAGATTAAAATTTGGACACATGCTCCTGTCCCGAGAATTTTAGGTTTATTTCGCTTTCCCCCCCACCCCCACAATGGTTGTCTAGGTGCACTGGAACATTCCTTCCTAAAACGCATTAAACTTTCGTTTACAAAGACGTGAAACTCACCGAGTGGTCAGGGGTGTTCACTGATATGCTCACTCAAAAATCGCTGAAAAAGATGCATTCCAACAGGTGTTTTACCATTAGTTGTAAAACTGTGGACCTATTTTTCCAAACGCGTCACACCCGTAGATTCTTCCGTTGAGAGCTTGAATAATAGACACTCCAGTCCAGTTGGTGGCGATAATGCACCTTTGCCAATTGCAAGCAAACCACTGCCATTTCATTGAATACACAGAAGAAGCAGAAGAAGAAGCGGCGGAGTAATACCGTACCTCACACAGCTCTTTCAATACAAGTCAATGGAGTTGGACAAAAACTACGATAAAACCTGTTGGAATGCATCTTTTTCAGCGATTTTTGAGTGAGCATACCAGTGAACACCCCTGACCACTCGGTGAGTTTCACGTCTTTGTAAACGAAAGTTGAATGTGTTTTAGGAAGGAATGTTCCAGTGCACCTAGACAACCATTGTGGGGGTGGGGGGAAAGCGAAATAAACCTAAAATTCTCGGGACAGCAGCATGTGTCCAAAAAGCAAACGTTAACCTCTCAAATTAAAATATTTTGCAAATATCAACTTTTGTGGAATTGACAATGTTTCAAGTATATAAATTAGTATTTATCAATGTGCAAGGTCATTGATAATCATGTGCTTGGGCAAGCAACAAAAGGCAGTTGGTAGTAACCAGTGCTGCAGGTAGAGAAGTTAGTCTAGAGCCCAGAATGGAGTATTATTATATATAATATTAGAGCATGCTCTGTAGAGTCCTCCAACTAAAATGATTTCTTCATTTCTTATTAATTATTATTCTGCTTACTATATTCAATTATTTAGAACACTGTTACAAAACTACTATGTTAAAGCAAACTCACCACAGATTATCTTGTAGAGACGGGTCTTCATGAAGGCAACCTTCCCACTTCTTCCTCTGAGGCTCATTATGGCCATCATTTTATTTGTCATAGTTCTGCCATGGTAAAACAAATTTATATTAGAATATTATATTGCAATCAAGTTCATTATGAAAATGTAGCAGAGAGTGAGTAAGTGGGTGTGTGGGGGGAGTGCATGACAGTATATGACAGTGAACATCACTGTAAACTAATGCAAAAAAGGAACATAAAGTTACTTACGCAGCCATTGACTTCTTCACATGGTCTGCAGCATCAACGCCTCCCAACGTTTTCAGATGTTTACTCTGAAAAGAACAAGAAACAAGAAATTAAAAATTAGGGGTGGGGGAAATAATCAATTCTCAGATGCATCGCGATGCGGGACGTGGACGATTCTGAATCGATTCACAAATGTCAAAAATCGATTTTCTAAAAAAAAAAATAAATAAAAAAATATAATAACGTAATATTTGACGGAACGCAAAAGGTGCAACTCTAAAGCGGACGTGCAGTGCGTGGCGTCTCGCGTGCACATAACAGAGTCGCGCACATAACAGACGCATGATGGCTGAGCGCCAAATTTGAACAGTGGAAGTCCATTGATCAAACAGTTTTTTCTAATTCTGTTGTATCTACTTTAAGTGACCAGCATTCAACATCTTTGGAGGAGAAAGTTTCACAGTTTAATAATGCTCTTGTTACTAATCTTGACTCTTATGCTCCCCTAAGGTCACGTAAGATTAATTCAGCCCGCACTGCTCCTTGGTATAATGACAATTTGCGCACTAGGAAGGCTGCATGTCGAAAAATGGAGCGTAAATGGCGTCTTACTGGCTTGAATGGTCATTATTTGGCTTGGAAGGATCTTCTGGGTGACTACAGAGCATTAATTGAGACTGAAAGATCTTTTTATTTCTCTCAGATTATTGAAAACAATCAAGGAAACCCCAGACATTTGTTTCACACTATAAATAGACTGCTTAAAGTTGATGCTGCCACCACCTTGCCTGTTTCTCAACAGCTATGCGATTCTTTTCTTAAATTTTTTAAATCTAAAATTGATAGTGTTCGCAAACAAATTTCTGTTGCATCTGCTCCCACTGTCTCACTTCTCTGTTCATCCGGGTTTACTGGTTTTCCTCTCACTAATTTTCCGCATCTTAATTCTGAGGCTCTCAAAAGGGAGGTATCAAGCATGAAATCTACCACTTGCTTGCTTGATCCTGTTCCCTCAAGCTTATTTAAATCTTGCTTTGATGTTTTGAGCCCTACTGTCCTCAGTATTATGAATGACTCATTGCAGATGGGGGAGGTTCCAGCAGCATTAAAGATTGCTGCTGTAACTCCAGTGCCAAAAAAAGGAAATACTACTCTGGAGGATTTTAATAATTTTCGACCTATCTCCAATCTTCCGTTCATGGCAAAAATACTTGAGCGTGTTGTTGCCCTTCATTTACGTAACCATCTTGCAATTAATAACCTGTTTGATCCTCTTCAGTCAGGTTTTCGTAAATTCCACAGTACTGAAACGGCTTTGGTCAGAGTTACCAATGATTTGTTAATGGCTTCTGACTCTGGTGTAATTTCCATTCTCATCCTTCTTGATTTAAGAGCAGCTTTTGATACTGTGGATCATAGTCTATTACTCATCCGTCTTGAACAAGATTTTGGTGTGTCGGGGACAGCCTTGAAGTGGTTTAAATCCTATTTTTCTGACCGTTCTCAGTTCATTTCCATGGGTGGTTTCAGGTCTGAGATTAGCTCTGTTCTCACTGGGGTTCCTCAGGGCTCAGTCTTGGGCCCTCTGCTTTTTAATATTTATCTGTCACCGCTTGGAAAGTTGCTGCGATCGCTTGGCCTCCATTATCACTTTTATGCTGATGATACGCAGATTTATATACACTCAAAACCTGGTGAACAACTTGATGTTGATTCTCTGTCCGGCTGTGTTTCTGAGATTAAGGAATGGATGACTACAAATTTTCTGTGTCTGAATAGTGGTAAAACTGAAGTTATGCTTATTGGCTCCCCTCATCAAATTTCCAAAGCTGGTTCCTTATCTTTGACTATTGATGGCTCTGTCTTGGCTATTCAAGCTAAAGTGAGGAATCTTGGAGTTATTTTTGATTCTAGGCTTTCATTTGATTCTTTCGTTCAGAGTACAGTTAAATCATCCTTTTTTCACCTCAGAAATATAGCAAGATTACGTCCTATGTTAAATTTCTCAGTAGCTGAAAAGCTGATGAATTCTTTTGTCATCTCTAGGATAGATTACTGTAACGCCCTTCTAGCCGGAGTCTCTAAATCCACACTCAACAAACTACAGTATGTACAAAACTCGGCCGCCAGGATATTGACTGGGTCCAGGGTATGCAATCACATCACTCCAGTTTTGGAGTCCTTACACTGGCTCCCTGTCCGATTCAGAGTAGATTTTAAAGTTTTGATGCTGACATATAAAGCATTGCATGGCTTGGCTCCGTATTATTTATCTGAATTGTTAACTTCCTATACCCCAACACGGAGACTGCGTTCTTCGCAATCCAACTTGTTGGTTGTTCCTCATACACGCTTACGATCTATGGGTGATAGGGCCTTTTCTTCATATGCTCCGGTCCTTTGGAATTCTCTGCCTCTTGATCTTAGGGAAGCCCAGAGTTACGACCTTTTTAAAGGTAGACTTAAGACTTATTTTTTTAAATTAGCATTTGATTGTTGATGTTATTTTTATTGCTTGAGCTTTGTATTGCTTAATTTGTGTACAGCGCTTTGAGAAGTTGCTTTTAAAGGCGCTTTATAAAATAAAGTTTATTATTATTATTATTATAGCACCCTCTTCGTTAAAAGCTAACGTATGGAAAATTGGCAATTTCATTGTGACCTATTTAGTATTTTTTGTATGAGAGCTGCTTTCTGTATTGTTTAGTTTTCACATCAATATGCTGTAAACCGATCTGTTATACGTACGTTATACTGCCCTGCAATATGTGCAATGCCAGTCACAAAAAGTTACATTTTGACTGTACTCTCTGCAGATGTTCATTCACTTTCTTTGTATAAGCTGTTTTTGATTGTGGTATACAGCAAACATTTCAAGTCATAACTCTTTATTATTTAGTTGTGTGTAAGAGTGGCTTTGTATGTTACTAATTATTCAGAACATCCGTAAGTCCACAAGCATTATATGAGAGCTGCTGGTACATAATTCTATATTTTTGAACGAAAACTGTTTGTGAATTTGCTACAGCAAAATGTTTTTTGTCTGAAGGATTATATTGCTCATTGGAAATAAAAAGAGGATGTTGGTTAGAAGTCTATTATTAAGAATATGCTGAAGATTGTATTAATTTACTGCAAGTACGCTGCTAGTACAGGCACACATTTATTTTCCTGTTGGTTCTCAGCAATGTTGGGACATATGCTGGCAAATGTAACCTTACAGTTGACTTGCCAAATCACTTCCATTTGTTTTATTAATAAAATTAATATAGGAAATATTGGAAGTAAGTTTGTTATGGGTCATCATAAAAATACTTTGCTTTAAAAGTACCAAGTAGAATTTTTTTTTTTTTATAATTTCATTTAATAATCGTTAATAATCGATAATCGTTACCCTCTGAATCGTAATCGAATCGAATCATGAGGTGCCTAGAGATTCCCACCCCTATTAAAAATATAACCAGAAAGTGGTCAGTATAGAGTCCAGACCTCCACAAAGCAGGCACATGATGAGGACGAGGAGTTTGTAGTGGTCACCAAAGTGAACAAGCCAGTTGTTATAATGAAACTTTGCCCGCACTTTACAAGATTAATTATTTAAAACTTACCAGTTCTGCTCCCTCATTCTTGTCCTCCAAGCGATTCTCTAAAGCTTCAAGCTCTTCTTCTGTGTTTGCCGGCTTCACTTCATAACTTGTTCCAGCAGATGAGGTGGCAACGTGAATTGTATCCTTGATTTCGACAAGGAACTGAAGAACTCTATTCTGGAATTCTAGCCAAAAAAAGAAGCGATTGATTATTATTTTTTATAATGTATTGAGTACGCTCTACACCACAAAATCCAAGTTTTTTCATTTGCCCCAATAAAAATGCACTGCAAAAACTCAAAATTTTACCAAGAATATTTATGATATTTCTAGTCCAATGTCTATTTTCTATTCAAAATAAATCTCATACACTTAAAATAAGACACCTAAAAAGTAACTTGTATTTAGACAATTTTCACTTGTTTCATGCAAATTTTCACAAAATAAATAGAAAAATCTGCCAGTGGAGCAATTTTTATTTTATTTTTACTTGTAATAATATTTTAAAAAAAAACCTTACATGTGCTCATGTGAAAAATCAGGTTAGTTTGAAGAATCAGCAAAGTGTCATATTGAACTGCTGAGTTCTGGATTCTCATTTGAGTCACTAGACTCCACCAATGCGCGTAATTGTGCATTTTGTCGTCTCCATTTTTTGTGATACATCTGGGAGTGTAAAATATAAAAACTAAATATTTTTAAGCCTAAATTTTTTATAAAGAAAATCATTCAATTTGAAAATAAGTCATAAAAACATTCAATCAAATGAGGGCTGTGCTCATCATTTTTTAAATAATATCTTCCACATCAACTTGTATTTAAATTTTACAAAAATGTAAATGATTTTTGTTTTAAGGGTTAAATTACTTTCAGATTCAAATAGATGGTTGGGTTAGGTAAGGTTATGGGGACAACTCACCATTGAAGGAGACTTTCAAGTCGTGTTCTTCCAAATCTCTGGAAAAGAGAAGGAAGTTGTGGATGGAAAGTGTGTCAATGTGCCGCGTTCGACCAACAGAGACATCCCTAACACTAGCACACACACTCCCTAGCACACAACGGCGGTTCGCGGTTAAACTAGTCTGCACGCACGCACGCACGCGCACACACACACACACACACACACAGACAGAGAACGGCGGTTGGCGGTTAGCTAGCACACAACGGCGGTTCGCGGTTAAACTAGTCTCTGCCCATACACACAATATTAATTAACACAATACGTATTAATATATGGGCCAGAGTCAGGCACACACAACATTTATTTAGGAATTTTCTAGTTATAAAATGTGACTTCAAAAACTTTGCTTACCGTTTGAGCTGTTACCCCCAAATTCATTCCGAACCGGTCCAGGTCAGAATCTGCCTGACGATGACGACACAGACCCACTTCGCGCATGCGCAATCGGGTGTTGTCTGGAACCGTCAGAGCCAATAGAATCACAGTTGTGTGATGGACAACCGCCGTCCTCCAATCAAGCTCTTGTATTGAACGATATTCCAAAATGATCAATCAGACTGGAGTTGCTCTCAAAGTACGCCGGGAGATGTAGAAAGCGTCTCAATTCTCTATTGGCTGATGTGTATTTATTTTTATTTTTATTTATTTTTTTATTCCTTATGAAAACATGAATTGTATCTAAATGATTTTTGTATTACAAGATCAATTTCTTTTTTCGGCAAATTGACCCTTCGCTAAGCCCCGCCCTCCTTAGTTACTGTTGCTACGCCTGTCAAGCTTTTGCACCTGGCACGTCTATTACAGTATGTATGGACTGGTTTCAGACATTCCTAAGGAGATAATTAGTCATTTTTGGCGAACAGATGAAAATATGAGAGAGCAAGTCTAGCCTATGCCTACAAGGCACAACAAACCTGGTGTTCATTATATTATATATTGTTGGAAACATTTGTGTGTGTGTGTGTGTGTGTGTGTGTGTGTATTCTGTGAATTTTAAAAAGCAATTTTAACCAGAAAAATCTAAAATTTATTCCCAAAATCGTGCAGGCCTTTCTCTTGATATCAGTATGTTCACTTTTTTTTCTTTCAGGGCCCAGATGCCACTGAGTCCTGCTGACTTCAACATTCACATGAGTCTCTGTACATGAACATGGTAAAGTGAAAATCAAACACCTTGGAAATGAAAGGTATGTACAATGTTTTTAGGAATGGCACAAAGGTCTCTGTCTTTGGATCATTGTTTTCAATAAGTGCTTTTTTGTCATTTGTTGTGTATCTTTGGATTATGTTGTGTTATAAATAAATCCAAACAATTTAAAAGCCATTCTTTTTTAAATCTCCTCATTCTTTGTGCAAGGTTGCTCAGAATGACAGGGCCTGATAGCTCCTAATAGGGCCGTTAGGGGAGGGTCTTTGTCTTTCTCAGGTGTAAAAACAATACATATTAATGACCTCCCGCATAAAGATTTCTCACACAGAACACGTCGTAAAAATTTTAAATCAATATATTGTCTTATCTGAATGAGCAGTCAGGGTGATTTTCACATAGTTTTAGAGCAAATATTATAGGCTACGTCATACAATTTTCAAAAGTCTTGTGAAGAAATAATCAGTATGGGTTTCATGGCCTTATTTCAGTGAGAATTTTTTTTTGTATTTTCACAAACCACGCATAAATGTCATTATCTCAAAACTACAAACTTTTACATACATGCTGCTGATATATTATTGTAGCAGAGTTTGTGCTGAATACAGTGTAATTAGACTTTAGCCATGAAAATGTCACAAGTAACAGAAATAACCACAAATGTCAGAGCATGTCAGAACACCTCCAGGGCCCAGAAAACAGCTCAGACCCCAGAGGGTTAAGGGTAAAAATTGTATTAATGTTCAACAAATAAAAACAGATATAATACAGATGAACAAATGATAAAGCTTGGGTTGATAAATATTCAATCATTTTCTTCAAAAGCACTTATTGTTAATGATATGATTACAGATCATAACCTAGATGTGCTGTGTTTAACAGAAACCTGGCTAAAACCAGACAATTACATTACTTTAAATGAATCGACCCCCCAAGATTATTGTTATAAACATGAGCCTTGTCTGAAAGGCAAGGGGGGAGGTGTTGCTGTAATTTATAGTAATATCTTCAGTATTACTGAGAAGTCTAGTTTCAAATATAATTATTTTGAAGCGTTGTTGCTTAATGTAACACTATCTAGTGTTAATGATAAATCCCGTTTGACATTTGTGCTGGCTACTGTATACAGGCACTTTAATACAGACTTTATTAAAGAATTTGCTTATTTTCTATCGGAGTTAGTACTGGCTGCAGATAAAGTCCTAATTGTTGGTGATTTTAATATCCATGTAGATAATAAAAAAGAAGCATTGGGATTGGAATTTAGAGACATTATTTATTAAAAACATGATTTATTAAAAAAAAAAAAGCAACTTGATCCTAGAGAATTAGTGTCACATGTCTGTCCTGTCTTGTGCTGCACATGGGTGTTTTGTTATTTTGGGCCATGTGCTCATGTCATTGTCTGATCCCTCCCACTTGTTATCTGATTATTGTTTGAGTTCTTCCACCTGTTCCCTCTTGATTAGTTCCCTTTATAAGTCCCCTCTTGTTTGCAGTCTGTGTCGGTTCGTTGTCTAATGTTTCCTGTTCCCCGTGATCATCCTGTAAGTTTTATGTTCTGGTTTTGTTTTGCATTTACTAATTATGTTTTCCCCCTCGTGGGTTTTGTTTTGTGTTTGTTTTTCTTTTTGTAAATAAACTATTCTCCTGCACTTGAGTCCTCGCACATTTTTGTATTATATTCAGCCGTGACAATTAGTCAATTACAGGCCGATCTCAAATCTACCCTTTCTGTCAAAAATATTAGAAAAGGCAGTATCCTCACAACTATGGTCCACTATTTTCCTCTAGATCTGTTGTACAGCTGAAACTAACTTTGTTGCATTATTTTCCTGTTATCACTGTAAAGCTACCTTGAAACAATCTGTATTGTAAAAAGCGCTATATAAATAAAGTTAGGGTTAGGAAGTACCTCAGGGTCAGAAATACAGCCATCAATTCGAGGCAATTGATGTGCTAATCGACATGATGACCTCTCACCACATCCCCTGGGCTGGACGGCCACCTCAGACCGCTGCCCAGCCCATACGGGAAGCGTCTGTCGTTAGCATCTTGCGATGACAACAAGTACCTACAGTGGGCCCAAGGTGAGGAACCGGGGTCTGAACCACATTAACCCTTTCGCACGTAAGATCACACCGGTGTGATCAGTCTAAGCCGGTCCCTGGAGCGTACAATCATACCGGTGTGATTAGAACGGTCAGTGCATGACGTGATCAACTGCTAAATTCAAAATGTGCTTTCACTCGTTGGCTGGCGCTGAGCCAGAGACAGGTGCACTCAGAGCTGTCATATATCACAACTTTTCAGTGTTTTCAACCACATAATGTTTATTTTAGGTTTCAGACATATAAGTACTTAAAAAAACAATACATTTAGAGTTTGTAAAATACACACTGATGTCAAAGGAAGAGGCAATAATAATCCTTTCCATTATAATTAGTTTTATTCATATCAGATACTCATTGTGTAAGTAACTTTAAAGTTTACTCTATTCTTCTCCCAGTTCACCTGCCACTTACTTTTATGTATTTCGGGAGAAGTGGATGAATTCACGTGTTGTAAATCCAACAGATCCGATTCTCTGAACTGCGTCTGCGGCACAAACTAAGATGGCGGCGCCCATCGCGCATACAGCTCAACTAACGTGATCGTTATAAAGGTGTTTAAACAAACAAAACACTTCCACTTGCATATATTTGACAATCGGAATATCAGATATTTCATGCCATATCAAACAATTTTGTGAATATTTTGAATAAAAAAGGAAAAATGACATAAAAGCAGATCATCATTCATTCAGCTCTGTTGTTGCTGCGGTGTGTCACGTGACAAGCAATGACGCGTCACCATGGAAACCATAAAGTGACACATTCTAAATAATGGTCGCCTTGAAAAACTCACGCTGGGGGGTCAGCCAGAATATTTTAAACTTACGTGTGAAAGGGTTAAAGGGACGAACCTGCATAACCCTTGCCATAAACATGGATTTTAGAAAGTGCACAAAGCGTTCAGTGCATGACTTTTCTTGGAGTTGCGTCTCAGCCGAAGAGAGACAAGATGAGCGAGGATTGATCTCGATGTCGAAGCGCAAGCTCTTACAGGGTGACAAGGCTAGGTCGGATGGAAGAACTTGATATTGGTAAGCTTGGCCCCGAAAGCGAACCTCAGGAACTTCCCGTGTTGTGGCAGAATTTTTATGTGAAAACATGCGTCCTTGAGACCAATTGTAACAAACCAATCGTGATGTTGGATTGTGACACGATCATCTTGATAGTTAGCATCTTGAACTTGAAAACGATTTAAGCCGTCGTAACAGTTTTACCAACTGGTATGCTTTACATCCTAGCCACTAGAGTGTGAAAGGGAGTTTAACCCTAAGGATGTGCCCTATATTAAGTCAAAGAAGTGGATAGTAGGGTGTGTGTTATTAGAAGCAGGGAGCTAGCTTAACCGCCTGGGGTCGGCTAGCTTTTTTTCTTATCAGTGCAAAAGAGACTCAAATAACTCTGTCGATTTTTGTCATACAGGCAAGTGTTATACATCATTCAAAACTGTTAAATGTCTTATTTTATTTGTGTACACTAATAATAATAATAATAATAAAATGTTGTGTTCTTCAACATTCACATGAGTACATGATAAACATTATCACATGAGTACATTTTTTTCATGGTAAATGAAAAATCAAACTCCTTGGAAATGACAGGTATGTACTATGTTTCATGAATGGCACAAAGGTGTGTGACTGTTCAAGTCTCTGTCTTTAGATGATGTGTTAAATAATGTGTTTTTTTTGTCCTTTGTTGTGTATCTTTACATGTTATGTTGTAAATAAATCCAAACAATCAAAAAGCCATTCTTTTTTAAATCTTCTCATTCTTTGTGCAAGGTTGCTCATAATGATAGGGCCTGATAGCACCTGATAGGGCCATTATGGGAGGGTCTTTGTCTTTCTCAGGTGTGAAAGACATTAATATTCATGATGTGTTCACGCCTCAAAGCCATAAAGCTTTCTTACACAAAACATGTCTTACAAATTTAAAATCGTTGTTGTCCTGCATAGCTTGGTAGGGAGAGCTGGTTCTTTAATGAGGATGCAGACAAGGGGATACATAGCCCTCGAGTGTCTCTTCAACCTGAGGCATCATGGTATAACCATGTGCCTTCGAGCCCACGATAGTCGAATATGTCGATGTAGAGGGCGCAAAGACACGCAATGTATAGGGTTTCCCCCATGAATGTGATATTTCATCATGGAGGTCCTTAAAGAAGGGGAGAGACCATTGTTGCGGTCCCTCCTCTTTGCCACCAGACAGAAATTTGTCCTCTAATTTAAAGAGTGTTTCGCCAGCTAATTGCCAGACTAGTTGTAATCTGACCAATGCTTAAGTAACCACCTCGAGTAGTCCTCTCTCGCTTTGTCATTGCGGGAGGAACGCTCTGAGGCGGCAAACTCACATTCCATTCCAGTGGAAACAAGAGATAAAGCGTCCCCCTGCCCGAGCCGCAGAAGTGCCGGGGTACACTGTGGAGCCAGGCAAAAGGACACCGCGATCTGGAGAGAGAGCGAGCAATAGGGACGGACCCATCTCTCGCTCCTCAGCCAGATCGACACGCGAGCCCCACGATCGCATTGTGGATGCTAATCCTTAGAAATAAGCAAAGCAACAGGAAGCAATTTAACTGTGAACGTTTCACAATGCTCAGTGCGAAGGTATGCTCAAATGCAAGGGCAGCATGCTCTTCCCCTAAACACACAAGGCAAAACTGGTGTGTGTCATATTCAGGCATGGACTGTGAACGTGAACACCGCTTACCTTGAGTGATGCTCATTTTTCTATCTCTTTCTCAAAGAAATTTCTGCATACACCAAAAAGCTGGAAACTAATTTCTGATGAGAGCGACAGAACGAGTGCAGCGCACACACACAGAGAACGATCTCTGAAAACAAAGAAACCTGAAGAGCGCACCTGTTGCACATCTTTTTGTAGCCTCTGACAAGCAAGGGATTCCCACTGTCACCGTCAGAGGTTCAAGTTCAAGGCCAATTGCATTGGCATGTTCTCACACATTATTCATAGCCGGTCACACACAAAGTGTTCCCAAAGCGCTTCATTGAGCGCAGCATAGAGTGAAGCTTTTGAAAGGGAACAAAATTTTCATTACAATTTTCCACCAGATTTACTATGCTGCACGCAAGTTCACACTAACTCAAAAACTTGCATACACAAGCTGAGACCTGACGTAAGATTTGATTGTAGCCACCGCTCAGATCCATATTGATAAATGACAAGTTTTGCGTCGAAAGGACCGTAGGGCCAATTTTCTGATGTGCGTTTTTTTTTTTGTCGTTTGTGCGTTTGTCACAGATTTTTGTAAATGAGGGCCATTCACTTCACACACTCATAATTGCGAAATGGTTCATGTTTAATATCGTGCTATCCCCTGGCTCACCTGTTATCCAGCAAACACAGAGTGACTGTCTGATGAATATTTTTCCTATTATTCTGCAGAATTCGTTATTCAGACCGGGACAAATAATGGCTTCAAAATGAATAAGGTATTCGGCTTTGGGCACATCCCTATACTTGTGGCATTAATTCAGAATCTTGCCTTGAATGTAGCCATTTACTCTGGATGTTCAAATGCTTTATATAAAGGGTATGTTTTGCTCCTGGTTGAGAAGCATGTGTTCTGTTCAGGTGTGAGGAGTTGTAAAACACTATATAAACTTCAGTATGTGATTCAGCAGAACCGCTGGAAATATCTTGAGTTAGAGTGTAATTAAAAAGACCTATAGAGAGTGTAAAAGGTCATAAAAAGAAAGAAGCAGGGAGGAGTCTAGAGACTAACATAAAACATGTAAATGTTTACATTGGTCTTTGTGTCCCTTTTCCGCAAACATTGCATTTGCATTCATTCATTCCTGCAAACAGGGTTATTTGGCCTGCACAGAAAATTATAAATACACTACATTATGGATCTTGATGTCTAAATGTTAACATGTCACTAGCAGACTTAGCCCACTATGATAGGCTGTGAGAGGCATAATCCAGATCAACCTGACAGAAAATGGTATATAAATACGAAAAGATTTCTGAACAGGGCCAGCAGAATACTCATGCATATACATGCAGGAGATGCTCGAGGGAAGGGTTGTTTCCTGCCGGGACAGAGTGGGCTTTGTCGGGAGATGTGGGTCAGATAAGGCTACTGCTGATCTCAATATCAAAAAGTAACTTTCAATGGGGCTGTATACTAGCTTTTGTGGACCGAGACCGAGAGAAAAACAAAACAAAAACAACAACAGTTTTTTAGCTTTGATATAGATACATCCGTTTTAATTTATTTTCACATCAGTGGGCATTTTTGGATACTCTGTGTGGTTTAAAGATTTAATTGATAATTTGGTGTCCACAAAGTAGGGTATACAAAACAAAGAATAAAAAATACTGTTGTTGAGGAGTACCCATTCCACGTTCTTCTGGAAAGTCCCTTGAGGTCAGTCTCTTCACATAGGAACATTATCATACTGGACAAGGTGTTGTAACTCCAAAAAACCCTGTGTGTGTCTCAAGGGACTGGTTCCCCTGTGAGAAGAGGAGAATATGAACTGCTGCTACATCCATATTGGGTCTATCTATCTGTCAGCATTGGTTGCAGGCAGTTAAGAGGATAAGCTGGATATAGGCGTAGCAATTCTTTAGTAAAAACAGACAATCAAGATACTAGAACTGGCAAACACTTGAACAGAGCAACCCAATGATATCTAACATAGACAATAAACTGAGGAAAAAACAGAACTTAAATACACAAACCAATCAATGCAATGAATACCATGTGAACACTAATCAAAAATGAGTAACCAAGGGACTTAAAATTCAAACACAGAAAAGACATAACCCTGACAGAGAATTACGCAGTATTTTTTGGAGTGTGTTTGTACAGTTACCTCAGTGGTTCCAAAACTAGGCTACATGAGGTGACCGAGGGGGTACATGAACAAAATACTGAGTTTTGTTGTTCATTTAATTCTATGCCACCTTAAAATAACATTAAAACAGAGAATGTATTTCTAACAGGCAAAATGTCGTAAATGGTCAAATACATGATATCCAATCAAATTACCTCATCTTTTGTGGTCAAAACTGATTGTATCCACACAAGCAGCATGCAAACATTGCGTGCAGAGTTCAAATCACGCTACATTACAGCCGTTCTCGACAATGTACCTTGTAAAAGCAGGGATTTAGCACGTACTTGCATGAAGAACAAATATAGACACAGATTGTGCATAGAGATCGATAAAGACTCAAACCCTGTGTGAGTTCTTGTTTTTAATGTTGATAATATCAGAGGTGTCTAGCTTGTATGGCGCCCTGGGCGAAACAACCTCTCTGCCACGTCCACTAGCTCTAGCTTTAAAAAAAGCACTAGCTTTTTTAACGGAAATCCTGACCTTGCCTGATGGTCTGTGCTCAACTGCGCGTTCATGAGACTCAGGTCACTCCGACTCGCCCAGAAAAACACACAATTTGCGAGAAGTCGAGATGAACAAAAATACAGCACAAAATATAATCCACATCTTCTTCTCTGAGGTGAATATACCTGTTATGTTTGACATAAGTAGTTTTCGCACTCACATCTGTCAATTGTCATTCTGACTGTCATCTGACAAACGGAGTTCCGGTCCGAAGATATTTAACTCAGTGAAGATATTTCTTTGACACTTTTTGGGGGATTTCTAGGCGTTGTATTTGTATTTACTTAACGTATGAATTAAATAATGAATAGATCACTTGGTGTAGCCTACTACAGAATGCTAAGGAGAAAGTTATTGATCGACTGCATGGACTTCATTTGTTGACTCCTTTCTTGTTACAACTTACACGGCACATCGCGGGATCGCAGGACTACGGGACCCGCGCTGTGGGACCCGCCTACTCCCACCCGCTGCAAAGGTAAAACTGCCCGCTCCTGAGACATTTGCGTTGGGTCCCGCGGCACCTGCGGGAGCCCAATCCCAATGCAGCCCTCTAATGTGTGGCAAACACTCCAAGAAATCTTAGCTTTAAATAACAACTGACGATGCCGCTTGTTAGAGACTATAAACGGACGTGAAACAGATGTGCCTTTAGGTTTCTTTGTCTTCAGAGACCGCATTGTGTGCTGTTTGTGCTACCTTTCTCTCTTAAACTATTCCTGTGTCAGGTGTCGGTTTTGTCTGGCAGGAGTGAAGCCTTTTCTCTTTTCACAAGAGCTTGTGCTTCGACATCGGTCATCTAGTATCTCTGGGGTTGAGTCCCAAGAAAAGCATGCTTCTCCTGCCCAGAGGACAACATATTTATGAGTCGTATGAGACTCGGTCACCATGCGGGCACAGTTGTCTCACGTATTTTTGGAATCCATCTTAAACACCCTGAGGAATATCAGACTAGGCCAGAAAATTACTTTACATAATTTTCAAAAGAGTTCTAGGTCTCCTGGGCCTTCTGCATTTGAGACCATTTCAGTTGTGGCTCAGAGCCAGGAGATGTCATGCAAGGGCCAATCCCTAAAGGCAAATAAGGGTTACACACCGCAGGCTTTGTACCCTTTCTATGTGGCTCAGAGCCCGGTTCCTCACCTTGGGTCCCACTCTAGGTGCGTGTTGTCGTTGCAAGATGCTAACAACAAATGCTTCCGATATGGGCTGGGCTGTGGTCTTAGATGGCCGTCCAGCCCAAGGACTCTGTAGAGGCCATCATCTCGATTGGCACATCAATTGCCTCAAATTGATGGCTGTAATTCTGCCCCTGAAGTACTTCCTCCGGCAGTTAAGCGGCTACCATGTCACAACACTGTGGACAACACTACGGTAGTAGCTTACATAAATCGTCAAGGTGGACTGCATTCGTTCCTTTTGAACAAACTAGCACAGCAGTTTCTGCTTTGGGCTTAGGACAAGTTCATGTCCCTTAGGGCGATTTACATCCCTGGACGCATGAATATGGGAGCAGATTTATTGTCCAGACAGGCTGTGACACACAGGGATTGAAAGCTCCACCCTAACATAGTCAGTCAGATCTGGGAAAGATTTTACGAAGCAGAGTTGGACCTCTTTACTTCACAAGAAACCGCGCAATGTCCCCTCTAATTCTTGCTGACTACTCCAGCCCCCCTGGGTCTGGACGCCATGGCCCATGCATGTCCCAGAATGCGTCTTTATGCGTTTTCACCAATCGCTCTGTTCCTGGGAGTCCTGGCCAAGGTCCCGTCAGCAAGGGCCTTGCCTCTTGCTGATAGTGCCTTGTTGGCCGACCAGAGTTTGGTTCTCATATCTAATATCCCTCCTTGATGGTTCCAATCAGGAGGGACCTTCTGTCTCAGGCGCATGGGACGATATTCCATCCTCGGCCCAAGCTTTGGAACCTTCATGTTTTGCCCCTGAGGGGTTCCCTCCACTAGAGTGCCAGGGCTCCCTCCACTAGAAGAATTTACTCCCTAAAGTGGTACGTTTTTGAAAGATGGTGTACTACACGTCATGCAGACCCAGTTCACTGCCAGATTGTTTCAGTGCTGGAGTTTCTGCAGGAAAAGTTGTCAGCAGGTACATGTCTTGCTACTCTCAGAGTATTTGTGGCTGCCATTTTGGCATGCCACACTCTGATTGATGGGGTTTCAGTGGGGAAATCGCACTACATCCACCGCACAAGTCAGTGGCGTGAGTCAGAGCAAAATACAAAGTTCAGGCATTGCTCAGAGTAGCATATGCCAGACAAGGGAGGATTAAAGGAAAAGGAAAGATATTTTTTTAATGAGTTTAAGTGTTCACGGAAGAGATGAATTTTCAGTTGTCTTTTGAATGTTGTCAGGGATTCTGCATTCCGAATGAGGGTGGGGAGATCATTCCACCAGCATGGAACCGTGAATGAGAATGTTCTGGAGAGTGATTTTGTGGCTCTCTGTGATGGTACCACGAGCCGTCGCACACTGACCGATCGTACGCTTCTGGTAGGGATGTAGACTCGTAGGAGCGAGTGAAAGAAGGAGGGAGCTGAGCCTGTGGTAGTTCTGTAAGCAAGCGTCAATGCCTTGAACTTGATGCTCTAGCCTATGAGGCGTGCGGTCAAGCTTAACCTCTAGGTCAGGGGTCGGCAAGTGAGTTTGGCATCGGGCCAAAAAAGTTTCACCACTAGATGGCGGGCCAGAATATAGTCAAAGAATAATTTACATATGTGGGAGATGCAGAATGGATAAAAATAACTTAAAACATAAAAGAGGACTTGAATAAGCCCCATTAATGGCATGTTTGAGTCATGCTCTTAACGGACTTTTTTATTTCCTCTTTTCATATTGTGAATAATACATGTGTATCATTTTAATTTGCTTGTTACACAATGGAGCCTGACTTATTGTAATAATTATTTGACGTAGCCTACTTTTCACTCAGAATTATTCCTTGGCATCCTCATGTACTAAACTGCATTTTTTTTTTATTGTTTGTATGCTGGAGGTAAGTTACGCTATTACGTAGAGTGCAGAGTGATGTTAACATTTAAGCTTGCTAGTGAGAGAAAATGGCACTATCAAAGAGTCTAAAGAAATTGTCAGTGAAAATAGAGCATACAAAGAAGAATGGAAAGACAACTATGCGTTTATCCTACCTAGTTTTATAAATGCAAAGCCAGTGTGTCTTATGTGCAACGAAGCGATCCACAGACTCTTTTGAATGTCTTTCAGAACTTTACAAATTAAAAGCTCTCAATTCATGTCAGAATAAAACATTGCTGCAAAAACGTTCTCATACTTTTATTTTGAAGGCAAACATTTTTTTTAACAGTTTTTGTTAACTGTTGCTGACATGACAGATCTTAGTTTTGACCTGTTGCCGACCCCTGCTTTAGGTGTTAGGGCTCATTCCATAAGGGGGGTTGCATCCTCCTGGGCTTTATCAAGAGACATCCCTTGCAGCAAGTATGTTATGCAGCAGGCCCGCTCTGAGGGTGTGTCCAGATGTCTCTTCAGACAAAGTGATAACCTGAAGGCGCACCTGTTTCTAGTCTGTTTATAGACTACTGCATCTTTGAGCCTACATTCAGTACAAGTAAAATACTCAAGTACTGTTAAAATCAGATACTCTAAGACTTTTATTCAAGTAGTATTGGAATTGGTGACTTGTAACTTGTAATGGAGTCATCTTTTCTGTGTAGGGTACCTCTACTTTTACTCAAATATGATTTTTAGGTACTCTTTACACCTCTGAGTCTAAGTGGAGAGCGTATGCATAACAATGTTAAATGCCTCTGGGGGTATGCCACTCTAAACATTTTGGGAAACACAGAGTTACACAGAGGTAGTTCACCTAAAAAGCTCACCTTTTAGTTCACCTAAAAATAAAAATTCCTATAATTTTTTGGTAACACTTTACAATAAGGTTCATTAGTTAAAGGTACGATATGTAAGAGTTTTGTATCAAAATATCCTAAAACCACTTGCACAGTGTTATATATTTCTTTCAATTGTGTACTTCCATTACCCTAAATATTTCCAAGAATTTGTGAATTTAGAGAAATTCACAATTTTAAAAAGTGCCCGTCCCTGTTCACTTGTCGCCTGTCAATGACGTAATATCCACGTTATCCCTGGTTTCCGGTTGTACTGCCATAGTAAACATGGCGACAGACGTAGACAACTGTGTAGTGCGTAACGTCTAGCCGGCACGCTGTTGTTGTTTTGTTCAAACATTATGGATCATGGCAAGCAGACTTTGGGACAAAAGGAGAACTAAAACGAGGATCAATATCGGTGTGGCTTTTTCGAGATGCCGATAGCTCCACGTCCGTGACTAACTTGGACTTGACAGAGACGCAGCTCTTGCATGTACTTTATTAGACAAGTGAGCAAATGTACATAAAACAAGTCAATGTTATATAGCTCAACATGATGAAATGTTAGAATATGATCAGTAAGTTATTTTAATGTTGATCTAGCTTACTGCTAGTCTCATATAGCAAACAAACTAACACATAGAATAACATTATAACTTTCAACACACTCCAATGCTGTTTAGTATGATAGTGTAACGTTAGACCAAATGAAACAGCGCTGCATTACCTCACAAGTTTAATTCGTCAAATAAACTGACCTGTGTGAGTAGTAATTCAGCACTTGTGGGTAGTTCGGTAGAATTAAATGTCCTCATTCCTTTATATCCATGGGACTCGCGTGTGGCGCTGATATCTGTCTCTTATTCACTATCATGACCTGCTTCATACCACAGTCATGTTAAAAAAACATGAATGTTTTCACTCATCCATAAACATTATTAGATCCATCAGCATGACAGCAAGTCCCATCATTCCACTTATCACTGCGTCATCAAACTACGCCTTTGTTATTGTAAGAGGTTAGTGACTCCTAGCAGCAAAAACAAATTACATATTGTAGCTTTAACTACTGTAAGATAATTTAGTGATTCTGACAGGTCAATTTAGCTCAAAAGGAATTATTAATTAATTTATAGGGAATTCGAAAGAATCACTTATTACGAACGAGCAAATGACTCGTCCAGGGTTCATTTGAACCGGCCGCAAATATCAGCTCTGCAGCGGATATAAATATCCAAACTATAGTGAAACACTATGTATTAGCAAGGTAACTTAGATCAGCAGTTTAAGACATTAAATTCGTAAGCACATAACACAAGTAACACTTCTCTTTAAAATACAAACAAGACTTTATTGATTATTCTAACACATAAAACTAATATCTAACACAAACACACGCACACACATTCATACGAGTTGCAGAAAGAAAGAGAGAGTGAGGAAAGAATGAGTTTTAAGAGTGAGATGATGAAATCCCAAGTTTCTATATGCACTTATAAGACCTGACCTGAACGAACCATCAATCATTAATTTAACCCTTCTATCGTTTCTTAGGCGGGTTATTAAATATATATCAATGCACCAGTTCAGCTTAAAAGTCTGGAGGCTACTTGCTTGTTTTTGCGTTCCTTTTGGGGATTCCCTTTTGTCATTGTAAAAAGGGGTTTCCCAGGTCTGTTGGCTGGCGTTTCCTCGTGCCTGAGATAGATGTCTGGGGCGGCCAATCACGTGGTGTGCTGGCGGATGAATGGAAAGTCTTTGAAGCTAGAAAGCAGGCTTTGCAGTCGAATCGTGGACCGAAACTTTGCCGCAAAACTTAACTTAGAACCGAGACTCACAACGGAAAAGAAAGGAAAAGAAAGAAAATTGAGACGAGAGTAGATGATGGCTTGAATGAAGCTGTTTAACCCATGTTCTTCTGATCTTGATTTGGCTTCTCCATGATGGTTTTCGAATCTACTTTTTCTTCATCTGCTTCTGCCTCTAAAACTTTGTTCGGGTCCTAAGATTTTAAACTCAAATGTTTGTCCAGCCTCCTGGATGAGTTCTGACCAATTAGACACTGTCTTTATTTGAGAGGTGGCATTTTCTTCACCTCTCATCGTAAATCATACTTTATCTGTGATCCCCTTACTCTCCAGCACTAGCAGAGAGAACAGAGGCCACAGTTTAGACATCATCAGTATTATAAGAATACGAAACATTTTACACAGATTTCAATCAAGCCATCTTTTGAATTAAGAACATACGATCGTACTGATAGGAAACAAGACACACTTTCATTCAAACATCTTATAGTTATAACAAATCATGACTTATATATGGGATCTAAGCATATTAGACACACATATAGGTGGTAGACACAACATAGAATTATGTAGTTGCATGATGTTTGATTATAAGTCCATCGAAAATTGTTCTGGGATGATTTTATGTATTGTTATAGGTAAAATCTCAGTTCTCTGTGGTTTGAAGAGATTTTAACTCTGGGTTCAGAGTTCCTTAAGAAAATGGAGGTCTGTTTTGTATATCTGTCGTGGGATCGAGCAGCTTCTGCTGTTATCTTGATCGAGCACTGAGCTGTGCCATCTCTGAACCAATCAGTTCAAAACTATCAAACGCTGACAACGTTCTTCCTTTAGTTGGGCTCATCTCTTTGAAGCTTGCATGGCCATAAAGTTCTTAGCTGGGGTTTTTCGTTGGTTAGCATAGACTGGCTGGAGCCTGGATTTTATGGCTCTGGATTGGTTATTTGGGGTCTGGAATGTTGAGTTCTGTGTTGAATTATGTTTGAACAAATCACCTGGAAGATTCATTTGTGTTTGGTTCGCCCTCAAATCCTACACTACCTTAGTTAACATAAACTAAGAACGAACAATACTTCAGTATTTATTAATCTTAGTTAATCTTAATTTCAACATTAACTAATACATTTAGTAATATTAAAATCAAAGGTTGTATTTGTTTGTTAGTTAATGCACTGTGAACTAACATGAACAAACAATGAACAGATGTATTTTTATTAACTAACATTAACAAAGATGAATAAATACTGTAACAAATGTATTGTTCATTGTTAGTTTATACATTAACTAATGTTAACTGATGAACCTTATTGTAAAGTGTTACCAATTTTGTACTTACCCTTATGTAACTTCAAACCTCTACGACTTTCTATCTTCAGAGGAACACAAAATATATTTTGAAGGAGACATTTTTCAAAATACATTCTTTTGTGTTCCACAGAACAAGTACATTTATACCGTTTTTAGAACATGAACCTGAGTAAATGATGACAGAATTTTCTTTTTTTTAGTGATCTATCCATATAAGTGGATCAGCTGCTAAAACAACGTACAGTACAGTACATGCAAATAGACAATGCTATCAGTGGGCACAATTTATTATTAGTGAATTCTTTTCTCAGATTTTTGTATTTTGCTTTAGATGAATGACAGGCTGCAAGTTTTTCAAGACTTTCTGAAACAAGTATTTGTCTGTAAAGTAGGTCTACATATAACATGGGAAGAGAGAAAAAAAGCATATAATTGCACATGTCAGGTGGATGGAGAAAAAGAGTGACTGAGATGAAGTGACAGAGTTTCGAAACTGTTGGGGTTCGTGCCACATGGCCACCAGGCGGTCTTTATAATCCAATCACACACACACAGGAAATGGTGAGACCCAAGCACTAATTAAAACAAAATCTGAACTCAAGTACTGCAAATAGGATATGAGAGATTTAGAGAAACAGCTGGCCCACTTATTGAAGGAGAGGTAGACAGAAGCAAAACAGACACGGAAGCATGATGCATGAGGTTTTCATTTGGGACCATGTTTAGCTGCTCTCTATGATGATGATTAAAAACTGACATTTTTAAAGTCTGTTATACTGTCCAACCAATGCAATGATACTTTATATTATTTTTCTATAGGAGTGCTAGAGAGAGAAGAGAGTGGGAGCAGTAGTTCACTGACCAAAGCCAGAATTCTCTATAGGTCTTGCACCAATGAAAGTGAGTATAAAACAATTGGCTGTATAATTATATAGGCTCTTAATATTAAATTTTCTAAAATTGTCAGAAAGATGCTGTCATGACATTGTCCATGGAGATTGTCATTATGAAATCATTATGTAGTTGTTTAAACATGCAGATATTCTCAACAAACAAACAAAAACTAACTACAATTTCCATATGCATTGGCTGCTTAAATAAGCCTGTATTACTTTAATATTTTCCTGACAGGCCTCATTGAACAGAGAGGTGGGACACCTCTCCTCACAATGCTGCCAGATGTCTTTGAGTGGCCTATAGCAACAGATGATTGGGACACCACTTACGGTAGGAGAAGATTTCTCAGTCGCATAACCCTAATTACCTCATATGTACATTGTATAAAATGTTTCCTCTCTCCTCCTCTACAGGAATGAATTGGACAGCAGAAGATGCCATAGCCAAACTTAATGAGAAATATGCAAAGCAAGTCCTAATTAGCTTTTTTATTGGTACAGATGACCGAGACTCCAATGCACACATCCTTCATGTAGGTGTGCGCAACAACAGACTACTTATTTTGTATACAAACACAAATCCATGTTTACTTTTGTTTAAAACACTTCTCCATGGCAGAAAAACTACACGCCATCTCCAAGAAGTCAATCCAAAGACTTAAAATCACATAATTGCTTTAAACAAACAGTATTATTGTTCATGGGTCTGTGAGGTTTTTAATTGGAGTAACTGATACAGGTTTATTAGGGTGGCACTACATGTGGATGCATTGGATTTTCAATTAAGAATGAAAGCCTGATTGTCTCCTGGTTTTATTCTCTGTGCCAGTTCGACCAGCCAAGTCTTGGCCTCTCCTCAAGAGACTACTATGTGTGCACTGGGCCATACGAGGAGGTAAGAATTGCCTGTTAAACAGGAACAGGTGGATTTTGTGAAACTTCATTTTTGGTTCTTTCTTCCTCTTTTTTTTTTTTTTTTTTCTCCTGAACCCCTCCCTACAGAAAAGACCAGCTTAGACCAGAATTAACTTTCATGCTGGTTCAAGCCAGTCTAACCGGTGGATTATTAGGGTCTCTAGGTGTCTTTCTCTCTCTCTGACATTTTCTTTCACTCTTTATTGATCCAATACAAAAGCTTATTTATGACATTTACCAAATGTAGGAGTTACAGATGAAGCAACCTATGGCCTTTTTCATACCTTGAGTTCTTCCTGTGTACAGTAGATTGAAATTATTGCGCCATCAATCTGAAAGTGTAAATCAACCTCAATTTACTCTCAGAAAGGAATATCAAATTTTGCCTCCAGCTTTACCTTGGATTTGCCCAGACCACACAAGCCTGTACATCTCCTAAAAGATCCAACAGTCTTCTAATTTAAAATAAGATAATCAATTTGCATTTAATTTCTCTTGGAGAAACAGTCACTCTTGGACTGGAGTGTTCAGATACAAACTGTTAGTTATCATCAACTGATTGTTATTCAGTTCAGACTTATAAATGCTATGTCCCTTTAATATTTTTCAGACCTGGTTCATTTGAAACAAAAAAGGCAATAAAGAAAGTGGGGAAGCCTCAATGAGACAAACAGATGGAAACACTTGGACCAAGATTCTGGTCTTTTGTTTCCATTTTGAAGATTATCAATGATTATTATGTAACCTTTTGCAGGAAAGCAGAGGATGAGAGGAAAGAAGGAATTAGATTGAATAATTTCCCACAAAGTGCACAAATGCTTCCTAAACAACCGTGAAGCCAGGATCTGGGTGTTGTCATACTGCATATAAATGAAGAACATATGCATGCTGACAGGTATTGAATTTAGCACTCATGTGTTTTCAATTTGTTTTTTTCCTCAGGCCTGTGTGACATATGAGAACTTCATGACTGACTTGGCAAAGCTTATCCGAACTGACCGGGGTCTGAAGGTTAATGACACTAATATCAGGCAAGAGGTTGCCCGGGTAATGATGATGGAAAAGGAAATTGCTAATGTAAGCATGGAAAGCTTCTAAAATTCTGCTGTCTTAACAGACCTGATAAACTGTAGTAATCAACACCTTTCAATCTATTGAGAAGATTAATAGTGACTGCAGCACTTAAATATCACCAGATGTTCACTAATGTAATTTCATGTTCACATATTATAATTTACATATATTTTTATATTTATATCATTTATATTTTGCGTTCACTCCATTACGTTCGGTTGACACCCTAGAAGATGCACAACAATAAAAATATAGCCTTACAATCTCCTCAGACAAACATGTTTAGTAGAATAAGGCAAACCTTTTCTATTCAGGAATGGAAATGTCCTTGTGTGCATAGTAAATGCTCAACCTGAACTCAATTTCTGTTCCTGACCTCACTGATGTTCTTGTCTGAATCAGATCAAATCACCACAGCCACCACTTCCAACATTTAGTGTAGGCCTTCCCAGGAGACTGCAGCAAGCAGGTGTTGAAATAAAATGATCAACAAGCACATATTGTCACTCATGGGTTGTTTTGGTTTTTGTGTCATGTTCAGGTTTCATGTTCTTGTCTGGTTCAAGTCGAACAAGCCTCTTGTCTCATTGTCTCTGTCATGTTTCCTGGTGTCATGTGATTCCCTGGCCCTCATGTGATCCTGCCATGTGTTCTGTGTTGTCATGTTGTCATTGTTTCATTGTTCACAGGTGTGTCTTGTGTATTTAAGCCCTCATGTTTGCCATGTGTTCTTGTCAATTATTGTTATCTTTAACATGGAGGCAAGTTGTAGAACCCAAGTACAGTTTATTAATACTCAAAACAAGATCAAACATAAAACAAAGGCATGTCATGAAACTCAAGACTTAAACATGAACATAAACATGGACATGGACATGGACTTCCCAACAGTGGTTACAGGTAACATTACTTGACAAGGACACATGGCAAACATGAGGGCTAAAATACACTAGACTAATGACTGAACAAGACACACCTGTGCACAATGAAACAATGAAACAATGAACCAATGACAACACAGAAGACATGGTAGGATCACATGACACCAGGGGCACGTTCAAGTTCAAAACGGTGCGCAACGTTTTGCTACGGTTTCCGGGTTGAACGTCATGTTTCCTGGAAACCCTGTGCAAACAGGGTTTGAGATACGTTTTCTCTTGTTTGGTGGGTGTGTCAGAACTGCAGTCCAATCAGCAGCAACATGTATATAAAGCACACGGTATTAAAGTGAACTCGCACAATGGGTTCAAGGAAAGTAATTTACAAATGTGTTCGATGCAGCTCGGTATACGCAACAACTGAGGATATTAGAAGACATGTTTGTCGTAAGTTTTATTGTAAAAATATAGGATATCAACATGATGTAGTTGTTTATATTTTTAGCTTCATTGCAAGTGTATGACATTTGGTATAGAAATAAACAGTGGTAATTAAGTAATTTTCCTAAAAATGAGAAAGAAAATATAAGGTATTAAAACAGTATGAACTACAAATAAAGTCAGTATGTGAGGCTAAATAGATGTGTTTTAGTCTGAATTAGGTAAGATGTGTGCTTCCATTTCAGTTTCAGCAATCCCTTCACTCGATTGGTATGTTCTCTTTTGTTCTGGGCGGCAAGTGCAGTAACTGTAACATCGGGCATATTTTGTAGTATTAAACACATATTTATACCGACTTCATCAGGCTCCGAAAATTCTTCACAAAGAACACAAAGAATGGCCTTCTCAGCTGCCATAGTTGCAACTCTTGCGTCATCAGAACAGTGTGTTCAACGCATCACCGTTTCTGTTTAAAAAACGTTGTGCAAAATTTTGTCGGGGCTGAACGCAGCCCATGACAGAGACAATGAGACAAGAGGCTTGTTCAACTTGAACCGGCGCTGCACAGACCAATCAGTGTATGACATCAAAGTACCATGAGAGTGATTAGAGAGCAGCCGTATGCTGTATGCTTATGTACTGCTCTCGCAGTACTTTGATGTCATAAACCGGTCTGTCATGATGGGTCTGTGCAGTGCTAAGTCGAACAAGCCTAAGAACATGAAACCTGAACATGACACAAAAACCAAAACAACCAGTGACACATATGATGTTCAGGTGTCCACAAACTTTTGACCATGTGGTAACATATGCAAATCCATGGGCTAGAAAAACAAGGTTTTGAGGCTCAATTGAATATTACAAAGATTGGAATAAAACTCTATTAGAAAGAGAGGGACCATTAAAATTTGTTTGATTTTATTTTAAATACAGTATTTACTGTACCATTTGAACATTTGAAAACATTTGAGCTTTTTTTACAACTTTGGTAAACATCACTGCCATGTTTCCCTCAGTGTTCCTGGTGAGGTTTTTACCTTTTATGATAGTGAGCTCATTCCTATTCAGTTTACACAGTATGTATTACAGGCCTAGTCATTTGTGTTGGAGCTTAAGTCAGACCCACACTGCTGAGACATTCTTGACAATAAAAATACAGTTAAATGCTCATGCTCAGTAAAAATCACAACGGTGGCATATGGATTTATGCAACAGCAGTGGATTTGGTTCAGAGGAGTGTACACAGCAAGGTTACATGTCCTAGATTTGATTCTCTATTGAAGCAATGGCAAGAAACAAATAAAAAAATATATATATAGTATTAGGGGATTGGGCTGCTGTGTATATATAAAGTGGAGGGAATGGAATGGCAGAAGAAAACTGGACAAAAACCTGTTGAATCTCCTTGCATCCCAGGAAATGCACTGAAATCCATGCTCTCCCTGTCGTCATAGGCCACAGACACACCAGAGGACAGAAACAACCCGGTTCTGCTTTATAACAAGGTGCCTCTGGAGACCATGAACAACAACTTCACCCTGGACTTTGATTCCAGGGTAAAAGAAAAGAAGAAGAAAAAAAAAGAAAAAAAAGTGTTACCTCCCATGCTACTGCATACAATTCCTTATCATAAACATCTATGGAGTTTTCCTATAATATGTATAATTTGATCTTTAATGAACAGTATTATTTTTCTTATCCTCATATAAATGAAATAACTGATTTTGTTCTGCACTGCTCCTATTCAGGTGTTTAACTGGACGCTCTTTACTAACAAGATCATGGATACAGTTGGTGTTCCTATTACAGACAGTGAGGAGGTTATTGTGTACGCCCCAAATTACTTTAAGAGGCTCAACCCTGTTCTTGCCAAGTACACAAAGAGGTAGTTCACTGCATGCACAGTTTTCTATCTAGTGCTCTAGTCTGGAATATGCTTTTAAAATGTTGCTATAGAACACAACCACACTATATTATATTATATTTCTAGTATACAATATGCATACTGTGCTTGGAAATTTTCTTTATACATGGAATATCAGCATGGGCTACTAAATTTCCTAAATGTGCAGGATACACTGTATGAAATGGTGTATCCTACAATACAATGTGCTAACCTTGACAAATGAATCAGAAGCAATCTGAAACGCCTTTTAAAGTCAGCATGGAACGAAAACTTTTTTTTTCTTCTTTTTTTTTAACCTATTTTTATGTATCTGAGTGAAGCGACTTAATATGGGACAAGGCCTGATTTTGTCCATCAGGACATCGATGTCATTTGCTAATTGCAGCGTTTGTTTCATGTAAGGGACAGTTTGCTTGAGGAGAGGTTTTAAAAATCAAAAAATTGCCATTGGAAAACCTTAATGCCCAGTCCTTGCTCATGTCATTGCGAGGGGAAGGGGACATTAATATTTTTGATTAAAGATCATGAGTACACATGAATAATAAAAAAAAATAATGTGCACGGTTAATTTATTATGAACACTGAAACATTCTGTAAAAAAACTAAGAATTGTACATTTTGACTCTAACATCTATTTTTTAACTAACTTTTTTGTTCAGACAGCAAAATGTTAAGATGTGTACACTTTAAAAATGCTGAAGAACATCTCAGGTTACGCATGTAACGGTTCTCTGAGAGGGAACGAGATGTTGCATTGTGCAAAACAAGCCATCACATTGGCCGGAGAAAGGTCAGGTGACGTAACGTCGAGGGAGTATTGATACAAGCCGAGTATGGGTTGTTTCAAGACCTTGACCCCTCAGTGTGAAGATCTGGAAAAAATGGCAGATGTTTATGGGGCTGATGTCCCTGACCACTAGTGAGAAAGTACTCATATAGCTTACTTTTCTTGTTTTGCATTTTCACTTCTGGCCATTCAATACTAAGTTTCTCTACTGCTCGAGTAACCACCTCTAACAGCAGCAAGGGAAAGGACAGAGCCCATCTCAAACTCATCCACCAGATCCATCTTTGAACCTCATGATTTAAGTCGACACGCCGCCTTGGCAGATGTGGGACCCTAACCACAGGGCACAGACGGCTGACTCCCATCCCTCGAGAAGAGAGCTGGACATGAGCGGAGCTTCCTCAAAGTGAATTTCTCACAGTGAGTGCAATCGCCTCCCCCAAGAGAAGATCTATCATGCTCTGCTCCTAAGCATATCACACACAGATCATGTTTGTCACTCCTAATAAGAAAGTGGGGGCATGGCGGAACACACTGTTTATATTGCTTGTCTGATGCCATGGCTTGATCTTTCACAACAAACATTGACTGTAGACAAACTTAGATTCTTTTTTCGTTTACTTCTAACACACACAATGGACTTTCCATTGTGACACACATAAACAAACGGCTTCCTGGAGACAAAGAAGCTGATGACAAGTTTTTCGGGCGTCTATTTATGGTCTTCATGGCGCACTGATGTTACGTCACATGATCTTTCTCTGGCCAATGTGATTGGCTTGTTTTCCACACGTGCTTCAGACACCGGCTCACACAGAAGCGTTCCCATAGTGTTAACGTCATAATGCAGCGTTGAGTTCCACTCAAAAGGGAACTATCTCTATAACTGGGCTCCCTGAATTCACTAGACAAATTAAAAATATACAGTATAAACCAAGTGATTGTATGTGCAGGGACATGCAGAACTACCTGGTGTGGCGTTTTGTTATGAATCTGGTGGTTGGTTTAAGCAGGCAATACAGGGAAACCAGAAAAGCTTTCAGAAAGGTAAAGACCAAAAAAATTGTATTCAAACTGTGAATTAACTGTCATAATTTTAAAAACATTTATGCTCTTTATCCCACCTTAGGCTATATATGGGACTACATCTGAAACAGCAGTTTGGAGACAGTGTGCCATCTATGTGAACAACAACATGGAGAATGCTGTGGGGAGATTGTACGTGGAGGAAGCCTTTGCTGGAGATAGCAAAGATATGGTGAGCTGTGTGGGCATGCAGTGTATGTCTGTGTGGGTCCTATAATGGTTTCTGGATGTGCTTGTGTGTTTGTACATAATCTCAGTCCTGTGTGGGATGACTTGAGTCGGGTCCATTCCCTCATATGCATAAGAACAGCTGAGCAGTGCACCAATGCCACCTGTCATAAAACACACTCTCTAACACTCCATTAATCACTGGACTCTTCTGGCCTCAAGCCCACCACATGCACATGGTAGCACCCTGCACAGTGTGTGGGTGGGTTTTTCTTCAACTATGCCCACTGGGAATAGGAAAATGAAAAATGAAAAAATAAATAAATAAATGGGGAAAAAAACAACTTAAAAATATTTTTACACTCACTAAGTCATTTTTGAGAAAACACTGTTGTGAATATTTCCATCACATCTCAACCTACAATATGTGTTTTTCATAGCACAGTTTCTGTCATGGAAATGACATTTTAATCATCCTTTGTTAGCATGTTTGTAGCCTAAATACAAGCATATATATAGTGTGTAACGGTGGTGGGCCCCAAAAGACAGATCAAATCAACAATTCAATACCATGTTATATTTTATATATTTTAACTCACTGTTCGGGCGCCAGACAGGAAATAGGCCTGTCAAAAAATGAACCCAGGATAGCATAAATCACCACCTGATTACATATAACAATCAAAAATGTACATAGTCTGAAGTTCTCTCACCAACTCTTTAATGGGCACACAAAAATAAAAAAAACATTTTAACAGTTTTCAGTGTCAAAATTTTATGAGCAATTAAATTATAAAAAACAACAACAACAACATCTCCAAATACACATCTGGGGCCCGTTCTTCGTACGTCGCTAACTCACTTAGCTGGATTTGATTGTTGGCGATTTGGCATGATCTTGGATTGTTTGGTTCTTCGACGCTCATCCTGGACTTGCTGTCATAGCAACAGGTGCGCAAGCTTAAACCTGCTCGGGAGCAGGCTTATTTCATGTTAACAGGATTAGACTGCGGCTTCATAAGCGGAGGTGATACGGGAAGTCCAGCGCAGCGTTGATAGTGCACTTTCTGAGATATAGATTTTTTTCTTGTGACTCGTGAGATTGTCGTTTACATTATTAATTTGTTGGAAACGCACATTTATTTTCGACTTGTCGGAGTCGGGCTTTAACTACAGCACAAACTGTTTGCATTGCCCTAAGATTATTTGCGAGTGGCTCTTTCCTTTACACTATTGGAGATGCGGAGAACTTGATGGAAAGTGCTGTCTGTCGTGTCATTCGGAGTTTACCTGCCGCTTTTAGGTTTAAAAAACAGTTTTAGTTTTTTTTGTGGCATTTCCAAGCCACTTAAGACCCAATGTTGTAAAGCAGTTTTTTTTAAAGCAGTTTTTTTTTTTTTTTTTTTTTTTAGGCTATCATAATTTTTTATGAAGATCATGCAATCATGACCATGCCGATTACAGTATATGTCACTCAGGCTTCACTAACGTGATTGGTACCATAGACTATAGGCTAGACTATAGACTGCCATCAAGGCCTCAATGAAGATGTGAACAGAAAGGGGTTCACAATGTAAATGTGCAGCCCAGTTACTATTGTGATTCTTAATATTCCAGATTAGTAATATTATATCAAATAAAAAAAAGGCAGTTGACTAAAATCTTCCATATCACAAATGTGAAAGCAAAATGGCCAGGATCTGTGCATGACTTAAGAATTTTCAGAGATTCACATTTATGCACATTATTTGAAAGTGGTAAGGAAAGTTCCACAATTAAATATCAAGCTCACTGTATTACATACACTTATGCTGATCCTAACAGAACTGCATTTTTTCATAGGTGATTATGACATGTTCCTGCCTGCAGACAGGTGTTTTATGACCCCATTCCCTGACCCAAACCAGTTACAATGCAGCTCTAGCCAGGACAAGGGCACACAATGAAATGAACTTTGGCTAACTAAAGGGAAGATTTCAGTGTCTGAAAAGTCTGAGGGTTGCACACCTGACAGGGCCTGTGACATTGTTGCATGTGCCATATTACACAACATTGCCAAAAAAACAACAACAAAAAAAACACTTTTCATTAAATGTTTAATAAAAGACAAATATGCTTAGTTCCTTGAGTTTTATTTCAATTGTTCTTTGTTAAGAAAAGCCAGTGGTCAAGTGCCTGCAACAAGAGATATTAGACACATGCCTCATGCAACAAATAAAAAGGAAAAGTTGGCTATACACTGCCCACCTGTAGGCCTATGTCTCCTCTGTCTGTGCAGACTCTTCTGTAGGCCTTTCTGTAGATGTGGAATCCTGCAACTTATATTGCAGCCATAAAGCATACAAGTATAAATTAAGTAAAGTTATTTATGCACTTGCAGGTAGGCTAGTTCCTCCATATGACAGTTATCTGAGAGGGTTTATTCACTGTCCAGTGCAATGGAAACAACTGGACATTACAAAGTCTTATACTTTCTTTCCTTTGGAAAGTTAGAAATGTCCACTTACTGCTCATATTTCAGCCACCTCTTTCTTGGGAACAGATACAAGTGTTGGTGTATTATGTAAAAGTGCACAAAAGAGGAAAACACAATGTCATTACAATGAACTACTGTACACTCGGGAAAAATGTGATCAATAACCCGAAAATATTTTTACATTAACATAAGTTTATCAGTTTTCACTTTCACAAGTCAAAGCAATTCATCATTACTCAAGATTTAACAGCTGAAATGACTATACGGCCTTAATTTAATGCAGCAAAAATTATTTTACTGTGTAGGCTACTAATAGCGCTTTTCCATTACCAGTACCAGCTCAACTCGACTCGACTCGACTCGGCTCGGCTCGCTTTTCGCTCCGTTTTCCATTGCAGAAAGTACCTCCACAATAGTACCTGGTCGTCATAGCGACGCCGCAGGAAACTGCCGTGACTTAATCTTTTACGCGAGACGCGCGAGACACACCCGCTACCCACACACACAGGACAATGGAGGAAATCGAGTGTATGCTGTTTTTGGATGTTTTTGTTTTTGCTGTTTTTTATTCAGGATACTTCGTCGGGCGCGTGCAATGATGACGCAGTGAATAGTGACGATTCTCTCTGACCAATCAGCAGTCTGCCTTGTTTTCACGTCACATTTTAGTATCGCCTCAGCTCGCCTCAGCCTGCTTATGGCGCTTTTCCACTACATGGTACGGCTCGGTACGGTTCGACTCGGCGCGGAACGGTTCGTCGCTCGCTTCGCTTTTCCACTGCGTGGTACGACTCGACTCAGTACGGCACGGTTCGGTTCGCTTTAGCTCGGTTGCTTTTCCACTGCAGTTAGTACCGCTTCAAAGTGGGTGGGACTGATCGTTATAGTTGCCGTCTCTACTGCCATGATATCATCATATTAAATGCGAATTTTTCATTCCGTGTTTCCCCATCCACTCCTCGGCAACCAACGAGAGGAACGTCTGCACCTCGTCCACTGACCACGATTCAGACATTTCTTTTTTTGAAGTTTATACTCTTTTTTTTTTTTTAAAGCAAATACTTTTAAAACAGGCGCTACAGCGCTGGCTGTTGTCTACTGGCTATTTAAATCTAGCGGGTTTAGTGTCTCGTGTCGTAAATACAATGACGCTGGTAGTGATGATTCTGTCTGACCAATCAGTGATCTGCAGTGTTTTCACGTCACATTTTAGTATCGGTACGGTACGCTTGGAACCTCAACAGAGGTGGTACCATTTAAAGCGAGCCGAAGCGAGCCGTACCGTACCGTACCATGCAGTGGAAATGCGCCAAAAGTGAGCCGTACCAAACCGAGCCGTACCGTATCATGCAGTGGAAAAGCGCCAAAGTGTGCCGTACCGAACCGAGCCGTACCGTACCATGCAGTGGAAAAGCGCCATTAGAACCTCGCCGGAGGTGGTACGAAAAAAAGTACCTGGAAGCAGGTACAGTTACAACTTTTACACAGTGGAAAACCAAACAAAGCCGAGTCGAGTCGAGCCGAGGCGAGCTGGTACTGTGTAGTGGAAAAGCGCCATAAGATCTTTTCTTTCTTTTTTTCTCAGCCTTTTTCTTGGTTGCTTTTATAAACAGACAACCATTTATTTAACAGTGCCTTTTATAAAATAGACTATAATATAACTAAAAATTACCATTATGTAGAATATTTTTGTACTTCACTTTTATTTGTTCCCATGTTCTAGTGTGGTGACTCTGACATTACAATGAACAAAGTAATTATGCAATTATTAAAATACAAATATATAGGCTAATAAGTGATAAAAACATCTAACATGGCCACTTCTAACGGATTTAAATTGTCTGCTAATTTGCCAGCCCTCTCTCCTGGCTTTTGCAGACTTTGAGGTGTTCCCTGGCGTTTTGATTAAACATAAAAATTCCGAATAAACTTCGACTATTAGTTCTTGCTCTGCTGAGGAGAAAAACTGAGCCCGCTCTTTGGCCACGCTGAGCAGCCAATAGCAGCGTTGCTGATCAATGTTTCTACTATCGATACATATCCCCTTTTAAGTCAGCGCATGAACGCGCAATTATCTCAGATAACTCAATCCAGCTATACTAATCATATCCGGCAGGTGTGTTCGAAGAACCTAATTAGCCAGATCATGATTAGCACGATGATATCATCTTGGATGTGTAATTTGATCTCAGATGTTTTAAGCAACGTACGAAGAACGGGCCCCCGTTCAGAATAGGTGGAGAGAACAAAATTATAATAATCGTACAACAATATTAACCCCCACTACTTCTTTTTGGTACTTTTTTCTTCAAACATAGATGGAAAATATACAAGCTGCGAACCCGTGCATATACGTCACATCTTATAGTAACAGCTTTTTGGCAACAGTCGATTCACAGGCCCATTAGTTTCAAATTTGTCCATGCACAAAAACACAATAAATCAGCAGTTAGTAGTAGAAAAGGGACAAAGTAACTAAACACCAAAATATATTTCAGTCAAATAGACACATCAGAAGTGCGTGTTTGAGTGCAGGTGTAATTATGTGTGACGTGCCACGTGCGTCTCAGAGAGCATGTTGGAATGTTTGTGTGTGTGATGGCTTTGCGGCACTGACCCAAATATAGCAGATCGCAAGGTCTCTGAAGAGTGTCTGAGGACCGCCGTGGACTCTGTGGTGATCCTTTATCCGACCCGCTTTCCTATTCGGACGGCTGAGTGTACACGGTACGTGAAAGTGCGCTGTGCCAGTTCACAGACTCAATGAAGTCAGTCCGTCTGGAAGCATCAGGCGACAGGAACACGAGTCTCAATCCAATCGGCAACTCAAAACTCTTTTCCTCCTCTCACGGAAACTGCATATATTTGTGACGTCTCTCCCAGGCAGGTCAGTTTCTCGCACCGAAGCACGAAACGTCTGCACATTCGTCGAACAAACAGCACATTCTTAGAACAAGCAACACACTTCACTTCCCCATTACCAGTTCACTTCCTCTCACAATTCCCCTCCTTAAATAGTTTGTCACACTGATTATCCTCTTCTGATTGGTTAAAGAGAAAAAAAAAAATAGAAAAAAAATTAATTAATTAATAAAAAAATAAAAAAAATAAAGTGGCTAACGGATTCCGTTCTACCACAAGTGGGGAGAACAAGTATTTGATACACTGCACCAAAACAATGACAAAATTTGCATTTAGAAGACCAAACCCAACGTTGAAAATGAAAATCAGATTGATGTCAGAATCCAATATCAGTCGGATTCTAACGTCATACTGACTTTAATTTCCAACCAAAATGCAACCAAAATCATCCCCTGACTGACATTACACTTTCTACTCAAGGACCTTGACACAAATGTAGTGGAGTTAAAAAGTACAATATTTGTCTTTCAAATGTAGTCAAGTAAAGTACAGATACTCAAAAAGTGTACTTAAGTACAGTACTCAAGTAAATGTACTTTGTTACTATCCACCTATCAGTGGTCTCTTAGTCTGCCAGTTTTATAAATGAGAGAACGAGATGTCTTGTAAGTTCAAGTTAAAATAAATCCATCATGCAGAGTGTGAAAATTGGTTACAGATAGCTGATTCTTTTTCCATTTTTTGTATTATTGTCAAACATATACAGAATAGATGCTGTTTACGCACAGGTCATTGGCTTTAAATATGTGAAAAAGAAAATGGTTCATACTTTTGAGAAATGTTAGGATACATTTGCTTTCCTCCTCATAGATTAGACCTTCCACTAAACTCCACAACACTCATTGGATCTTGGCCTGCATACTAGCTACCTGTCAGAACCACATGAAAGCTTGGACTTTCTTTGAATTCCTTGAAAGCCTACAAAAAGTGGTTTAACCTGTTTGCTATTTATTATTGTATCATAGATATCTTGTTGCTCCTTTGCACTAGACTTACTAAATAGTGCCTGTTGATCCTTGGGATGTACAAATGCAATGCAGTATAAATTGCCCACATTTATTACTCCTATCTTAAAACCGAATGAGCACAACCTACTAAACAATACCCAACCAGAGTGTTTATGGAATTTCTGTGGCGAAATGGTGTCTCATTATGTCCTTCTCTGTGATTTGCTCAGATGGATGAGATGATCACTAACATCAGAGAGGTATTTGTGAGCAATCTGTATGATCTAGCCTGGATGGACGCTGAAACAAAGAAAGCTGCAGAGGAGAAGGTAAGGCTTATTTCCAGTTCTATGTTTAAAGTTTAAGTTTAATGATACTATATAATCACTGCTGATCAATAAACAACAAAGACTTGAAATTATACTGAGACATGGCAAAAGGTAACTTTGAAAGCTCGTTCCATAGAAAATTTGGTCTTTAAATAAATAAAAAGTTTGCCCCAGATCCATTAAATGTATTAGCTACCTTAAAAAAGACTGCTTCTTTACTCTTCCTTACTGCAGGCACGAGCAATCAGAGAAAGAATTGGTTTCTCAGAAAATATCATGAACAACACATACCTGGACCAGGAGTACCAAGATGTGAGTGGCTACAAGAAAAAAGAGTAGACTAAAGGCGGGCATACACTGTCAATCACCTTTATTTATATAGCGCTTTTTACAATACAGATTGTTTCAAAGCAGCTTTACAGAGATAACAGGAAATAATGCAACAAAGTTTGTTTCCAGAAGAAAATAGCGTCACAGTTCAGCCTGGTTGTTAAGTAAGTTCAAGTTAAGTCTTACTTAAGTTTAAGTAAGTTCAGTGATGTTTCATTTTGTTGTAAAAAAAAAAGGAGAGAAAAGTTATTAATTTATTTCATTTAAACATATATATATAGCTCTGGAGAAAACTGTGATGTCATCGTCCAGCTCAGTTCAGTTTTTTATAATGGTGTCAATGCAGGCAGATCAATAATATTGTTGAATTTTAAATTAAATGTCCCCAATTAAGCAAGCCCAAAGCCAATGGCGACAAAGGCAAAGAAAGGCAAAAAAGGCGACAGTGGCAAGGAACCAAAACTCCATCAGGTGACAGAATGGAGAAAAAACCTTGGGAGAAACCAGGCTTAGTCGGGGGGCCAGTTCTCCTCTGGCCAACGAAGGAACGAAAAGTGTATGATTATGATTCAGGCAGCATTACAGGTAAGAAGTCAGATTGGATTGGAACATTCAGAATACTATACAGTTCCATCTGGTTGAAAATCGGAGTCATCACGTGCGTATGCAGACGAGTTTGTTGAGGATCATGTCGTGTCGATGAGGCCTCCACGGGGGGAGTCTAGTTGACAACCTTGATCGTGTGATCGTGTCTAGGTGCAGGTCCACCATCTGATCTGGATACGGCCTGGGTCCGGCTGATTACAGTTAACCTCGGAATAAACAGAAAGACTAAAATTAGCGTAGATGCCATTCTTTTTATAATGTAGCGAGTACATCAGGTGTTATAGGAAGTGTTCCCAGTTCCGGCCGACCTAATCTATGCAGCCTAATATCTGTGTGATGTCTGTGTGATTTCAGCAAGGTTACCTACTCAGACTGAACGAGTAGATTGCATGCGATGTAAAGCCAAAGCTCAGGATTTGTGTGCTTACACAATACGGTCCGAACGTCGAGCTGCGACTTGACTGCTCACACTATACGTGTGAAATATGCGCGATAAACCCCTGTGCCGGGTTGCGCCAATAGACGATATCATGCATCCATAGATATTGTCAAAACAAGCATCAGCTATCAATATCAAGATGATTTAGCATTTCCAATTTATGTATGAAATTATTAGTATTATTGTATTATTATTATTATTATTAGGGAAGGCCTAGGCTACTTTTATTATTAAATTGATAGGCTATTATAATTAATTTGCCACACAATAATTTCATAGCGCATCACCGCATAACCAACGCGCTGTGAGGATAATAAAAGATTACATAGAACCTCATTGAAAATTGTCTAAAACATTTAGGTCGATTACAATGAATTATAGGCATATAATTAAAATTATTAACAGTCTATAATATGTCCGAACACTGCAACAATTAGTCACCAATGAAACTTAAAAACAGCTTTATTTCAAAAACATTGTTTTTACAAATTAATAAAAGAGGCACGGTGTAGATAAATTGCAGGTGGCTTGGAAGACCGTATATGGTTAATCCATTTTGCAACACGAACTGGAGGTAAGCAACAGTAATTTGTAGCTAGTTTGGCTACAGAACTTAAAGATCTCCCTCTTTTCTTTTTCTTTCTTGCTGCAGATGAAATGGTTAAACTTCTGTTTTCGCGCAGGCGCAGTGAGGGAAAAAACACTGAGTTTAGGGCAATCGGTTCGTAGCTCTGCTTCAACTGTGCGATATAATCACAAGGAGCGACCAAAATTTCTGACATGCCAGAAATTCATCCGACCATCCGATTGCCGATCGGGAGAGGTTAATTGCCTCTCATTTCCCCCTGTACACTGCACAAACACTGCACGACAAACGACGCACGACAAAGCTGAAAATTGGCCCGACCTGAAAAAGAGTCGCACGAATCAGAATTCGGCTCAAAATCGGACGAAAATCGCACAGTGTATGACCGCCTTAAGGAGTCAGGAGTTCAAAAATATTATTTTAATTTAAACCCGGGGGGTGTGCAATCCTGCACCTGCAGGGCCACTGTCTTGGAGAGTTTAGTTCCAACCCCAATTAAACACCTGAACCATTTAAGTAAGAAACTTCCAGGCAGGTGGTTTGAGGCAAGTTGGAAATAAACTCTGCTGGGCAGTTGGCCTCCAGGAGTAGGTTTAAGACTGTGCTGTTGTCTGCATGTTATCTGTTGTGCAAACCTTTATTTTTTATTAGTTAAGCTATAATGCAGAAGAATACTTCGAGAACATCCTGAAGAACTTGGAGTTTGGTCAGAAGAAACGCCTGAAGAAACTGAGAGTCAAAGTAAACAAAGAAGAGTAAGACCTCTTTCCATAATGTCCCCCCAAAATAGCTCTAAAATAGCTGTCATTTTTATCGAGTTTAGTAACTGCTATAAAACCCTAACGAATAAAGATCTGGCATTAAATATTAAAGTGATATGCATCTTTAATTCAAGATGGATAACAGGAGCTGCTGTGGTCAATGCATTCTACTCATCTAGCAGAAACCAAATAGGTACTTGTAACACTACACAAAATGTAGCAGTAATTTAACAAAACAAATCAGGTATGTCTGATCAATTAATTAATTATTAATACATTGGAATTATCTGCTTTCTCTCAGTATTTCCTGCAGGTATTCTTCAGCCACCATTCTTTGGTAAAGGTCAGCCCTGGTCTCTGAACTATGGAGGCATCGGGATGGTCATTGGACATGAGGTTACTCATGGCTTTGATGACAATGGTATCAGACTAGAAACAGATCTCCGTTAATGATTCTTCATTTAACGCTGTTGTAAGTTTAATCTCCATGCATTTCCTTTCTTGTTCAGGGCGTAATTTTGATAAAGATGGTGACCTCAAAGACTGGTGGACTCCATCTTCGACTCAGAAATTCCATGAGCTTTCCAAATGCATTGTTGACCAGTATGGAAGCTACTCTTGGGATTTGGCGAACGGACAAAATGTATTCCATCAAATGTCTTCAGACTGATTCACACCAATTCACATAGTCAATAACTGTCTAATCAGACCATCATCATGTTTAAATTCCATTTCTTTTACAATGTCTTTATTTTTTATATACATATAAATTTGAGGTTGTATAGCAAGATGAGGGGAAATTATTCAAGCTGACATGACAAATAATGTAATGTCCAGTCCAACAAAGCTTACCAAATATTACCAAAATACTACAGTTCTATCTACCCTACTGTGCTAAGCTGTTTACCATATGTGGCAAATAAGACTTTAAAGCCTCTATCATGGGTTATTCATAGCTGTCTGTGAATTTCTGACAACAGCAATATGGACCTTATTGTACACAAATAGTTTTCCTGGAACTAGAATAAGCTGCAATTTTCTAGAGATGTAGAAGGACATCTAAATTACAGTTTGATTTTCCATCCCCTTTCTTCTTTTCTTTCTCTTCTATCCTTTGTGTGAACAGCTAAATGGGAATAATACCCTTGGGGAGAACATTGCTGACAACGGGGGCATTCGCCAGTCTTATCAAGTAAGGACAGGGCATCTTGGCCTTTACTGCAGCTCTTTTGACATCCCTTTTTACTTCCAGAAGAATAGATTTAGTTTAATACACTTTCTCACTTGCAAAATTCAAGGTTAAAAAGGTTAATAAAAACATGATGATAGATTCTCATATGCATGATGATAGATTCTCAGTTTGTTCCGCTGTGGATGGATTTCAATCAGACTGTGATGACAGAGGGAATCGGCTTAATGGTTTAGACTCTTAGAGAAGCTGAAGGGGGAGAAAATGGCTCATGGACTACAGTTCAGTGTATTTAATACTAGGTCTTACTGAACCATCAAATATGGTCTACAGTATGTAAGATACAATCACAAATCTGTCACTGATTCACAGGTCACATGTGATTCACATTATCTTCAGAAAGCATTTGGCTGTGAGATGAAACTTCATGTCTGATGTTAATTATTATTTAGAAATATGAGAGAGAAACGAGTATGTTTCCAGTAACTTTCATCAGTATCACTGTGTTATCACTTTTTCAGGCTTACCAGAACTATGTGAAAAAACATGGAAAAGAAGCTCCTCTGCCTGGAATTGATCTCAATCATGAGCAACTCTTTTTCCTTAACTTTGCACAGGTGAAACTCTTTATGTTCTTATAACTAAGAACATAAAGGAATGTTACATGTTCAGCACAAGTTAAGATCAGTTGACACCACTTTGTGACATTGTTTTGATGACCACATTTATCCCTACTTTTCCCTCCTTACAAAAATTTGGCTTACAGTGGCTACGTTTACATGCAACCAAATAATCCATTAGTAATCGGATTGACGGCTCAATCGGACTGTAATGTAAACACCTTCATCGATCCGATTGAGCTCGATCCGAATGAAATTTCGATCCGATTGAAGGGTGGTTTATTTCTCTTCTAATCTGATCGAGAGAACATCTAAACACTTGATCGGATTGAAAACCGAAACTGAAAGGACTGTGCATGTGTAATGACGTAGAAATAGCGTAATGATGTATGATGCGCAGAATGAGCTGTTCATCCTGTTGAATAAAGTGTCACATAAATGAGTATCCCGTCATTCTAAAATTCTCCTTTAGATCCTCAGCATCTGTGAATTTTGTAAATCGATCGGGATCGATTGCTCTGGTCTGCCTCAATCCGTGTATCATTCGTTCAGTCGTTTTTTGATTTAATATTGAAAGTAGAAAAATGAGAAAACAGTTCCTTTTTCGATTTTTCATTTTTTTCCTAAAAAACGAAAAACAAGATTTCAGCTTTATTTTTCGTTTTTCATTCTGAGGTAGAAAAATTAATAAACAGCTTGAATATTTGATTTCTACATGTGGGCAGGAAATCAAATTTCATCTGATTTGTCAGCAAAAGATCAAACTGTTCCGTCATCAGTTCTTCCTTAGTTCCGCACAGCAGAATAAAAGTCCTCCGCTGCTGCAGCTGATGTGCTGATTCTTATCTCATTTATTGCAACTACATTTCATATTTTTTTCATCAAACAACCAGACTAACGAATGGCTCGACACAACCTGTACCAGGGAAGAGCCTAGACAGGGCTGTCTTCTGTGTAGATACAAATTCACCTACGCTTTGGTATGGCAGGTGTAAATGATGGCTGTTAGCATGGTCTCCCTCTCCCAGTAAAGATATTGAAATATTGAAAGTAGCCCACACATACCCTCTGTATTTTACAACTTTTCTTGTTGTTATTGTGTGCTTGGACTTCCAATTTTAAGGGTAATGTGGCCAACTTAACCAGTTGTGAACAAACCAAGTTGCATATGTTTGGACACGGACATTGCACACTGTATTTTATCTGGACATCAAGAGGCCTGAGCGACAGAAATAATACCAGCAGATTAACTTCACGGCAGCGCAGATTGTATGCGTCTAAAGTTATACTGGTGCTCATTCTTTTGGCTGGGGATATACACCTTAATCCTGGTCCGACTACGTTTGAGCAAATGGCTAGTACTGAGCTGGAGGTTGGGCTCAGTACAGGGGTGACATCGACTACACCAGAATCCCATGGAGCAGAGCTGCGGGAGCTGTTGGCTCAGAGCCAGGAACCACTGGATCAGCGGCAAGCCGAAAAATGGAGTTCACCTAGTCTTAGCTGCCTGTGTACAACCGACCGCAACAAGTCCGGTGAGTCACCCCGTCTGATAGATCCACATTCGGGGATTGAACCGGGAATTGCTGCTAATCGCGAGGCTGTGGTGGCGTGGAATAATAGCGTGGACTTTTACTTTCGGTTGGGAGACAGAGCTATGGCTAATGTGAGTCGCGCTACTTCATGTGGAGGTCCAGATGAGATGCCATTAATGCACTTGAATGGCTCTGGCTGTAGTGCTGTACAAAAACAAAAGCAATATCTATTTTTCCAAACTGTGAATCACGCTAGAGTACTCTGGGACGTTAAGTGTAAACCGAAAGGAATATTAGGTGCACACTTAAACATTTGCAGCCTAATTTCCAAAAGGGATCAGATCTCTGTACTCCTCTTGGACTCAAATTTGGATTATCTTTGTTTAACAGAATCCTGGCTTCACAGTAATATACCAAATAATATGATAGACATTGCTGGATATCAATGTTTCAGAAAGGACAGAAATACAGGCAAGGGGGGAGGAGTTTTGATATACATAAAAGATAAATTTAAATGTCACACAGTTGAATTGAAAACCCCTCTGGAATGTCTAGCTTTGAATGTTATTTTATCACCTACAATGAATTTTAATATTGTTGTTATTTATAACCCACCTTCACATAACACTGCTTTTTATGATGAATTAAGTCTTGTAGCTAAACAACTTGATTCTTATAAAGAAACTGTATGGTATGGTGATTTTAACATTAATTGGTCGGAAAAAAGTGGTAAACAAAAATTAAAAACAATTATGACAAAATTTAATTATCTACAAATGATTAAAGGGCCCACTAGGATAACAAGGCAGACCAAGACCCTGATTGATATGGCGTTTACCAATAAACCAGAACGTATAACAAGGACGTACAATCTGATAACAGGTCTCTCAGACCACAACATGATTCTGACAGTTAGAAAACTGACCAGAAAGCGGCTACAGTATTTTGGCAAATCTGGTTGTGATAAATTATCATTTATCATTCCTGAAGCTAAAACTGTGCAGTTCGAAAGAGAACTTAATAACTTAAATTGGGAGCAGATCATGGCTGTGGATGATGTAGACGAGTGCTGTAATTCTATGACTACAGCTATTTCAGGATTAATAGACAAATTTCTAATAAAAAAAAGATGTAGTAAGAAAGACACTGTACCATGGATAAGTAATGAAATCAGAAAGCTTATGAAGAAGAGAGATTTGGCTCTGAAAAAATCATTATGCTCAAAAATGAATACTGATTTGTTAACCTACAAAAGTCTAAGAAATAAAGTGGTGTTAGAACTACGTAAAGCAAAAGTTTCATATTATACTCAACTTATAGGTAATGCTAAAGGCAATAATAATTCCATTTGGAGACACTTAAACAATCTGACTAATAAACCAAATAAACAGGGGATCAAGGAACTTAACATAAATGGAAAGAACATAAATAATAATGCCATTATGGCTAATGAATTAAATTCATATTTTGTGCAATCAGTAGAAGAACTAATAAAAGATTTTGAGTCTAAAGACTTCAATTATACAACTAGAGTGACTTCTGCAGATTCGTTTCATATTACAGAGGTTCCGGAGACAAACATCTTAGAAATTATTAATAAATTGTCTAATTCCAAAACAAATGATTTATATATGATGAATAGTTGGTTTTTAAAAAAATATGTAACAGTGTTAGTTAAACCTCTTACACATCTTGTCAATCTTTCTATAAGAACCTGTACATTTCCTTTAGGATGGAAAAAAGCAGTAATTGTGCCAGTATTTAAATCAGGAAGTCAGGACTCTATGTGTAACTATCGTCCCATATCTATTTTACCTATTTTATCTAAAGTTATTGAGAAAGTTGTAGCAGCACAAATGGTTGATCACTTAGAAGCCAATCAGTTCCTCCACCCACAGCAGTTTGGTTTTAGATCAGGTTATTCCACTGAAATTGCAAACTGCTGTTTTATTGAAAATGTGAAGAAATCACTGGATAGGGGTGATGTGGTGGGAGCTGTTTTCCTTGACCTTAAAAAGGCATTTGATACAATCAACCATAGTTTACTTTTAACTAAAATGTCATCTTTTAATTTTTCTACTAAGGCAGTACAGTGGTTTGCGTCTTATCTTCAGGCTAGAGTTCAGTGTGTTAAAGTTAACCAGGAAAAATCCTCACTCTTGAACATCAAAATGGGCATACCACAGGGCTCCGTACTTGGTCCTTTGCTGTTCAGTCTTTTTATTAATGACCTACCATTAAACTGTTCAGGTGCCAGCTTCCAGCTCTATGCAGATGATGCAGTTCTTTATGCACCTGCTAAGTCACCAGAGTTGGCTGCTGATGTTCTCTCTGCATGTATGGCTGATGTCGGACAGTGGCTCAATCAAAATCAGTTGGTGCTAAATTTTACAAAGACAGTCTCCATGTGTTTTTCCTTTAAGAAACTTGATCTAAATAAAAGATTTAAAATTAACTTGCAAAATGAAAAAATTCAATCTGTAACAGAATTCACATACCTTGGATTGGTTATAGATCCTCAACTTAATTTTACTAAACATATCAAGAAAATCTCTAAAACAATACAAAGAAATCTTAACTGTTTTAAATTAATCAGACACTATATACCAAACCAGGCAGCCCTACTGTACATGCATGCTATGGTGTTTTCACATATTTCATACTGCATGACAGTTTGGGGGCAAGCAGCTCCGTCTGCAACAAAACACATTGGTTCACTTTACAATCGAGCAATAAAAATTATGGATAAAAAGCCAATCCGCTATCATCACTGTTACATACTGGAGAAATATAAAATATTAAGCTTTGAAAGCTTTAATAATTTATGTTTCCTTAAATTAATCTTCAAGTGTATTAATAATTTAGCACCTGAGCCTCTTAGTAAATTTATTGAAATACAGAACAGCCAAAGAGTTACTAGAAGTAGTACAAATCATAACTGTACAATACCATACTGTAGGACAAGCTTTGCACAGACTGCCTTTTCTGTTAAGAGCTGTAGGCTATGGAATGCATTACCATCTGATATTAAGGCCATATCTGACTTCAAAAAGTTCACTTCCAGGATTAAGCTGTGGCTAAAGACAAACTAAAACTGTATACATTTTTAATTGTTGTTATAATTGTGTATGATTATGTATGTATGTATGTATATGTGTGTATGTGTATATGTTTTTATATATATATACATGTATAGTTTTGTATTATTTCTTGTTTTTTATGTATGTATCTGTTTTATAATGTTCTTAGAAATGCCCAACCAGGGACAGGAGTTGAAAATTAGCACTAGCTATAAACTCTATATGCTGCGCATCAGTTACAGGCTTTGTATTGTAACTATGTTTGCTTGTATGGTCCCTGTTAAATAAACTTTAAATAAAATAAATAAGTTTAAAAAAAATTATATAATTAATTGTAAATTAAATATTTTAAACACTAACACAAAAAGGAAAGAATAATGCATTAACTAGCCTATGTAATTGGCCTAAAGTTCAGGCATGAACTGTCATTCAGACTGACTATCTAACAACTGGAGAACAGAGAACAACAGAGATATTAAAATACATACTCTTCTGATTTTTATGATGTAGGCCTAGGCCTTGTGTTTTATTAAAATTTATTAGCCTATAATTTATATCTAAAGGATGCGCGCTTGTTTGCGGTGCACCAGGTCATGTTGAGAGTAAAACATGTGCACGTCACATCGTTGTAAAAAACGCATTTTATTATTGGCCTATTCAGAAATAGTGTAAAAGACCGGTAAATAAAATACAAAATGAACATTATATTAATAATATATAGGCTATGCGTATTTTACTTCCCCTTACTGTAGCCTATGTCAAATCCTTAAATGATTGGTATTCAGAAAACAAGAATGAAAAATAAGTAACCACGTATAATAAAAATATACATAGTAACCTATAAAAATAGCCTATTGTGCCCTTTATTACAAACAACATTTAGCCTATTTTAAACGCCAAGCCTAAACAAATTTATTTGAATCGAAACTGAAACTGTACAGACATTGTACACATCTCTCATTCAGTCCAAAGTTTCCGTATTTGCAATGTAACATTTGGATGCTAACTATTAATGTAAAGAAGGCTTCGTACTTTAGTTGAGTCCTAATATAGGCTACACGAAGGCTAAATCAACATCTTCAAGGGAAATGAGTTTGGAATATCATCAAGTTTACTGACCGGCACAGCCTTTATATTGTACAAAAGGTGAATTAAATTAAGCAGAATAACTTTTTATATGTTTGGTTGACTGTTTTATTTTAATAATGAACAGGCTGCGATGTCAAGTTAGCAATGCCAGAAGTGAACTGATAATATGTGTAAGCGCGATGCGCCAGCGCCATCACTTGGATTTGTTCCTTAGCTGGAGAAATAACGTAATACTCTGTCGTTTAATACTCTGTCATTCGAAACAGTAAAATGTAGCCTATATTTTTATTTGTGTACATTCAAAATTACTACAAAATGTCATGTCTTCGAAAAATAAAGAAAACAACATGATGCGCTGCTTTAGCGCGTCTCAGTCTCTTTAGCGCGTCTCAGGTGCACACCAAAAATGAACCAAAATATAGCGAATAGCCTTCTTGGCGCGCCTACTTTTGAAAGTCAACATTTAGATTATTTGAAGTAAAATGCATTATATAGGCCTAAGTCACTTAGGAATAAATCACAGCATGCTTCATGATAAAAAACGTGACTTTACTGTCCAGAAAATAGCAAATTATTTCACGGACCCCCTGGCACTTGAGAACTGCTGATCTACCCAGAAGAAAGCCCTGTCTTGGCTCTTCCTCTGTACGGGTTGTGTCGAGCCATTCGTTAGTCTGGTTGTTTGATGAGAAAAATATGAAATGTAGTTGCAATAAACAAGTTAAGAATCCGAACAACTGCAGCAGCAGCAGCGGAGGACTTTTATTCTGCTGTGCGGAACTGAGGAAGAACTGATGACGGAATAGTTTGATTTTCGGCTGACAAATCAGAGGAAAGGGGCGTTTCATTCCCGCCCACGTGTATAAATTTAATATTCAAGCTGTTTATTCATTTTTCTACCTCAGAACGAAAAACGAAAAATCAAGCTGAATTCTTGTTTTTCATTTTTTTGAAAAAACAAAAAAGGAACTGTTTTCTCATTTTTCTACTTTCAATATTAAATCAAAAAACGACTGAACGAATGATACACGGATTCGCCTCGCTGTCTTGCTGTCATGTGGTTTGCGTCTGTAAGCTCCATATAGTTTTTTGTTTTGAATCTCTATTTACTATCATTCCTTGTTGTTTATATTGATAAAAATATCGTACTCATCAACCAGATATCTGATATTATCTAATTTTGTCTGTCACATTGATCTGACTTTGCTAGATTTAATCTAAATCACTATCGCTCGCAAAATGCGCTAGGCTTCCGCTGGCCTGTTAATCTGCCATCCGTGTTTGCTGTCTTTTTTTCTCTCGCGCCTCTTGGAGTCCATCAAACAACTATGGTGAGTAGGATCAGTCAACAAACAGGGTGAGTCATGTCTTCTATTATTGTCACTTGCATGTCATGTCACATGTATAGTATAGCCTTCTCTGTCAGTGGTGAGGACTTAACGTGATAAATGCAGGGAGATATTCAGGCTGACGGAGAAGATTTCAGAACTAGAGACACGCATCCAAACTTTAAGCGATGATAGTAAGAATGCAAGGGCTTTAGATACTACTTTGGATGCGACTAGCTTATGGCGCTTTTCCACTACACAGTACCAGCTCGCCTCGGCTCAGCTCGGCTCGGCTCGACTCGACTCGGCTCTGTTTGGTTTTCCACTGTGTAAAAGTTGTACCTGCACCTGCTTCCAGGTACTTTTTTTCGTACCACCTCCGGCGAGGTTCTAAGCGAGCTGAGGCGATACTAAAATGTGCCAGACGGAGTATCCTGAATAAAAAACAGCAAAAACAAAAACAAAAACATCCAAAAACAGCATACACTCGATTTCCTCCATTGTCCTGTGTGTGTGGGTAGCGGGTGTGTCTCACGCGTCTCGCGTAGAAGATTAAGTCACGGCAGTTTCCTGCGCGTCGCTATGACGACCAGGTACTATTGTGGAGGTACTTATCTGCAATGGAAAACGGAGCGAAAAGCGAGCCGAGCCGAGCCGAGTCGAGTCAAGTCGAGTCAAGTCGAGTTGAGCTGGTACTGGTAATTAGTGAACTCTGTACATTGTTCGGTTCTGGCTGTAGAGCCCGTGCAGCAGGGCAACTGGGTGACCGTGAGATGCTGTAGTTACAGGACAAAACACTGCTCTTCCGTTCCGATAACCTTCATTTATATAGCACTTTTAAAAATGACAACATTAAACAGGTTCTCCCCACTCAGTGAAACACCCACTGAGAATCCTGTTGAATGTGCCCTAGTTATTGGCGATTCTATTACACGGAACGTGAAAATAGAGACACCAGCCACCATAGTCACATGTTTGCCGGGAGCCAGAGCACCTGACATCAAAGCAAATTTAAAAGTGCTGGCTAATGCTAATCGTAAGTTTTCTAAGATTATTATTCACGTCGGCACAAATGATGTTCGACTCCGCCAGTCGGAGATCACTAAAATTAACGTTTAAGAGGTGTGTGAACTCACAAGTACGATGTCAGGCACTGTAATTTGCTCTGGTCCCCTTCCTGTTCACCGGAGTGATGAGATAGTTAGTGGACTGTGCTCACTCAATGGCTGGCTGTCTAAGTGGTGTCCGCAAAATAATATAGGGTTCATAGACAATTGGAATAGTTTTTGGGGCAGACCTGACCTGTTGAAAAGAGATGGTATTCATCCCTTCTGGGATGGTGCTGCTCTTCTCTCTAGTAATATGGCACATAGTCTTAGAGCTCAAACATGACAATCTGGGGCTCAGGTCAGGATGCAGACAGACTGGCTAAACCGACCGTCTGCTAGTTGTCTCACGTCACTGAGGTCAGATAAATCCCATCACATAGAGACTCTTTCACCTAGATATCATCACATAGAGACTGTGTCTGTTTCCCGAACTAGGAAATACAAAAACCTCCCAAACCCATTTAAGGGTAAACATTTGATTTGATTTTCAACAAATAAAAAAAAGAACATAATGCAGATGAACAAATCATAAAGCTTGGGTTGCTGAATATTCAATCCCTTTCTTCAAAAGCACTTATTAATGATATGATTACAGACCATAACCTAGATGTGCTGTGTTTGACAGAAACTTGGGTAAAACCAGACAATTACATTACTTTAAATGAGTCCACCCCGCAACTTGGCCGCAAGATTACTGCTATAAACATGAGGCTCATTTGAAAGGAAAAAGGGGCGGTATTGCAGTAATTTATAGTAATATCTTCAGTATTACTCAGTCTAGTTTCAAATATAATTCTTTTGAAGTGATACTGCTTACTGTAACGTTATCTTGCATAAGTGATAAATCCCGTTTGACATTTGTGCTGGCTACTGTATACAGACCACCAGGGCACCATGCAGATTTTATCAAAGAATTTGCTGATTTTCTTAACTCTATTGGAGTTAGACAACACATGTCAGGACCTACTCATTGTCGTAATCATACTCTAGATCTAATATTATCACACGGAATCAGTGTTGATGCTGTTGAAATTCTGCAGCAGAGTGAAGACATCTCAGATCATTATCTAGTCTCGTGTAAACTTAATTTAGCCAAGGCTGCAAAGCCAACTCCGTGTTACAAATATGTTAGACCTATCACTTCTGCCACTAAAGATTGCTTTACTAATAATCTTCCTGATCAGTTTCATCATCTTCAGCATCCCAGATAGCTTAGAAGAACTCGATATTGCGACAAACTTTGCAATAACTCTCTCTTTTCCAGCACTTTAGACACAGTTGCTCTGTTGCACTTAAAGAAGATTAAAGAAAATAGTCCAATGCTGTGGTACAACGAGCACACCCGGGCCCTTAAGAGAGCAGCCAGAAAAATGGAGCGCAACTAGAAGAAATCAAAACTAGAGGTATTTCGCATTTCATGGAAAAAGAGCTCGATTGCATACAGTGAGGCCTTAAAAACGTCTAGATCTGCTTATTTTTCAACCCTATTAGAAGAAAATAAACAAAACCCTTGGTATTTATTTGAAACAGTGGCTAAACTAACGAAAAATAAAGCTTCAAGCCCAGAAGTTTCCAAGCAGCACAGCAGTAATGAATTTATGAACTTCTTCACTTATAAGATTGATAATATCAGGGAGAAAATTATAACCATGCAACTCTCTACTACAGTATCGCATCAGGCAGTGCATTGTAGTCTCCCTAAGGAAAAATTTGATTCATTCATTGCTATAGAAGAGGAAGAATTCGCTAATCTCATTAAATCATCTAAATCGACAACATGTATGTTAGACCCTGTACCGACTAAGCTACTGAAAGAGATGCTTCCAGAGGTCATAGATCCTCTTCTTACCAAAAAAGATACCAAAAGAAAATACAGAACAAGGGTAACAAGGGAGCAATGGCTCAGGGGAGAGCAAGGCCTAAAATAACAAACAAAACAGCCCACTACCTAAATTTGGGAGGAGTCCTAACTAACCTAAGAAAAATTAAACAATAAGAAATAAACATCATAAACTTCCCTCAACTCCCTTGCTATACCAAAAATAGGGACAAAAACAGTATTTAAAAGAAAAAGGCACTCACCCCCTACAGCTTCCCTCACAATGATAGTAACTAAACAGTTTAACAAAGACACAATACCTTCTGCTTATTTTTTTTAGTTGTAGAGAGAGGTAGAGAGGTAGAGAGGTAGAGGTAGAGGTAGAGGTAGAGAGAGAGAGAGAGAGAGAGAGAGAGAGAGAGAGACCCACACTTTCAGAGAGAGAGAGAGAGAGAGAGAGAGAGAGAGAGAGACCCACACTTTCAGACAGACAGACAGACAGACAGGCCCACACTTTCAGACAGACAGACAGACAGGCCCACACTTTCAGACAGACAGACAGACAGGGCCACACTTTCAGACAGACAGACAGACAGGGCCACACTTTCAGACAGACAGACAGACAGGCCCACACTTTCAGACAGACAGACAGACAGGCCCACACTTTCAGACAGACAGACAGACAGGCCCACACTTTCAGACAGACAGACAGACAGACAGACAGACACGCCCACACTTTCAGACAGACAGACAGACAGACACGCCCACACTTTCAGACAGACAGACAGACAGACAGACACGCCCACACTTTCAGACAGACAGACAGACAGACAGGCCCACACTTTCAGACAGACAGACAGACAGACAGACAGACAGACAGACACGCCCACACTTTCAGACAGACAGACAGACACGCCCACACTTTCAGACAGACAGACAGACAGACAGACAGACAGACACGCCCACACTTTCAGACAGACAGACAGACAGACACGCCCACACTTTCAGACAGACAGACAGACAGACACGCCCACACTTTCAGACAGACAGACAGACAGACAGGCCCACACTTTCAGACAGACAGACAGACAGACAGACAGGCCCACACTTTCAGACAGACAGACAGACACGCCCACACTTTCAGACAGACAGACAGACAGACAGACAGACACGCCCACACTTTCAGACAGACAGACAGACAGACACGCCCACACTTTCAGACAGACAGACAGACAGACAGACAGACACGCCCACACTTTCAGACAGACAGACAGACAGACACGCCCACACTTTCAGACAGACAGACAGACAGACAGACAGACAGACACGCCCACACTTTCAGACAGACAGACAGACAGACACGCCCACACTTTCAGACAGACAGACAGACATGCCCACACTTTCAGACAGACAGACAGACAGACAGACAGACAGACACGCCCACACTTTCAGACAGACAGACAGACAGACACGCCCACACTTTCAAAAATAAAAAAGATCAAATGAGTTCAGGAGAAAATCATAATGAATACGTCCTTGGACGTAACCCCCACCATTAAGAATATAGACCAGGAACCAAAGTAGTATGTACTTACATATGCTTTCAAAGTTTTAGACCTATGTGTCTACACACCCCCTAAAACTCCATCTCCCCAGTTCTGGAAAGGGCATCAGCCACGATGTTATCAGTGCCCTTGATGTTGGCTTCCTTTTCAGTGGTGCTATATGATTTCTGATGTTTCAAGAACTTTCTGGAGAAGTAGGATACAGGGTGTTCAACCCAGTGAGCATCGTCCTGGATCAGCACAGCGCCAGCACCAGAAGCGCTGGCATCCACTTGCAATTTAAAAGGTAGTTCAAAGTTAGGTGCAGCCAGCACAGGAGCATTACATAGGAGATCTTTTGCTGCTTCAAAAGCTCTATCACATTCACAACTCCATTTAAAAACTCTTGTTGTACTTAACTGGTTTGCGCACATTCCAGGATATCCAAGCAGAATACAGTCTACCTGGCTTTTCTTTTTTCTTGTACTTGAGGTTGCGATCTGCTATGAAAGCTTATGACGTGCCATGGAATTCTGTTTTGACTGACCACCCAATGTTTAGCTGGATTGATCCTGTCAAAGATCCTAGAGGGGCGGTCACAGTAATCTATAATTCTTTACTCAGTAGTGTTCATAAGCCTTTAAAGATACTATCAACGTGGGATTTGGAACTTTCTTGGTTAGGATTCCAACCAGACTGGGAAACAGTGTGGTCAAACCTTGGCCTTACTTCTAAAAACCTTAGTCATGTACTTATTAATTTTAAGACTATCCATTGTTTTTACTACACACCTTACAAGCGATACCGTATGAAACTTATACCCAATCCATAGTGCAGTTTCTGTAATGCTGACGCCACTGGTACATTTCTACATATGTTTTGGGACTGTCCAATGATTCAACTATTCTGGAAGTATGTGATTATGTTACATGATCTTACAGGTCTACATTTGGATTTGGACCCCTGTTTACTATTATTGAATGATGATTCAAAGTACCAATTTTCTTTACGTGACAAAAAAGTGTTGATGGCAGGGTTCACAGCTGCAAAAAACGCTATTTTACAGCAGTGGATAACCTCAGATACAAACTTGAAGCAATTTTGGATAGTCTCGTTTCATTACATAGTTTGCCTTGAGTGTACAACTGCAAAGATCAATAAGGCAAAGACAACCACTGTAAACACCTGGATGAATATAGCCTCTGCGCTTAAAGAGCTTCTTTGAATATTCTACAGTCAATAGGAGTTTGCTGCCAGTGTTTAAGTGTGTTGTGTTCTGTGCGTATGTTTTTTTTTTTTTTTTTTTTACTTTATTTTAATTTTATTTCTATTCTCATCCGAATGCTCTTTCTGTATGATATGTGTTGTTTATTGATTGAAAATAAAAAATCATAATCACAAAAAACAAAAAAAACAAAAACTCTTGTTGTACTTAGCAAGTCTGTGAGGGGAGCAACTACAGATGAAAAGTTCTTGCAGAAGCCTCGGTAGTATCCTGACATCCCCAAGAATCGTCGAAGTTCACGTTTGTTACAGGGTTTAGGAAAGTTTAGAATGGCTTCTACCTTAGCTACAACTGATTTTACAAAACCATGGCCCACCCTTTTCCCCAGGTAGGTCACTGTGGCTTTTCCTGCTTCACACTTTGCAAGGTTCAAGGTTAGTGAAGCATGTGCTAGTCTGTCAAAGACCATCTCCAATGTTTTAATGTGGTCTTCCCATGTCTTGTTATAGACCACGATGTCATCAAGATACGTATCACAGTTAGGAACATCTCTAAGCACAATTTGCATTAGCCTCTGAAATGTGGCTGGGGCATTTCGCATCCCAAAGGCGAGGACGGAATACTGTATAGGAAGAAGTCTGTTGTGGCAAAAGCAGATATTTCTGAGGCACGGGTGGTCAGGGGCACTTGCCAGTAGCCTTTCAGCAGGTCCAGCTTTGTAACAAATGTAGCTGACCCCACTCTATCCACAAAATCCTCCATACGGGGGAGTGGAAAGGAGTCCGGTTTCGTTACCGCGTTGACTTTGCGGAAATCTGTGCAGAAACGAAAAGTGCCATCTGCCTTTGGGACCAACAAACAGGGAGAACTCCAACTTTGACTATGTTGGGCCAGGCCATGCTGTAGCATATATTCAACTTCAGTTTTCATTAAGTTACGCTTGGTTGGATTAACCCGGTAAGGATGCCGTTTAATGAGTTTAGCTAGCCTAACATCGATGTCATGTTCTAGAACTGAAGTTCTGCCTGGGACATCATAGAACAAGGATGGGTAATGATGCATCAACTTAACTTGCTTGCTCTGCTCGGGTTTTAAATGGGCAAGAAAAGAAGACAAATCTTCCAGCACAGCAAAGTTTTGCAACCTTCCACCAGTTTGCACACTAGCTTGCATGGTCTCTTCTACATCTGACATATCAACTGCCATTGTCACAGGTAGAGCAGTCCTAGGGTTAGGTGGAGAGACAGGCTTTGAGTTACACACAAATCTCTTCAACATATTAATGTGACATACTCTAGTCTTCCGTCTCCTGTCAGGAGTACTGATCATATAGTCTGTATCGCTGAGTTTCTCTTTCACCCGATATGGGCCTACAAATTTAGCTTGTAAAGCTGAACCAGGTTCAGGCAGAAGTACAAGAACTTCATCATTTGGCTGGAAACTACGAGAGACACTTCTCTTATCATAAAGGTGTCTTCATCTTTGACTGAGTTACCATCAAATGTTCCAGAGCAAGATTGAGTGCTTGGTGCAGCCGCTCCTGAAATGAATTAACATACTCTAGGATTGTTACTGGCACAGCATCCTTTGCTAGTATTTGTTCACATAGCACTTTGAGAGGTCCACGCACCGAGTGTCTGAATACAAGATCTGCTGGACTAAAACCAAGTGACTCCTGCTCCGCTTCTCTTATGGCGAACAATAAAAATGGCAAAGCTTCAGCCCAGTCTTTCCCACTAGAGAGACAGTAGGTACGCAACATTGTTTTGAGTGTCTGATGAAATCTCGCCACAGCACCTTGTAATTGTGGGTGATATGCACTTGAGAGTACATGCTTAATCCCAAGCTGAGTTAATGTCTGAGTGAACAGTCTGGATGTAAAATTTGTGCCCTGATCAGTTTGCAAGACTCTAGGTAAACCAAAGGTGGTACAGAACTTGATCAGTTCTCGGATAATTACAGGAGCCTTGATAGAGCGCAGGGGGATTGCATTGGGAAAGCGTGTCGCTGTACACATAATGGTTAGGATGTACTTGTGTCCCGATTTTGACTTTGGTAGCGGACCTACACAGTCGATCAACAAGCGTTCAAATGGTTCTGATATGGGGTGTAAAGGAGCAATGGGAAGCTTCTGGTTCGGCTTACCAGCTAACTGGCAAGCAGCGCACGAGCGGCAGAAGTTAGACACGGCGGATTTTAACCCAGGCCAGTAAAAGTAAAGTAAAAGTTGCGAGACACATGTCAAAGTCTTTGTGACACCCAAATGGCCCGAGAGCACAAGCTCATGAGCAATTTTCAAAACATGCTCCCTATATGGTTGAGGCAGAACACAGGACGTTCCCAAACAGCACAGCAGTAAAGACTTTATGAACTTCTTTACTTACAAGATTTATAATATTAGAGAGAAAATTATAACTATGTAACCGTCTACTACAGTATCGCATCAGACAGTGCATTGTAGTCTCCCTGAGGAAAAAATTCATTCATTCATTGCTATAGGAGAGGAAGAATTGTCTAAACTCGTTAAATCACCTGAATCGACAACATGTATGTTAGACCCTATACCGACTAAGCTATTGAAAGAGATGCTTCCAGAGGTCATAGATCCTCATCTTAATATCATTAATTCATCTTTGTCACTAGGATATGTACCAAAAACTTTTAAGCTGGCTATGATTAAACCACTTGTTAAAAAAAAAAGACTACAGAAACTAGTCAGAAACTACAGAATTAGTCAATTACAGGCTGATCTCGAATTTACCTTTTCTGTCAAAATAAATAGAAAAGGCAGTATCCTCACAGCTATGTTCCTTTTTAGAAAGAAATGGTATCTGTGAGAATTTCCAGTCAGGATTTAGACCATATCATAGTTCTGAGACTGCTCTCATTAGAGTAACAAATGATTTGCTCTTATCATCCGACCGTGGATGTATCTCTCTATTAGTGTTACTGGATCTTAGTGCTGCATTTGATACCATCTACCACAACATTCTTTTGAATAGACTCGAAAATTATGTTGGCATTAGTGGAATTGCACTAGCATGGTTTAAATCATACTTATCTGACCGTTATCAGTTTGTAGCAGTAAATGAAGAGATGTCATATCAATCAAAAGTTCAATATGGAGTACCACAAGGCTCAGTGCTAGGACCGTTGCTGTTCACTCTGCTACCCTTGGGAGATATCAAATTAGTTTTCACTGTTATGCTGATGATACTCAGCTCTATATTTCTTCGCGCCCAGATGAAACGCACCAATTCACAAAATTAACGGAATGCATAGCTGATATAAAAATTTGAATGACTAGTCATTTCCTACTACTTAATTCTGAAAAAACAGTTTCTAATTATTGGGCAAAAAACCTCTGCACGTATTAACCTGTCTAATACTATAGAATACTGTCTAACAATTGATGGCTGCCCTGGATGAACCTGGGTGTGCTCTTTGATACCAAGCTTTCAAGATTATTGTAATGTTCTACTGGGTGGTTGCCCTGCACGCATTAAAAAAAACAAAGTTCAGTTGGTCCAAAACGCAGCAGCTAGATTTCTTACTAGAACCAGGAAGTATGACCATATTAGCCCCGTTCTGTCAACACTGCATTGGCTCCCTATTAAACATCGTATACATTTTAAAATATTGCTGACTACTTACAAAGCACTAAATGGTTTAGCTCCCCAGTACTTGAGCGAGCTCTTAACGCATTATAGTCCTCCATGTCTACTGCGATCTCAAAATTTTGGCTAGTTGATAATACCTAGAATATCAAAATCGACTGCTGGTCGATTTTCTCCTATTTAGCATCTAAATTTTGGATCAGTCTTCCTAACATTGTCCGGGAAGCACACACACTCTGTCAGTTTAAATCTAGACTAAAAACACATCTATTTTACCTGACATTCACATTTCTATTATTCAAATCAGTTAAATGATTATTAGGCTGCATAGATTAGGTCAGCCGGAACCGGGGACACTTCCTATAACACCTGATGTACTCATTACATCATAAGTCAGCCGGATCCCGGCCGTATCCAGATCAGATGGTGGACCTGCACCTGGACCCCATCCATGACGCACCCCTGAAGTGCCAGCCTCATCAGCCCTGTGAAGGCCTCATCGACACGACAGCCATCAGCACTGATCCTCAACAAACTCGTCTCCATACCGGCGTGATGACTCCGACTTCCAACCAGATGAAAATGGATAATATTCTGATTGTTCCAATCCAATCTGATTTCTGACCTGTAATGCTGCCTAAATCATAATCATACACTGTTCGTTCGTTGGCCAGAGGAGGTCTGGCCCCCGACTGAGCCTGGGTTCTCCCAAGGTTTTTTTTCTCCATTCTGTCACTTGATGGAGTTTTGGTTCCTTGCCACTGTTGCCTTGGCTTTTGGCTTGCTTAGTTGGGGACATTTAATATTCAACAATATTATTGATCTGCCTTACTTAAGGTGGACGATGACGCAATTTTGTGAAGTTTGCACCCCCACTTGCCTCCTGGTTTGGCAGCGGCCTGGACAGGTGGGGCCAACTTCCTGCGGCTTGCTCCATACTGAGGCCTTGGTGATGGCTGTTGTGGTGGCTTGGCGGGAGCGGAGGACGCCACAGGAGGTGGGAGCAGCAGCAGTCCGCCGGGGCAGGATGTGCCGGATGGCCTCCGTCTGCTTCTGGGTGGCCGAGAACTGCTGGGCAAAGCTCTCGACCGCATCGCCGAATAACCCAACCTGGGAAAGAGGGGCATCCAGGAACCGATATTTATCTGTGTCCCTCATATCTGCCAGGTTGAGCCAAAGATGGTGCTCCTGGACCACCAAGGTGGACATCGCCTGACCGACGGAACATGCAGTTTCTTTTGTCGCCCGGATGGCGAGGTCAGTTGCCGCACGGAGCTCCCAGAGGAGCTCTGGGTCAGAACCACCCTCGTGCATGTCCAGAAGCGCCATGGCATGGAGGGTGGAAGCAGCCTGTCCACAGGCTCTGTAAGCCTTCGCAGTAAGACCGGATGAAAACTTACATGCCTTGGACGGGAGGCGTGGGTTACCCCGCCAAGAGGAAGCGGATGCTGGACACAGCTGCTTCGCAACAGCACGCTCCACTGGCGGGACATCCACATACCCCTTAGCTGCTCCGCCATCGAGGGTGGTGAGGAGGGAAGAGCCACTAGGACGGCTTCTGGCATTATACGGCGCCGTCCACGTCCTAGTGAGCTCCTCATGCACTTCCGAAGCCCTCACGGTAATCCTCAGTCTCCTGTCCTCCAATCCTCACCCTGACTAAGCACCAAAGTAGGCCTATTCTTAGGTCCAGAATAGGCACTAGATCGGGGCATAGGCACCTCCCTTGAGGTATGCGAGTGTCGATCTCAATGCTGCCATAGTCATATTCCCGCAATGGGAACATGAGCTATTCAGAAAAGCTGCCTCAGCGTGCTGAATGTCCGCTGTCCCAAACATAGAGGCAGCTATTGTGGCCGTCTGCTGGCGCCGAGGAACAACCGCAATTAGAAACGTACAAGCGGAATGACATCATGGAACAGAAGAAGGAGAAGAGGGATTCTTCAACGCAATTGGAGTCTGTATTTCAGAAGACCAACAGGAAACTCAGCTCCGAAGTGAAAGACAAAGAGTGGGGCGGGGCTCGACGCGATTCACGCACGCCAACGTTCATTGGCTCGTTCTGTAGATACTCGAAGATTATAGTGCTCCCTGAAGTGATCCCAATTACGTCGTCACGTTAACGTAATGTCGAACATGAGCGACTGATAGGGAACTGTATATTTGTGCAGTGTGCGCATGTCAAAAAAATCTACTCCGATTTGAAGCTTGTGTGACATATAAACGTGCACATCAACCCGATCACTTGTTTAGCATTCATATAAACACTACATTCAGATTCATCAAATGGAATGATTTCAGTCCAATTGAAACAAAAGTTGTGCATGTAAACAGTGAGGGACTTACAAGTTAATGGGGCTAGTTCATAAACGTTAAATTTCTCTGTTAACCACAAAGATGTGAACAAAATGTGTGACTACACAGAAATGATTAGTAATTTTTAATAGCAAGTAATTTTTGTACAAAGTGTAATAAAATTTTACAACTGCATTGCCATGACAACATATAATGCCAAATAAAAATTAAATGACATCTCAAATACATAACCGTTTTAGCAGTAGAATTCTAAAAATTTTATCTTTACATATGTGACCCTGGACCACAGGGGTTTTTTTATTTATTGAGATTTATACATAATCTGAAAGCTGAATAAATAAGCTTTTCATTTATGTATGGTTTGTAAGGATATGACAGTATTTGCTCGATATACAACTATTTGAAAATCTGGAATCAGAAGATGCAAAAAAATCGAAACATTGAGAAAATCGCCTTTAAAGTTGTCCATTTGTGTTTGCGATTGTGCTGCATTCACTCACAAAAATAAATGTTTTATATATTTACGGTAGGAAATGTACAAAATATCTTCATGGAACTTGATATTTACTTAATATCGTAATGATTTTTGGCATACAAGAAAAATCTATAATTTTGACCCATACAATGTATTGTTGGCTATTGCCACAAATATACTTGTGCGATTTATGACTGGTTTTGTGATCCAGGGTCACATATCTGCTTTTAATGTACATGTTTCTTTTTGTTTAAAATTGCATTATGCCAATATTGAATGTATTGAACTTCTGCATAGGACAGATGAATGCCTCAATGAAGCTTCTTGAACATTTGTATTTTCATTCAAGGTTTGGTGTGGAACACATAGACCCGAGCATGCTGTCAACTCCATCAAAACTGATGTCCACAGTCCAGGGAAGTTTAGGTACATTAACTTTCTTTCACTGTCAGTGATGCATTTCTGCCTTTATACATTCAGACTGTTACAGCCATGTTAGATTGTGCTGGTAATCTCTACTTTGTCATTTATTTTTGTGCAGAGTTCTTGGGTCATTACAGAACTTCCCAGAGTTTGCCAAAGCCTTCCAGTGCCAGAAAAATGACTACATGGTGCCTGAGAAGATTTGCCGTGTGTGGTGATTACCCGAGGAACAGAAGATGAGGGTTATATTGAGGGCCTGTGGTCCGTAGACCCTCTCACCTCTCTGCTGACTCTTAGACCACTATGGCAGATGCTGAGAAATGTTCCCAATTCTGTAAGCTATGGCCACTACGCTCAACTCCACCAGTGTACTTTAGCTTTATATGGAGAGAGGGAGCTGTCTCAGTACACTCCTACAAGCAACAGCCAATATTTTATTACAGTTTGTGAGATCATTACTCAATCCATGGATCATACTGTTTTATATACTATGTCAAATCTAAAGCGAAGATTATAAATAAATACTGTAAAAAAGTATCACATTGTTAAGGGCATACTATGTAAGATTTTTGGATCAAAATATCCAATAACCACTAGAACAATGTTATATATTTAGTTGATTTGTGTACTTGCATTATCCCAAATATTTCTAAGAATGTTTAAATCCAGAGAAATAAGCAGCTTTAACCAAGACACGGACTGTGTTCGTGCGTCGCTTATCAATGACATCATACCCGCATTACCCTCGATTTCCGGTTTTATTTTGTAGAAACCATGGAAACACCAAAGACGCTGTTTTATTAGACCGGTGAGCAACTGTTTGGATACATTAAATCAACAGAAACTAATCATTGTTATACCTCAACACAGTTAGTCTTTTTGTTTAAATCTCGTTTTCATGATTTACCGCGAGTGCAACAAGTGTCTCATATAGTAGCCACAGAGCGAACGCACAGAGTAGCATTATAACAACTTTCAACACTCTCAAATGTATCTAATATGATAAAACAGCGCTTCATTACCCCATATACGCATGACCAGAAGAAGCGGAACCGGCGTCTGCAGCATAATAAAAGTTCCACTGCTCTCAAGCTGTGTGTTGTGCTTGTCTCTCATTAGCAATCGCTCCAGCGGCCTTGTTCTGCTCCAACAGCTTTTGTAACGTTAATAAATCTTTAATACATTACCGGTCATCCATGAATATGATTTCTGCCCGAGTCCTGTCGTATTCTCCACCAGCTGTAGAGGTGAAGACAACAACTCCCATGATTCAAGCTATGCCTTTGTTTTGAATAAACGACCTAGTGGCGAAAAATTACATAGTGTGCCTTTAATATCAAGTAAAACTGTGAATTGGAGATAACAGTAGCATGATGTATATACATATTTGTAGCAATACTAGTACACATCCACTGCTTATACTGCCACTAGTCAATCTGAGTAAATTCAGTAAGTTAAACTATAAAACTACCCAGTTATACCAAGAATATTATGTATAGTCCAATGAGATTTATTAGATATTTCAGAGAATTAGAATATTGTTAAACTCTGTATTCCTTTATTTGAATAGCAAATTATCTAATTAGTATACAGCACATTGTAAATTAAAATATGTAGATTAAATTGTAATTTGTGTCAATGAATACATTTTCCATAGAAATAAATTTACAGTAAATCAGACACTGAATGTTTGATCTGAAAATCTGAAACATGACAAGACAGATAGAAACATTACAATGCAAAGGTGTCTGCTTACATTGTTTGAATGTGATTGGTGTGTGTTTGTGTTGTTTTTCTTCTGACCTTGACATTTGTTTGTATGAATGGGTGTGCATGTGGCAAATAATATCTAGTCTGTCAAGCGTCATTGAATTAAAGCCTTAAAACAGGGGTCACCAAACTTTTTTCTCTGGGGGCCACATTATCGTTCCTGACTGTGATGGGGGGTCGGGTCAGCTATATAACACAGAATTGTATGACCCAGACCAAAATGACCACCAGCAGGCCTCATTGTGTAGTAGATATTACTAGCCTGGCACAGCCATCCCCACTACTATATCCCCACTACTATATCAACACTTGATTCCTGGCACATATTTGTTTATCTTTACTAGTGGTTTGCAAAAGAAGTAATCGAGTCTTCACACTTTTGTTTTAATTAAAGTTATTCTTCACTTTAAAAATAATCGTTGGTCCACTGTTCTTTGAAAACTCTGCACTCTCTATTAGGGGTGGAACGGTACACAGAAGTCACGGTTCGGTTCATACCTCGGTTCATACATCACCGTTCGGTACGAGTTCGGTACAATGGAGGGAAAAGCAAAACAGAAATGCAGAAGGCTTGTGCATGTCTCAGGCTGTCCCACCAAAGGAAAATAAATTACTTAAGCCTTGTATTTTTTTAAATAAGTTTTATTAATAAATAGAACCAGTTTATTTGTAGTGCACTGACATAAGTTTTATATAATTAGTTTATTAATTAAATTAATAAAAAGACAAAAAGACCTTGAGATATGTTTGGTAATAGTACCTGAATGAATTGAAAATTAATTTGCTACATTTCAGATTAATATATTTGTTTTCCTTCAAATTTTAATTAACAGTAACTTAAACACTTTGCAGTTTGAATGATGTCCTGTATAAACTAAATGACAGAGTATGTTTTTATGTTTCCACTATTCGATCGCGCCCGCGCCTCACTCACTCACTCACTCACTCACTCACACACACAAATATATATGTAAACACTTTGCGACTTTGATCACGCCCACACCTCTCTCTCAACATATTCCAGCATTGCAATCTTTACAACGCAGCCTGCTTCAGAGCTAAAGCGGAGCTACAGATTAGGTGTCCCTAAAGAACCCGCGTATCTAACAGTAGTTCCGCATTGCATTAATTAATTTGCACGCGAGTTTTATTTATATTTATATAATAGGCCATGACGACTTTTGGGGATTGCCTCATAGGGCCGGTTCAAATAGTGGGGGGCAGAGGGGCTGGAGGGCCAGTCAAAAGGGGGTGGCAGGCCTGAGTCGGCCCGCGGGCCTTAGTTTGGTGACCCATGCCTTAAAATGTGTTTAATTCTATTGTTTTCACCATCCATCAATATTTTCATATGATGTAGAAAGCTAAATGAGTCATACTGAGACCAATCCATGCACACAGTACATTTATGCCAAAGATTTTTTACACACACCCTTACTCCGAGCCTTTGATTTTTAATCTAAAAATATTCAATATATCTAATATAATTGCTTCTGAAATGTTGTTCCCAACATATCCATTACATCCTCATAAGAAATGACACAAACTGCTAAATAGTTTTTTCTTTCAGATTTTTTGAAATGTAGAAGATTATATGTGTAATATTGTTAATGATCAGATATAGTAACTGTATTTTACATCAGCTGTACAAGATAAATTCATTTTTTTGTGGCCACTGGGATACTGAAGGTTTAAAAACAAGAAGCTCAGAGGTGGAATTTTGTCCGAAAGTTCCTCTGTGCTGTGTAAACACAAAATATGCTAATGTTTTTTATTCTTTACATTTTGGTTATTTTCTGTCCATTTGTTCCCAGATGGTCTTTCCTCTAAGTATTGTTTGACATTCTAAATCTGCACACTGCTCCCCCCTTTCTGATAAAAAAAAAAAAAACTGATGACCAAAATCCATCTAAACCACTCCACAGACAAATATACCTCAGATGCCTGTATTCAGATACTTTTTAATAAGCATCTACACAAGAGAAATGTTTTATTAATAAATTAATGTAAAAAAAAATTTGTTGTGTATTTTGTTCTCTCAGGGTCTCTGTTTCTTTGATGAAAGCATTGAATGGGGAACAAAAACAGGCCTCAAAAACAGACAACCTCTCTGACATTTTCTTTGGCAGGCAAACAAGCCCTGGGAGACTGTAATGCATAATATTAGCGGCCCAGTGAAAAGAAACACTGTTATTTTTCCCCATGTAATGCCTTCACACTGCACTGGGTCAGAGTCCGTTGGGGTATTTGCTCCCACGTGCGCCTTTGCAGTGGCCACTCACAAATCTTCTGACCATTGTAAAGCATCACCATAGGGATTTTCCGCTCTTTACTTTATCATATTAGTCATGTAGGTCCTGTCCACTATCTTTACTGCCTCTTTGCAGATGAGTCAAATATACCTCATGCTGCCACCCACCAGATTAAAAACAGATTTGTTGGCTCACTGGTGACTGGTTGCAATGAGGGCTGAAACTTGAACTGCAGGCCTGCGGTGCCCTCTTCACTCCCTTCTGCATATCACTCTTCAAAGTGTAGTGATGTTTGGTTCTGACACACAATGTTATTGTTTTGTTTTTTTTGTTTTTTTCTATAACACTGTACTTAACCCTCCCACAAATCTCTCTGCTTTCTGATTTTAATTAAAACATTCAGTATGTTTATTAATCTGTTTTCTTCTTGGGGACCATTGGCTTCTTACGACCATGGCAACACCTGACCCCCACACATATGCATAAAATAAAAACCAAATGCTGACAAATAAGAAGTTTATTTTTTATTTATTTTTTTGTATTGGTTTTTACAAAGAAAATTCTGGCTTATTTTGAGTTAAAGTTGTCATATGATGCGATTTCTTGTTTTCCTTTTTCTTTAGTGTGTTATGTAGCTGTTAGTGCAAGTATAAGATCTGCAGAGTTACAAAGCTCAAAGTGTCAAACCTAAAGAGAAATTCTTTATAAAAGTTAAGGCTCAGCCACGCCTTCCTAAACCGCTTCATTCAAACACGCCCCCACAAATCTACGTCAGTAGCTGCGTCTCAATTCGCCTACTTATACTACGCCGGGGGGCGCGCAAGATGGCGACCGTGGAGGTTGTAAATCTGTGAGGTCGGAAGGTTTCGTCTCCAAATTCCACGCCTTTGTGGTAACTATTTTAATTTGATCGAGTAGCAATTTAGTAAACTTGTTTACTCCGCATTTGAAATGTATTTGGTGCAAAGTATATCTCATTAGTAAGTGCAAATCGCTGTTAATGTGCGAGCTGATTGACGTCACTGCAAACTATGGCTGGAAAATGCAAAGAGAGACAAAGTTCCAAGAAAGACACTCAAGTGTGGATGGATGCTGAACAGGAAATTGTGGAGGTGCATAATTATGCACAAATCCAACAGCAACGTGAAGCTTTGCTTTCTAAAGGTTTGACCGAACTTGATTCGGCTCCGCATAGGCCTACCCCTGATTCAAAGAAATCAAAGAACGAGCCATCTCTCCTCGACCTGCAAAACAACATAATAAAAATATAAAAAAATGAAAGAGCTGACGGAGCTAATTGGAGAAAATTATTAAAAAGAACTCTGACGGGATCGAGGCTCTCCAGAAATCCACCGAATTCTTGTCTCATGAGATTAACGACATTAAAGCAGATCTGACTGGACTGAAAACATCGAGTAGTACTCATGACATGAAAATTCTGGATCTGGAAGCTAAAGTGAACGAAATGGAAAGATATAGAAGGCGCTGGAACCTTAGGCTTTATGGTCTTGACGAACGTGAAGGTGAAGATATTAAACAGAAGGTCATGGACATCTGCGCTGCAGTGCTTCCATATGAAAAGGGAAAGTTTGTTACTGAGATTGACGTTGTTCATCGCATGGGAAGGAGGCTTGATGTGATCCAGAAACCAAGAGCTGTGATTCTCCTGTTCAGATCCAGGCATATTAGAGACTTACTGTGGAAAAGTGCAAAGAAAAGCAGCTTTTTGAAGGAAAAGAAGTTGAGGTTTGCTGAAGATCTAACGGCAGTTGATAAATAAATCAGGAGTCAGCTGTGGCCGAGTGTTGAAGCTGCACGAAAAGAAGGCAAGAGGGCTTATTTTGTTGGGATCAGAGCGTTTGTGGACGGGAAGGAGGTATTTGTGAAGTAGGCAATGACTTTTTTTTTTTCTGACATGTGAATACAAAAGCCTACAGTATGCTACCAGATAAGCATTAATGCTATGCAGGGGGGTTTGGAGATGTAAACTTTTGTTCTTGTCAGGATTACACCCTCAATCAGTACTCAATCACCATCATCGTTCACTCCGCCTACTCGTTCACTATCACCCGAGTTCTAATCACCACCACCTGGATCCCATCACCAGCTCACCCTTCATAAACTGCACTCACCCCTTCATTCCTCGTCTGGTCTCGTCTCTGCATGGACACACAGACTCACCTCTTGATTCCTGATACTTACCTGAATCCCCGATCCTCTTCAGCCTGCTGCTGTATGCTTCGGATCCCAGTCATCATCACCTGCAAAAGAGACATTGTTATTCAACAGCTAAGTCATCATAAACTATCAATAATCTGCTTACTCACCATTATCTCTGGAACCGATCCATTCTGCTGAATAAAGTACATTATATACTTACCTTCCTGTTTGCTTCTTGTCTGAAACCTGATAGAAGACCAGACCAAAGATGCAGAATCCTTCGGATTCCGGAGAGGATCATCCACCGGCGAATCCACCTGCCGCTCCCACAACCAGCCCACAAACCGCACCACTACCTTCACTTCCGCGTTCATCGGCTACTTCGTTCACTGTCTCTGCCAGTCCCATGGCCCGACCAGCGACATTCACCGGTGAGGCGGAGGACTGTAGTGGGTTCCTTCTACAGGTATCGCTCTATTTCGCTATGCAACCACATCATTTCACCAACGACTCAGCCCGTGTTGCATTCATCATCTCCCTCTTGTCCGGAAGAGCACTCCAGTGGGCGCAGTCGGTATGGAATTCCAATTCCGACGCAGAAAAGTCAACTGATAGATTCATTCAACACTTTAAAGAAGTTTTTGGCCAAGCAGCAGCCAATCTTTCCGTTCAGGACCAGCTCTTCAATCTTCGACAAGGAAAATCTTCCGTGAGTGATTATGCTCTTCAGTTCCGTACTCTGGCGGCATCTAGTGGTTGGAACGAATCAGCTTTGATAACAGCTTTCCATCATGGTCTTAACCCCAATATTCAACAACTACTTGTGGTTTACGATGACAGCATGGGTATTGAAAACCTTATCCAAAAAACCATCCGCGTTTCTCAGCGTTTATTAGCCTGTGATATATCTGAACCCACTGTTAGTCTTCCGCCCTCTGTTCCATCAAGCACTCCTCCAGCACCCGAGCCCATGGAGACTGGCTCCTCTCATCTGCCCACTTCTGAACGCCAAAGACGGATACTTCATCATCTATGCCTATATTGTGCTTCAGATAAACATCTCCTCAGCACCTGTCCAGTTCGACCTCCTCGCCCAGCAGTAAGCTCCATTCAAGTTCATCCTAAAATTGAAATGTTGAATCGTACCACTGTGCATCTCCTGACCTCACGTGTCTCAGTCTCAGCACAAGCCCTCACCGACTCTGGCGCTGCGGGGAACTTCATTTCCACAACGCTTCTCCAAAAATTGAATCTCCAACATCAACCGACCCTCCACTGGAAATCCGGTGAGATCCTGCCCTGGGGAGATAACTGTCAGTCATCTTGCCTATCTTCAATCAAGAAAAGTTCTTCTTCATCTTCATCATCACCGTCTCAGTCAAGATCCAAGGTTCCTGTCTATTCCACCTCCGTCGAGAGTCCCGAGGTTCTACAAGAAGTAGAAATTCCAGTGGAGTACCGGGCGTTTCAGGATGTGTTCAGCAAGAAGCTGGCGACCAAGCTACCACCTCATCGGCCATGGGACTGTGCTATCGACTTGCTACCTGGAGCAACTCTACCTAAAGGACGTGTCTATCCCCTGTCTATCCCGGAGCAGAAGGCCATGGAGGAGTATGTGGAGGAAGCGTTACAACAAGAGTTCATTCGTCCATCTACCTCCCTTGCCGCTTCGAGTTTCTTCTTTGTGGGGAAAAAGGACGGAGGCTTGAGGCCGTGCATCGACTACAGGAACCTCAACTCTCAGACAGTCAAATTCAGCTATCCCCTTCCTCTGGTCCCAGCAGCCCTGGAACAGCTGCGTGGAGCCCGTATCTTCTCTAAACTTGATCTCAGGAGTGCTTATAATCTCATCCGTATTCGTCATGGAGATGAATGGAAGACGGCGTTTGTGACCCCATCAGGCCACTACGAATATCAGGTTATGCCCTTCGGGCTTTCCAACGCTCCCGCTGTCTTCCAGGGGTATATGAATGAGATCTTTCGTGAACACCTCAATCGTTTTGTCATAGTGTACATTGACGACATACTCATTTACTCATCTACCCTCTCAGAACATCATTAACATGTCATCAAGGTACTGGAAACATTGAGAAAACATCAACTGTACTTAAAACTGGAAAAATGTGAATTCCACACTACCACCGTTCAATTCCTGGGCTACATCATCGACCAACATGGCATCAAGATGGACCAGAGGAAGGTGGAAACCATTCAGAACTGGGCAATACCATCATCCGTCAAAGAACTTCAAAGATTCCTTGGTTTCGCTAATTTCTATCGAAGATTCATCAATAACTACAGCTCCATCAGTGCACCCCTCACTTCAGCTCTGAAAGACCGGCCCAAGTCTCTGTCCTTGTCACCCGATGCCATCCAGGCTTTTCAACGCCTCAAAGAAGCCTTCACGACCGCTCCAATCCTCGCTCATCCCAATCCAGATCTTCCATTTGTCGTCGAGGTTGATGCATCGTCCACAGGAGTTGGAGCGGTCCTATCTCAGCGGCAGGGTGAGCCTCCCAAACTCCTTCCATGTGCCGCCTTCTCTAAAAAGCTGTCCCCGGCGGAGTGTAATTATGACATCGGCAACCGGGAACTGCTCGCTATCAAACTAGCCCTTGAGGAATGGAGGCATTGGCTGGAGGGAGCCAACCATCAGTTTGAGGTCATCACCGATCACCGCAACTTGGAATACCTCAGAGAAGCTAAGAGATTGAATCCTCGTCAAGCCCGTTGGGCCCTCTTCTTCACTCGATTTGACTTTATAGTCACCTACCGATCTGGGAGTAGGAACTGCAGAGCAGATGCTCTCTCCCGTCTCTATCATCCTTCCACCGACGATCAGACTCCAGAACCCATTCTCCCTCCAGCCGTAATCCTAAGCCCCATCCTCTGGGATATCGATGAGCAGATCGCCCAGGAGAACCATCGCCATCCTGCTCCGCCGGGAGGTCCAGAAGGGCTCACCTACGTTCCTCAACATCTGCGTACTGCCTTTCTGGACTCAGCTCATACAGCTCCGGGCTCTGGACATCCAAGTAGCAAGCGTACCCTCTTGCTCCTCAATCAACGGTACTGGTGGCCGTCCATCTCCAGGGACGTTTCCCGTTACATCAAGGGATGCTCAGTCTGCGCCATCACCAACACTCCCCGTAAACTTCCTGAAGGCAAACTTGTACCACTACCCATTCCCAGACGTCCATGGTCTCATATCGGTGTGGATTTTATGACCGATCTTCCTCTCTCCGAAGGAAACACTTGTGTACTCGTCGTAGTCGACAGGTTTTCCAAGGGATGTAAACTTATACCCCTACCTGGTCTTCCCACAGCTCTTGGTACTGCTGAAGCTCTATTCCACCATGTCTTTCGTAATTTCGTAATTCCTGAAGATATAGTTTCCGATCGAGGACCACAATTCATTTCACGTGTCTGGCATGCCTTCTTCAAACTCCTAGGAGTTACCGTCAGTTTATCATCTGGATATCACCCACAGACCAACGGCCAGACTGAGCGGAAGATCCAAGAGATCGGACGCTACCTGAGGACCTACTGCCACCTGTACCAAGACAGCTGGAACCGATACCTCCCCTGGGCGGAATACGCCCAGAACTCCCTCAGACAGCACACCACCGGGCTCACCCCCTTCCAGTGTATCCTCGGATATCAACCTCCTCTCTTCCCTTGGTCGGGTGAGCCCTCGGAGGTTCCAGCTGTCGATTTCTGGTTCCATCAGAGCGAGGGGGTATGGGACTCAGCTCATGTGCACCTCCAACAGGCAGTGCGGAGGCATAAGGATCAAGCGGACCGTCGGCGAAGTGATACTCCTCAGTACCAACCAGGACAGAAGGTGTGGCTTTCGGCGCAGGACATACGCCTCCGCCTGCCTTGCCGTAAGCTGAGTCCTCGATACATCGGACCTTTCACCATTCAGAGACAGTTGAACAAAGTCACCTACAGACTCAACCTTCCACCTCACTATCGGATTGCACCTTCTTTTCATGTCTCTCTCCTTAAACCTTTCACTGATCCTGTCACTCCTCTCCCTACAGATGTATCCGCAGAAGATGTACCTCCTCCTCCCGTTCCTGTGGAAGAAGAGCCCATCTACTGAGTTCGCTCCATCATGGACTCCCGGCGGCGAGGTCCCCGTTTGGAGTACTTGGTTGACTGGGAGGACTATGGACCTGAAGAACGTTCTTGGGTACTCCGTGACGACATCTTAGACCCTACTCTACTCACTCAATTCCACATCGACCATCCTGACCGTCCAGCTCCCAGGGGTCGTGGTAGACCTCGCCGCCGGCAACGTCCCTCTTCTCAGCCGTCAAGAGCCGCCTCGGGAGGGGGGGGTACTGTCAGGATTACACCCTCAATCAGTACTCAATCACCATCATCGTTCACTCCGCCTACTCGTTCACTATCACCCGAGTTCTAATCACCACCACCTGGATCCCATCACCAGCTCACCCTTCATAAACTGCACTCACCCCTTCATTCCTCGTCTGGTCTCGTCTCTGCATGGACACACAGACTCACCTCTTGATTCCTAATACTTACCTGAATCCCCGATCCTCTTCAGCCTGCTGCTGTATGCTTCGGATCCCAGTCATCATCACCTGCAAAAGAGACATTGTTATTCAACAGCTAAGTCATCATAAACTATCAATAATCTGCTTACTCACCATTATCTCTGGAACCGATCCATTCTGCTGAATAAATTACATTATATACTTACCTTCTTGTTTGCTTCTTGTCTGAAACCTGACAGTTCTGAAGTTCTTCTGTGAGTATGGGTTCACTCGCTGTTTTTTCTCTTAATGTTAGAGGTATGAGAAACTTAGTTAAAAGAAAAGCAATCTTTTTGTTTTGTAGAAAATATTTTTGTGATTTTTATTTCATCCAAGAGACACATGCATCTGAATCAGACTTTCAGTTTTGGAAGAGCCAGTGGGGAAACGATATGTGGATGTCATATGGTAGCAATCATTCTGCAGGTGTTGCAATTTTGAAAGGTAAATTTAGAGGAAAAATTGTTAAAAGTTTTTCACATTCCTTGGGAAGATGGGTCATTTTGATTGTCTAATTCAACCAGCAATATTTTGTGTTAGGGAATATATATGCAACAAACAGTGTTGTAAATAATAAAAGTTTACTACAAGACTTTGAAGAAAAAAATAGAAATATCTTGGATAGTTTTCTTGATGCTAAACTAATTCTTGGAGGGGATTATAATTCTATCTGGGATAATAACCTGGACTGTATTCCTCCTCATGGAAATAGTTTAAATAATTTCAGTGAATTACATAATTTGTGTTTGGGACTAGATTTAATTGATATTTGGAGGATTCAAAACCCTACCAAACAAGAATTTACATGGTGTTCTGGTGACAGGAGTAAACAGTCTAGGATAGACTTTTGGCTCATATCCAGTGTACTAGAAAATCAAGTAAGCCATCTGTGGAAACCTCTGTCCTTACTGACCATAAAGTCATCTATCTAGCTATTGACTTATCTGGGAATGCTGATAATAATGTAAGAACACAAACACACTGGAAATTAAATAAGGCAATACTGGAAGATGACTTGTTTAAAAAGGAAGTACAAAATATTATTTTGAGTTGCTGGAACAATGCAAAGAGTTCAAATAAATATGGTAGCAATTGGGAGTACATGAAGTATCTTATAAGAAAACAAGCCATTGTTAGAGGGAAAATAATAGCACAGGCTAAACGGACTAGAGAGGAACAAGTAATAAAAGAGATGGTTAATTTGACAAGTAATAATGTAACGGATCAACAGGACAAACTCAGGTTATTTGAATTACAGTTACAGTTAGACGAGATGTATGAATATAAAGCCAAAGGGGCATTTGTAAGGTCTAGAGGGAAATGGCTTGAAGAAGGGGAGAAAAACTCCAGATATTTTTTTAACTTAGAAAAGAGAAACACTGAGCTGAATTCTCTATTAAAACTAAATATAAATGGGGAGGTGTCTGAAGATCCTGTTTAAATTTCTAATTATATATCAACCTTTTATCAGACGTTATATAGCAAAGAGGTTGATGGCAACACAAGACAATTTCTAGATAGCATTAAAGCAAATGCCACATGTATAGATCAGGATTGTATGATGTTGTGCGACAAAGATATTTCTATACATGAAGTTCATCTGGGATCGGTAAATTGAAAGATAATAAATCTCCTGGTAACGACGGTTTGATTAGCGAATTTTACAAGGAATTTCAAGAACAAATATAGCTGCAAGCAGCCATTACCGAGGCCAAGCAGAATAAGACGACAAGACATGCCAACATGTCTGAAAGTGTCAGACCAACTGCGACAATGAGCAATTAAAGACATTAAAGAGGATTTTAGGCAAAATGCCTGAAAAATCATAGAAACAGTGAAGAAAAATATGATTTAATGGACTATCACTTTCGACCAATAGGTGGCGCAGTTACAAAACTGATGTGATGTGGTCAGAGTGAAGTGACAATGACACATACAAAGTTTGGTGTTAATATGTCAAGGCATTGCAGAGATAAAGCCTGAATAGTCATTTTGGCATCATGCCTCAGCTTTGCTGCTGTGCTATACGAAAACGGTTTCATCAATCGACACGAAATCCATAACTTTTTGTCGGCACAGTCTGGAGATGATACGATTCGATTTTGGTGAAAATCGGACAAACGGTCTAGGAGGAGTTCGAAAAAGTAGGTTTTTCGGAAAATTCAAAATGGCGGAAAACTTTCCATGACGGAAAATGACGTCATAGGATGCAATCGAATCGTCTTGAGCTAAGGAATAAGAGGAAAAAAGAATTTTGTTTCTAACCCTTGTGGTTCAAAAGTTATTAGCATAAACATGAGTGCAACTTTGGACAGTTGGTGGCGCTAGAGGGAATGAGTTGGAGACTCCAAATTTGCTATGCTGATAGATCAGACTCTCCTCTGTCAGTGTGCCAAATTTCATAACATTCCCACAAGCGTAAGCGTACGTAGTAAACAGTTATTAGCATTTTTGGGAATTTAATTATAACTTTTGACCAAAAGGTGGCGCTGTCTTGTAATCTTTTGAGTACCTTCAGGGCCGTGTACTGATGACCCATACCGAGTTTCATAACGATACGTTCATGCATTCCTAAAATACAGCATTTTAGCACATAATTCAAAATGGCCGACAGCCAAAATGGCTGATCGGGGAAAATTGGATATCAGTCGACTCAGCATGCTGCCCTGAATCTAACGAGACCACTTTTATGATTTTTGGACAAACCATTCAGAAGTTATAAGCAAAAACAGCCATTTTTCATATCTCCGGACCAGTAGGTGGCGCTGCGCCGAAACGCAGCATGTAGCCTCAGGTCATGCTTGTGATGACATGTACCAAGTTTGGTCTGAATATGATAAAGTGTTGAGGAGATACTGGCTTGTGTCTATTTTTGCAAGCGCTACATAAAATTTGTTTGCGCGGTATTCGAGAACGGTTTGACGAATCAACACGAATTCCATAACTTTTTGTCAGCATGGTCTGAAGATGATCTGATTCAATTTTCGTGGAAATTGGAGAAACGGCCTAGGAGGAGTTCGAAAAAGTAGCTTTTTCGGAAAATTCGAAATGGCGGAAAAATTATTATGACGGAAAATGACGTCATATGGTGCCCTCGAATCGCCATGAGCTCAGGAATCAGAGGAAAAAATAATTTTGTTTCTAGCCCTTGTGGTTCAAAAGTTATTAGCATAAACATGAGTGAAACTTTGGACAGTTGGTGGCGCTAGAGGGAATGACTTAGACACACCAAAATTGGTGTATTTAATGTTGGGACTGTCCTCTATTAGAATGTCAAACCATTACAACTTTCCCGCGATCGGTTCTATGGGCTGCCATAGACTCCCAGTCGGAAGAAGGAAGAATAATAATAATAAATATAGCTGCAAGCAGCAATTATCGGGGCCAAGCGCAAGCAGATGACAGGATATGCCAACATGGCTGAAGGTGTCAGACCAACTGCAACAATGAGCAATTAAATACATTTAAAGAGGATTTTAGGTGAAATGGCTGAAAAATCACATAAATTGTCATTCAAAATATGATTTAATGGATTATCACTTTCGACCAATAGGTGGCGCAGTTACAAAACTGATGTAATGTGGTCAGAGTGAAGTGACAATGACACATACAAAGTTTGGTGTCAATATGTCAAGGCATTGCAGAGATAAAGCCTGAATAGTGCTTTTGGCATCATGCCTCAAATTTGCTGCTGCACTATACGAAAACGGTTTCGTCTATTGACACGAAATCCATAACTTTTAGTCAGCACAGTCTGGAGATGATACGATTCGATTTTGGTGAAAATCGGAGCAACGGTCTAGGAGGAGTTCGAAAAAGTAGGTTTTTCGGAAAATTCAAAATGGCGGAAAACTTTCCATGACGGAAAATGACGTCATAGGATGCAATCGAATCGTCTTGAGCTAAGGAATAAGAGGAAAAAAGAATTTTGTTTCTAACCCTTGTGGTTCAAAAGTTATTAGCATAAACATGAGTGCAACTTTGGACAGTTGGTGGCGCTAGAGGGAATGAGTTGGAGACTCCAAATTTGCTATGCTGATAGATCAGACTCTCCTCTGTCAGTGTGCCAAATTTCATAACATTCCCACAAGCGTAAGCGTACGTAGTAAACAGTTATTAGCATTTTTGGGAATTTAATTATAACTTTTGACCAAAAGGTGGCGCTGTCTCGTAATCTTTTGAGTACCTTCAGGGCCTTGTACTGATGACCCATACCGAGTTTTGTAACGATACGTTCATGCATTCCTAAAATACAGCATTTTAGCACATAATTCAAAATGGCCGACAGCCAAAATGGCTGATCGGGGAAAATTGGATATCAGTCGACTCAGCATGCTGCCCTGAATCTAACGAGACCACTTTTATGATTTTTGGACAAACCATTCAGAAGTTATAAGCAAAAACAGCCATTTTTCATATCTCCGGACCAGTAGGTGGCGCTGCGCCGAAACGCAGCATGTAGCCTCAGGTCATGCTTGTGATGACATGTACCAAGTTTGGTCTGAATATGATAAAGTGTTGAGGAGATACTGGCTTGTGTCTATTTTTGCAAGTGCTACATAAAATTTGTTTGCGCGGTATTCGAGAACGGTTTGACGAATCAACACGAATTCCATAACTTTTTGTCAGCATGGTCTGAAGATGATCTGATTCAATTTTCGTGGAAATTGGAGAAACGGCCTAGGAGGAGTTCGAAAAAGTAGCTTTTTCGGAAAATTCGAAATGGCGGAAAAATTATTATGACGGAAAATGACGTCATATGGTGCCCTCGAATCGCCATGAGCTCAGGAATCTGAGAAAAAAAGAATTTTGTTTCTAGCCCTTGTGGTTCAAAAATTATTAGCATAAACATGAGTGAAACTTTGGACAGTTGGTGGCGCTAGAGGGAATGACTTAGACACACCAAAATTGGTGTATTTAATGTTGGGACTGTCCTCTATTAGAATGTCAAACCATTACAACTTTCCCGCGATCGGTTCTATGGGCTGCCATAGACTCCCAGTCGGAAGAAGGAAGAATAATAATAATAAATATAGCTGCAAGCAGCAATTATCGGGGCCAAGCGCAAGCAGATGACAGGATATGCCAACATGGCTGAAGGTGTCAGACCAACTGCAACAATGAGCAATTAAATACATTTAAAGAGGATTTTAGGTGAAATGGCTGAAAAATCACATAAATTGTCATTCAAAATATGATTTAATGGATTATCACTTTCGACCAATAGGTGGCGCAGTTACAAAACTGATGTGATGTGGTCAGAGTGAAGTGACAATGACACATACAAAGTTTGGTGTCAATATGTCAAGGCATTGCAGAGATAAAGCCTGAATAGTCCTTTTGGCATCATGCCTCAACTTTGCTGCTGCGCTATACGAAAACGGTTTCGTCTATCGACACGAAATCCATAACTTTTAGTCAGCACGGTCTGGAGATGATACGATTCGATTTTGGTGAAAATCGGACAAACGGTCTAGGAGGAGTTCGAAAAAGTAGGTTTTGAATGAAAATCAAGATGGCGGACAGGAAGTTCAGCCAAATAAGGTAAACTTGGTATCTATGTTCTCGGCTTGACCCAAAGAATCTATTAAGACCAGTGCCATTTCAATAGCCAGATTTATTCAAAAGTTATTAGCCTTTATGTAAATTTTGTTATAACTTTTGACCACTAGGAGGCGCTGTCTCGAAACTTCTCACGCTACTTCAAGGCATTGTGCTGATGACCCATACCAATTTTCGTAACAATCCGTTAATGCGTTCTTAAAATACAGCATTTTAGCACAAAATTCAAAATGGCCGACAGCCAAAATGGCTGATCTGGGAAAATTGGATATAAATCGACTCAGCATGACGCCCTGAATCTAACAAGACCAAATTTATGATTTTTGGACAAACTGTTCAGAAGTTATAAGAAAAAAAATCTATTTTTCATATCTCCGGACCAGTAGGTGGTGCTGTGCCGAAACGCAGCATGTTGCCTCAGGTCATGCTTGTGATGACATGTACCAAGTTTGGTCTGAATCCAATAAAGCGTTGCGGAGATACAGCCTTATGTCTGTTTTCGCAAGGGCTACGTAAAATTTGTTCGAGGGTTTATCGAAAACGGTTTGGAGAATCAACTTGAATTCCATAACTTTTTGTCGGCATGGTCTGGAGATGATCTGGTTCAATTTTCGTGAAAATCGGAGTAACGGCCTAGGAGGAGATCGAAAAAGTAGGTTTTTCGGAAAATTCAAAATGGCGGAAAAATTTTCATGACGGAAAATGACGTCATATGGTGCAATCGAATCGTACTGAGCCAAGGAATAAGAGGAAAAAAGAATTTTGTTTCTAGCCCTTGTGGTTCAAAAGTTATTAGCATAAACATGAGTGCAACTTTGGATAGCTGGTGGCGCTAGAGGGAATGAATTGCAGACTCCAAATTTGCTATGCTGATAGTTCAGACTCTCCTCTATCAGTGTACCAAATTTTATAACTTTCCCGCAAGCGGTTCTATGGGCTGCCATAGACTCCCAGTCGGAAAAATGAAGAATAATAATAATAATAGGAACGGGAACAGATACAATAGGTGCCTACGCACCTTCGGTGCTTGGCCCCTAATAATAAATATAGCTGCAAGCAGCAATTATCGGGGCCAAGCGCAAGCAGATGACAGGATATGCCAACATGGCTGAAGGTGTCAGACCAACTGCAACAATGAGCAATTAAATACATTTAAAGAGGATTTTAGGTGAAATGGCTGAAAAATCACATAAATTGTCATTCAAAATATGATTTAATGGATTATCACTTTCGACCAATAGGTGGCGCAGTTACAAAACTGATGTGATGTGGTCAGAGTGAAGTGACAATGACACATACAAAGTTTGGTGTCAATATGTCAAGGCATTGCAGAGATAAAGCCTGAATAGTGCTTTTAGCATCATGCCTCAAATTTGCTGCTACGCTATACGAAAACAGTTTCGTGTATCGTCACGAAATCCATAACTTTTAGTCAGCACAGTCTGGAGATGATACGATTCGATTTTGGTGAAAATCAGATAAATGGTCTAGGAGGAGTTCGAAAAAGTAGGTTTTGACTGAAAATCAAGATAGCGGACAGGAAGTTCGGCCAAATAAGGAAAACTTGGTATCTATGTTCTCGGCTTGACCCAAGGAATCTATTAAGACCAGTGGCATTTCAAAAGCCAGATTTATTCAAAAGTTATTAGCCTTTTTGGAAATTTTGTCATAACATTTGATCACTAGGTGGCGCTGTCTCGAAATATTTTGGGTACCTTCAGGGGATGGTGCTGATGGCACATTCTGAGTTTCGTAATATTACACCAATGCATTTGTTTACTATAGCATTTTAATTCACAAAATTGTATTGAAGTCAATGGGAATTTCATGTTTTGTTCTGTTATATCGCCACCAAGAGACTCAGTCCCACCATTTTTTTTATGTGTCCTCAGAGTGAGCCCATGCATATTTGTGTCAATTTTGGTGAAAATATCTCAATTCGCTTCGGAGTTATAGACATTTATATGAAAACACACGTAAAAAATGACTGACACATGACTTTGATTGGAATTTACTACCCCTAAACATCAATATTTTCACATTTGGGCATTGGTGTATAGCTATCGACCTATGTTTCCAAACTTCTGACGGTGGTTTCGTCTCGATCGGACAAGCGGTTTCAAAGATATAGCCAAATGTTTTTTAAGCGCTAAATCACAACGCTACACAAACCATAAGGCAAAACCTAACATGTTTGGTATCGTTGGACTCGGCAACGATTCAGGAGTCTAAAGAGATGAGTCTCGTGAAAATAAGTTGACCACACCCAAAGTTATAAGCATTTGGAAGCATTTGGGGAAAAAAATTCACCACTAGATGGCACTGTTTCGAAACTTCTCAGACTCCTTCAGGACATCGTGCTGATGACCCATACCGAGTTTCGTAACGATACGTTCATGCATTCCTAAAATACAGCATTTTAGCACATAATTCAAAATGGCCGACAGCCAAAATTGCTGATCTGGGAAAATTGGATATCAGTCGACTCAGCATGACGTCCTGAATCTAACGAGACCACGTTTATGATTTTTGGGCAATCCATTCAGAAGTTATAAGCAAAAACAGCCATTTTTCATATCTCCGGACCAGTAGGTGGCACTATGGCGAAACGCAGCATGTAGCCTCAGGTCATGCTTGTGATGATATGGACCAAGTTTGGTCTGAATATGAAAAAGTGTTGAGGAGATACAAGCTTGTGTCTGTTTTCGTTAGCGCTACGTAAAATTTGTTTGCGCGGTATTCGAGAACGGTTTGACGAATCAACACGAATTCCATAACTTTTTGTCGGCATGGTCTGAAGATGATCTGATTCAATTTTCGTGGAAATTGGAGCAACGGCCTAGGAGGAGTTCGAAAAAGTAGCTTTTTCGGAAAATTCAAAATGGCGGAAAGCCTTTCATGACGGAAAATGACGTCATAGGGTGCAATCGAATCGTCATTAGGTCAGGAATCAGAGGAAAAAAGAATTTTGTTTCTAGCCCTTGTGGTTCAAAAGTTATTAGCATAAACATGAGTGAAACTTTGGACAGTTGGTGGCGCTAGAGGGAATGACTTAGACACACCAAAATTGGTGTACTTAATGTTGGGACTGTCCTCTATCAGAATGTCAAACCATTACAACTTTCCCGCGATCGGTTCTATGGGCTGCCATAGACTCCCAGTCGGAAGAAGGAAGAATAATAATAAATATAGCTGCAAGCAGCAATTACCGGGGCCAAGCAGAATAAGACGACAAGACATGCCAACATGTCTGAAAGTGTCAGACCAACTGCAACAATGAGCAATTAAAGACATTTAAAGAGGATTTTAGGCGAAATGGCTGAAAAATCATGTAAAAAGTTATTCAAAATATGATTTAATGGATTGTTACTTTTGACCAAAAGGTGGCGCTGTTACGAAATTGATGTGGTGTGGTCAGAGTAAGGAGACAGTGACACATACAAAGTTTTGTGTCAATATGTCGAGGCATTGCAGATATAAAGCCTGAATAGTCATTTTGGCATCATGCCTCAACTTTGCTGCTGTGCTATACGAAAACGGTTTCATCAATCGACACGAAATCCATAACTTTTTGTCGGCACAGTCTGGAGATGATACGATTCGATTTTGGTGAAAATCGGACAAACGGTCTAGGAGGAGTTCGAAAAAGTAGGTTTTGAATGAAAATCAAGATGGCGGACAGGAAGTTTGGCCAAATAAGGAAAACTTGGTATCTATGTTCTCGGCTTGACCCAAGGAATCTATTAAGACCCGTGCCATTTCAATAGCCAGATTTATTCAAAAGTTATTAGCCTTTTTGGAAATGTTGTTATAACTTTTGACCACTAGGTGGCGCTGTCTTGAAATATTTTGGTTGCCTTCAGGGGATGGTGCTGATGACACAATCTGAGTTTCGTAATATTACACCAATGCATTTGTTTAGTATAGCATTTTATTTCACAAAACTGTATTGAAGTCAATGGGAATTTCATATTTTGTTCAATTATAGCGCCACCAAGAGGCTCAGTCCCACAATTTTTTTTACGTGTCCTCAGAGTGAGCCCATACATATTTGTGTCAATTTTGGTGAAAATATCTCAATTCGCTTCGGAGTTATAGACATTTATATGGAAAAACACGAAAAAAATGACTGACACATGACTTTGATTGGAAATTAGTACCCCTAAACATCAATATTTTCGCATTTGGGCATTGGCGTATAGCTATCGACCTATGTTTCCAAACTTCTGACGGTGGTTTCGTCTCGATCGGACTAGCGGTTTCAAAGATATAGCCAAATGTTTTTTAAGCGCTAAATCACAACGCTACACAAACCGTAATGCAAAACCTAGCATGTTTGGTATCGTAGGACTCGGCAACGATTCAGGAGTCTAAAAAGATGAGTTTCGTGAAAATAAGTCGACCACACCCAAAGTTATAAGCATTTGAAAAAAAAAATTCACCACTAGGTGGCGCTGTTTCGAAACTTCTCAGGCTCATTCAGGGCATCGTGCTGATGACCCATACCACGTTTCGTAACAATCCGTTCATGCGTTCATAAAATACAGAATTTTAGCACAAAATTCAAAATGGCCGACAGCCAAAATGACCGATATGGCAAAATTGGATATCAGTCGACTCGGCATGTTGCCCTGAATCTAACGAGACCAATTGTATGATTTTTGGACAAACTGTTCAGAAGTTATAAGCAAAAATAGCCATTTTTCATATCTCCGGACCAGTAGGTGGCGCTGCGCCGAAACACAGCATGTAGCCTCAGGTCATGCTTGTGAGTACAAGTACCAAGTTTGGTCTGAATACGATAAACCGTTGCGGAGATACGGCCTTACGACTGTTTTTGCTAGCGCTACGTAAAATGTATTTGTGCGTTTATCGAAAACGGTTTGACGAATCCATTTGAATTCCATAACTTTTTGTCAGCACTACCTGAAGATGATCTGGTTCAATTTTCGTGCAAATCGGACAAACCGTCTAGGACGAGTTCGAAAAAGTAGCTTTTTTTAAAAATTCAAGATCGTGGCCATATTTTTATGACGGCAAATGACGCCATAGGATGCAATCGAATCGCCATGAGCTCAGGAATCAGAGGAAAAAAGAATTTCGCTGATTGGCCTTACGGTTCAAAAGTTATTAGCAAAATAAAAGTGAAAATTTGGACAGGTGGTGGCGCTAGAGGGAATGACTTAGAAACACCAAAATTGGTGTATTTAATGTTGAGACGGTCCTCTATCAGAATGTCAAACCAAAACAACTTTCCCGCAATCGGTTCTATGGGCTGCCATAGACTCCCATGGCGGAAGAAGAAGAAGAAGAAGAAGAAGAAATATAGCTGCAAGCAGCAATTACCGGGGCCAAGCAGAATAAGACGACAAGACATTTCGACATGTTTGAAAGTGTCAGACCAACTGCAACAATGAGCAATTAAAGACATTTAAAGAGGATTTTAGGCAAAATGGCTGAAAAATCATAGAAACAATAATTAAAAATATGATGTAATGGATTATCACTTTCGACCAATAGGTGGTGCAGTTACAAAACTGATGTGATGTGGTCAGAGTGAAGTGACAATGACACATGCAAAGTTTGGTGTCAATATGTCAAGGCATTGCAGACATAAAGCCTGAATAATGCTTTTAGCATCATGCCTCAAATTTGCTGCTGCGCTATACGAAAACGGTTTCGTCAATCGACACGAAATCCATAACTTTCAGTCGGCACGGTCTGGAGATGATATGATTCGATTTTGGTGAAAATCGGACAAACGGTGTAGGAGGAGTTCGAAAAAGTAGGTTTTTAATGAAAATAGCATTTTATTTCACAAAACTGTATTGAAGTCAATGGGAATTTTATGTTTTGTTCTATTATAGCGCCACCAAGAGGCTCAGTCTCACAATTTTTTTTACGTGTCCTCAGAGTGAGCCCATACATATGTGTGTCAGTTTTGGTGAAAAAATCTCAATTTGCTTCAGAGTTATAGGCATTTATATGAAAAAACACGTAAAAAATGACTGACACATGACTTTGTTTGGAATTTACTACCCCTAAACATCAATATTTTCGCATTTGGGCATTGGCGTATAGCTATCGACCTATGTTTGCAAACTTCTGACGGTGGTTTCGTCTCGATCGGACTAGCGGTTTCGAAGATATAGCCAAATGTTTTTTAAGCGCTAAATCACAACGCTACACAAACCGTAAGGCAAAACCTAGCATGTTTGGTATCGTAGGACTCGGCAAGGTTTCAGGAGTCTAATTAAATGAGTCTCGTGAAAATAAGTTGACCACACCCAAAGTTATAAGCATTTGGAAAAAAAAATTCACCACTAGGTGGCGCTGTTTCGAAACTTCTCACGCTCCTTCAGGACAACGTGCTGATGACCCATACCAAGTTTCGTAACAATTCGTTCATGCATTCTTAAAATACAGTATTTTAGCACAAAATTCAAAATGGCCGACAGTCAAAAGGGCCGATATGGTAAAACTGGATATCATACGAATCGGCATATTGCCCTGAATCTAACGATACCAATTTTATGATTTTTGGACAAACTGTTCAGAAGTTATAAGCAAAAATAGCCATTTTTCATATCTCCGGACCAGTAGGTGGCGCTGCGCCGAAACGCAGCATGTAGCCTCAGGTCATGCTTGTACATGTACCAAGTTTGGTCTGAATACGATAAACCTTTGCGGAGATACAGCCTTACGACTGTTTTTGCTAGCGCTACGTAAAATGTATTTGTGCGTTTATCGAAAACGGTTTGACGAATCAATTTGAATTCCATAACTTTTGGTCAACACTGCCTGAAGATGATCTGGTTCAATTTTCGTGCAAATCGGACAAACCGTCTAGGACGAGTTCGAAAAAGTAGCTTTTTCAGAAAATTAAAAATGGCGGCCATATTTATATGACGGAAAATGACGTCATAGGGTGCAATCGAATCGGCATGAGCTCAGAAATAAGAGGAAAAAAGAATTTTGTTGATTGGCCTTACGGTTCAAAAGTTATTAGCAAAATAAAAGTGAAACTTTGGACAGGTGGTGGCGCTAGAGGGAATGACTTAGAAACACAAAAATTGGTGTATTTAATGTTGGGACTGTCCTCTATCAGAATGTCAAACCAAAACAACTTTCCCGCAATCGGTTCTATGGGCTGCCATAGACGCCCAGTCGGAAGAAGAATAATAATAAATATAGCTGCAAGCAGCAATTACCGGGGCCAAGCAGAATAAGACGACAAGACATGCCAACATGTCTGAAACAATGAGCAATTAAAGACATTTAAAGAGGATTTTAGGCGAAATGGCTGAAAAATCATGTAAAAAGTGATTCAAAATATGATTTAATGGATTGTCACTTTTGACCAAAAGGTGGCGCTGTTACGAAATTGATGTGGTGTGGTCAGAGTAAGGAGACAGTGACACATACAAAGTTTTGTGTCAATATGTCGAGGCATTGCAGATATAAAGCCTGAATAGTCATTTTGGCATCATGCCTCAACTTTTCTGCTGTGCTATACGAAAACGGTTTCATAAATCGACACGAAATCCATAACTTTTTGTCGGCACAGTCTGGAGATGATACGATTCGATTTTGGTGAAAATCGGACAAACGGTCTAGGAGGAGTTCGAAAAAGTAGGTTTTGAATGAAAATCAAGATGGCGGACAGGAAGTTTGGCCAAATAAGGAAAACTTGGTATCTATGTTCTCGGCTTGACCCAAGGAATCTATTAAGACCCGTGGCATTTCAATAGCCAGATTTATTCAAAAGTTATTAGCCTTTTTGGAAATTTTGTTATAACTTTTGACCACTAGGTGGCGCTGTCTTGAAATATTTTGGTTGCCTTCAGGGGATGGTGCTGATGACACAATCTGAGTTTCGTAATATTACACCAATGCATTTGTTTAGTATAGCATTTTATTTCACAAAACTGTATTGAAGTCAATGGGAATTTCATATTTTGTTCAATTATAGCGCCACCAAGAGGCTCAGTCCCACAATTTTTTTTACGTGTCCTCAGAGTGAGCCCATACATATGTGTGTCAATTTTGGTGAAAATATCTCAATTCGCTTCGGAGTTATAGACATTTATATGAAAAAACACGAAAAAAATGACTGACACATGACTTTGATTGGAAATTAGTACCCCTAAACATCAATATTTTCGCATTTGGGCATTGGCGTATAGCTATCGACCTATGTTTCCAAACTTCTGACGGTGGTTTCGTCTCGATCGGACTAGCGGTTTCAAAGATATAGCCAAATGTTTTTTAAGCGCTAAATCACAACGCTACACAAACCGTAAGGCGAAACCTAGCATGTTTGGTATCGTAGGACTCGGCAACGATTCAGGAGTCTAAAAAGATGAGTTTCGTGAAAATAAGTCGACCACACCCAAAGTTATAAGCATTTGAAAAAAAAAATTCACCACTAGGTGGCGCTGTTTCGAAACTACTCAGGCTCATTCAGGGCATTGTGCTGATGACCCATACCACATTTCGTAACAATCCGTTCATGCGTTCATAAAATACAGAATTTTAGCACAAAATTCAAAATGGCCGACAGCCAAAATGACCGATATGGTCAAATTGGATATCAGTCGACTCGGCATGTTGCCCTGAATCTAACGAGACCAATTGTATGATTTTTGGACAAACTGTTCAGAAGTTATAAGCAAAAATAGCCATTTTTCATATCTCCGGACCAGTAGGTGGCGCTGCGCCGAAACACAGCATGTAGCCTCAGGTCATGCTTGTGAGTACAAGTACCAAGTTTGGTCTGAATACGATAAACCGTTGCGGAGATACGGCCTTACGACTGTTTTTGCTAGCGCTACGTAAAATGTATTTGTGCGTTTATTGAAAACGGTTTGACGAATCCATTTGAATTCCATAACTTTTTGTCAGCACTACCTGAAGATGATCTGGTTCAATTTTCGTGCAAATCGGACAAACCGTCTAGGACGAGTTCGAAAAAGTAGCTTTTTTTGAAAATTCAAGATGGCGGCCATATTTTTATGACGGCAAATGACGTCATAGGGTGCAATCGAATCGCCATGAGCTCAGGAATCAGAGGAAAAAAGAATTTCGCTGATTGGCCTTACGGTTCAAAAGTTATTAGCAAAATAAAAGTGAAACTTTGGACAGGTGGTGGCGCTAGAGGGAATGACTTAGAAACACCAAAATTGGTGTATTTAATGTTGAGACGGTCCTCTATCAGAATGTCAAACCAAAACAACTTTCCCGCAATCGGTTCTATGGGCTGCCATAGACTCCCATGGCGGAAGAATAATAATAATAAATATAGCTGCAAGCAGCAATTACCGGGGCCAAGCAGAATAAGACGACAAGACATGCCAAAATGTCTGAAAGTGTCAGACCAACTGCAACAATGAGCAATTAAAGACATTTAAAGAGGATTTTAGGCGAAATGGCTGAAAAATCATGTAAAAAGTGATTCAAAATATGATTTAATGGATTGTCACTTTTGACCAAAAGGTGGCGCTGTTACGAAATTGATGTGGTGTGGTCAGAGTAAGTAGACAGTGACACATACAAAGTTTTGTGTCAATATGTCGAGGCATTGCAGATATAAAGCCTGAATAGTCATTTTGGCATCATGCCTCAACTTTGCTGCTGTGCTATACGAAAACGGTTTCATCAATCGACACGAAATCCATAACTTTTTGTCGGCACAGTCTGGAGATGATACGATTCGATTTTGGTGAAAATCGGACAAACGGTCTAGGAGGAGTTCGAAAAAGTAGGTTTTGAATGAAAATCAAGATGGCGGACAGGAAGTTTGGCCAAATAAGGAAAACTTGGTATCTATGTTCTCGGCTTGACCCAAGGAATCTATTAAGAACCGTGGAATTTCAATCGCCAGATTTATTCAAAAGTTATTAGCCTTTTTGGAAATTTTGTTATAACTTTTGACCACTAGGTGGCGCTGTCTTGAAATATTTTGGTTGCCTTCAGGGGATGGTGCTGATGACACAATCTGAGTTTCGTAATATTACACCAATGCATTTGTTTAGTATAGCATTTTATTTCACAAAACTGTATTGAAGTCAATGGGAATTTCATATTTTGTTCAATTATAGCGCCACCAAGAGGCTCAGTCCCACAATTTTTTTTACGTGTCCTCAGAGTGAGCCCATACATATGTGTGTCAATTTTGGTGAAAATATCTCAATTCGCTTCGGAGTTATAGACATTTATATGAAAAAACACGAAAAAAATGACTGACACATGACTTTGATTGGAAATTAGTACCCCTAAACATCAATATTTTCACATTTGGGCATTGGCATATATCTATCGACCTATGTTTCCAAACTTCTGACGGTGGTTTCGTCTCGATCGGACTAGCGGTTTCAAAGATATAGCCAAATGTTTTTTAAGCGCTAAATCACAACGCTACACAAACCGTAAGGCGAAACCTAGCATGTTTGGTATCGTAGGACTCGGCAACGATTCAGGAGTCTAAAAAGATGAGTTTCGTGAAAATAAGTCGACCACACCCAAAGTTATAAGCATTTGAAAAAAAAAATTCACCACTAGGTGGCGCTGTTTCGAAACTTCTCAGGCTCATTCAGGGCATTGTGCTGATGACCCATACCACGTTTCGTAACAATCCGTTCATGCGTTCATAAAATACAGAATTTTAGCACAAAATTCAAAATGGCCGACAGCCAAAATGACCGATATGGTCAAATTGGATATCAGTCGACTCGGCATGTTGCCCTGAATCTAACGAGACCAATTTTATGATTTTTGGACAAACTGTTCAGAAGTTATAAGCAAAAATAGCCATTTTTCATATCTCCGGACCAGTAGGTGGCGCTGCGCCGAAACACAGCATGTAGCCTCAGGTCATGCTTGTGAGTACAAGTACCAAGTTTGGTCTGAATACGATAAACCGTTGCGGAGATACGGCCTTACGACTGTTTTTGCTAGCGCTACGTAAAATGTATTTGTGCGTTTATCGAAAACGGTTTGACGAATCCATTTGAATTCCATAACTTTTTGTCAGCACTACCTGAAGATGATCTGGTTCAATTTTCGTGCAAATCGGACAAACCGTCTAGGACGAGTTCGAAAAAGTAGCTTTTTTTGAAAATTCAAGATGGCGGCCATATTTTTATGACGGAAAATGACGTCATAGGGTGCAATCGAATCGCCATGAGCTCAGGAATCAGAGGAAAAAATAATTTTGTTGATTGGCCTTACGGTTCAAAAGTTATTAGCAAAGTAAAAGTGAAACTTTGGACAGGTGGTGGCGCTAGAGGGAATGACTTAGAAACACCAAAATTGGTGTATTTAATGTTGGGACTGTCCTCTATCAGAATGTCAAACCAAAACAACTTTCCCGCAATCGGTTCTATGGGCTGCCATAGACGCCCAGTCGGAAGAAGAATAATAATAATAAATATAGCTGCAAGCAGCAATTACCGGGGCCAAGCAGAATAAGACGACAAGACATGCCAAAATGTCTGAAAGTGTCAGACCAACTGCAACAATGAGCAATTAAAGACATTTAAAGAGGATTTTAGGCGAAATGGCTGAAAAATCATGTAAAAAGTGATTCAAAATATGATTTAATGGATTGTCACTTTTGACCAAAAGGTGGCGCTGTTACGAAATTGATGTGGTGTGGTCAGAGTAAGTAGACAGTGACACATACAAAGTTTTGTGTCAATATGTCGAGGCATTGCAGATATAAAGCCTGAATAGTCATTTTGGCATCATGCCTCAACTTTGCTGCTGTGCTATACGAAAACGGTTTCATCAATCGACACGAAATCCATAACTTTTTGTCGGCACAGTCTGGAGATGATACGATTCGATTTTGGTGAAAATCGGACAAACGGTCTAGGAGGAGTTCGAAAAAGTAGGTTTTGAATGAAAATCAAGATGGCGGACAGGAAGTTTGGCCAAATAAGGAAAACTTGGTATCTATGTTCTCGGCTTGACCCAAGGAATCTATTAAGAACCGTGGAATTTCAATAGCCAGATTTATTCAAAAGTTATTAGCCTTTTTGGAAATTTTGTTATAACTTTTGACCACTAGGTGGCGCTGTCTTGAAATATTTTGGTTGCCTTCAGGGGATGGTGCTGATGACACAATCTGAGTTTCGTAATATTACACCAATGCATTTGTTTAGTATAGCATTTTATTTCACAAAACTGTATTGAAGTCAATGGGAATTTCATATTTTGTTCAATTATAGCGCCACCAAGAGGCTCAGTCCCACAATTTTTTTTACGTGTCCTCAGAGTGAGCCCATACATATGTGTGTCAATTTTGGTGAAAATATCTCAATTCGCTTCGGAGTTATAGACATTTATATGAAAAAACACGAAAAAAATGACTGACACATGACTTTGATTGGAAATTAGTACCCCTAAACATCAATATTTTCGCATTTGGGCATTGGCAAATAGCTATCGACCTATGTTTCCAAACTTCTGACGGTGGTTTCGTCTCGATCGGACTAGCGGTTTCAAAGATATAGCCAAATGTTTTTTAAGCGCTAAATCACAACGCTACACAAACCGTAAGGCGAAACCTAGCATGTTTGGTATCGTAGGACTCGGCAACGATTCAGGAGTCTAAAAAGATGAGTTTCGTGAAAATAAGTCGACCACACCCAAAGTTATAAGCATTTGAAAAAAAAATTTCACCACTAGGTGGCGCTGTTTCGAAACTTCTCAGGCTCATTCAGGGCATTGTGCTGATGACCCATACCACGTTTCGTAACAATCCGTTCATGCGTTCATAAAATACAGAATTTTAGCACAAAATTCAAAATGGCCGACAGCCAAAATGACCGATATGGTCAAATTGGATATCAGTCGACTCGGCATGTTGCCCTGAATCTAACGAGACCAATTTTATGATTTTTGGACAAACTGTTCAGAAGTTATAAGCAAAAATAGCCATTTTTCATATCTCCGGACCAGTAGGTGGCGCTGCGCCGAAACACAGCATGTAGCCTCAGGTCATGCTTGTGAGTACAAGTACCAAGTTTGGTCTGAATACGATAAACCGTTGCGGAGATACGGCCTTACGACTGTTTTTGCTAGCGCTACGTAAAATGTATTTGTGCGTTTATCGAAAACGGTTTGACGAATCCATTTGAATTCCATAACTTTTTGTCAGCACTACCTGAAGATGATCTGGTTCAATTTTCGTGCAAATCGGACAAACCGTCTAGGACGAGTTCGAAAAAGTAGCTTTTTTTGAAAATTCAAGATGGCGGCCATATTTTTATGACGGAAAATGACGTCATAGGGTGCAATCGAATCGCCATGAGCTCAGGAATCAGAGGAAAAAATAATTTTGTTGATTGGCCTTACGGTTCAAAAGTTATTAGCAAAGTAAAAGTGAAACTTTGGACAGGTGGTGGCGCTAGAGGGAATGACTTAGAAACACCAAAATTGGTGTATTTAATGTTGGGACTGTCCTCTATCAGAATGTCAAACCAAAACAACTTTCCCGCAATCGGTTCTATGGGCTGCCTTAGACTCCCAGAGCGGAAGAATAATAATAATAAATATAGCTGCAAGCAGCCATTACCGGGGCCAAGCAGAATAAGACGACAAGACATGCCAACATGTCTGAAAGTGTCAGACCAACTGCAACAATGAGCAATTAAAGACATTTAAAGAGGATTTTAGGCGAAATGGCTGAAAAATCATGTAAAAAGTGATTCAAAATATGATTTAATGGATTGTCACTTTTGACCAAAAGGTGGCGCTGTTACGAAATTGATGTGGTGTGGTCAGAGTAAGGAGACAGTGACACATACAAAGTTTTGTGTCAATATGTCGAGGCATTGCAGATATAAAGCCTGAATAGTCATTTTGGCATCATGCCTCAACTTTGCTGCTGTGCTATACGAAAACGGTTTCATCAATCGACACGAAATCCATAACTTTTTGTCGGCACAGTCTGGAGATGATACGATTCGATTTTGGTGAAAATCGGACAAACGGTCTAGGAGGAGTTTGAAAAAGTAGGTTTTGAATGAAAATCAAGATGGCGGACAGGAAGTTTGGCCAAATAAGGAAAACTTGGTATCTATGTTCTCGGCTTGACCCAAGGAATCTATTAAGACCCGTGGCATTTCAATAGCCAGATTTATTCAAAAGTTATTAGCCTTTTTGGAAATGTTGTTATAACTTTTGACCACTAGGTGGCGCTGTCTTGAAATATTTTGGTTGCCTTCAGGGGATGGTGCTGATGACACAATCTGAGTTTCGTAATATTACACCAATGCATTTGTTTAGTATAGCATTTTATTTCACAAAACTGTATTGAAGTCAATGGGAATTTCATATTTTGTTCAATTATAGCGCCACCAAGAGGCTCAGTCCCACAATTTTTTTTACGTGTCCTCAGAGTGAGCCCATACATATGTGTGTCAATTTTGGTGAAAATATCTCAATTCGCTTCGGAGTTATAGACATTTATATGAAAAAACACGAAAAAAATGACTGACACATGACTTTGATTGGAAATTAGTACCCCTAAACATCAATATTTTCGCATTTGGGCATTGGCGTATAGCTATCGACCTATGTTTCCAAACTTCTGACGGTGGTTTCGTCTCGATCGGACTAGCGGTTTCAAAGATATAGCCAAATGTTTTTTAAGCGCTAAATCACAACGCTACACAAACCGTAAGGCGAAACCTAGCATGTTTGGTATCGTAGGACTCGGCAACGATTCAGGAGTCTAAAAAGATGAGTTTCCTGAAAATAAGTTGACCACACCCAAAGTTATAAGCATTTGAAAAAAAAAATTCACCACTAGGTGGCGCTGTTTCGAAACTTCTCAGGCTCATTCAGGGCATTGTGCTGATGACCCATACCACGTTTCGTAACAATCCGTTCATGCGTTCATAAAATACAGAATTTTAGCACAAAATTCAAAATGGCCGACAGCCAAAATGACCGATATGGTCAAATTGGATATCAGTCGACTCGGCATGTTGCCCTGAATCTAACGAGACCAATTTTATGATTTTTGGACAAACTGTTCAGAAGTTATAAGCAAAAATAGCCATTTTTCATATCTCCGGACCAGTAGGTGGCGCTGCGCCGAAACACAGCATGTAGCCTCAGGTCATGCTTGTGAGTACAAGTACCAAGTTTGGTCTGAATACGATAAACCGTTGCGGAGATACGGCCTTACGACTGTTTTTGCTAGCGCTACGTAAAATGTATTTGTGCGTTTATCGAAAACGGTTTGACGAATCCATTTGAATTCCATAACTTTTTGTCAGCACTACCTGAAGATGATCTGGTTCAATTTTCGTGCAAATCGGACAAACCGTCTAGGACGAGTTCGAAAAAGTAGCTTTTTTTGAAAATTCAAGATGGCGGCCATATTTTTATGACGGAAAATGACGTCATAGGGTGCAATCGAATCGCCATGAGCTCAGGAATCAGAGGAAAAAATAATTTTGTTGATTGGCCTTACGGTTCAAAAGTTATTAGCAAAGTAAAAGTGAAACTTTGGACAGGTGGTGGCGCTAGAGGGAATGACTTAGAAACACCAAAATTGGTGTATTTAATGTTGGGACTGTCCTCTATCAGAATGTCAAACCAAAACAACTTTCCCGCAATCGGTTCTATGGGCTGCCTTAGACTCCCAGAGCGGAAGAATAATAATAATAAATATAGCTGCAAGCAGCCATTACCGGGGCCAAGCAGAATAAGACGACAAGACATGCCAACATGTCTGAAAGTGTCAGACCAACTGCAACAATGAGCAATTAAAGACATTTAAAGAGGATTTTAGGCGAAATGGCTGAAAAATCATGTAAAAAGTGATTCAAAATATGATTTAATGGATTGTCACTTTTGACCAAAAGGTGGCGCTGTTACGAAATTGATGTGGTGTGGTCAGAGTAAGGAGACAGTGACACATACAAAGTTTTGTGTCAATATGTCGAGGCATTGCAGATATAAAGCCTGAATAGTCATTTTGGCATCATGCCTCAACTTTGCTGCTGTGCTATACGAAAACGGTTTCATCAATCGACACGAAATCCATAACTTTTTGTCGGCACAGTCTGGAGATGATACGATTCGATTTTGGTGAAAATCGGACAAACGGTCTAGGAGGAGTTTGAAAAAGTAGGTTTTGAATGAAAATCAAGATGGCGGACAGGAAGTTTGGCCAAATAAGGAAAACTTGGTATCTATGTTCTCGGCTTGACCCAAGGAATCTATTAAGACCCGTGGCATTTCAATAGCCAGATTTATTCAAAAGTTATTAGCCTTTTTGGAAATGTTGTTATAACTTTTGACCACTAGGTGGCGCTGTCTTGAAATATTTTGGTTGCCTTCAGGGGATGGTGCTGATGACACAATCTGAGTTTCGTAATATTACACCAATGCATTTGTTTAGTATAGCATTTTATTTCACAAAACTGTATTGAAGTCAATGGGAATTTCATATTTTGTTCAATTATAGCGCCACCAAGAGGCTCAGTCCCACAATTTTTTTTACGTGTCCTCAGAGTGAGCCCATACATATGTGTGTCAATTTTGGTGAAAATATCTCAATTCGCTTCGGAGTTATAGACATTTATATGAAAAAACACGAAAAAAATGACTGACACATGACTTTGATTGGAAATTAGTACCCCTAAACATCAATATTTTCGCATTTGGGCATTGGCGTATAGCTATCGACCTATGTTTCCAAACTTCTGACGGTGGTTTCGTCTCGATCGGACTAGCGGTTTCAAAGATATAGCCAAATGTTTTTTAAGCGCTAAATCACAACGCTACACAAACCGTAAGGCGAAACCTAGCATGTTTGGTATCGTAGGACTCGGCAACGATTCAGGAGTCTAAAAAGATGAGTTTCCTGAAAATAAGTTGACCACACCCAAAGTTATAAGCATTTGAAAAAAAAAATTCACCACTAGGTGGCGCTGTTTCGAAACTTCTCAGGCTCATTCAGGGCATTGTGCTGATGACCCATACCACGTTTCGTAACAATCCGTTCATGCGTTCATAAAATACAGAATTTTAGCACAAAATTCAAAATGGCCGACAGCCAAAATGACCGATATGGTCAAATTGGATATCAGTCGACTCGGCATGTTGCCCTGAATCTAACGAGACCAATTTTATGATTTTTGGACAAACTGTTCAGAAGTTATAAGCAAAAATAGCCATTTTTCATATCTCCGGACCAGTAGGTGGCGCTGCGCTGAAACACAGCATGTTGCCTCAGGTCATGCTTGTGAGTACAAGTACCAAGTTTGGTCTGAATACGATAAACCGTTGCGGAGATACGGCCTTACGACTGTTTTTGCTAGCGCTACGTAAAATATATTCGTGCGTTTATCGAAAACGGTTTGACAAATCAATTTGAATTCCATAACTTTTTTTCAGCACTACCTGAAGATGATCTGGTTCAATTTTCGTGCAAATCGGACAAACCGTCTAGGACGAGTTCGAAAAAGTAGCTTTTTTTGAAAATTCAAGATGGCGGCCATATTTTTATGACGGAAAATGACGTCATAGGGTGCAATCGAATCGCCATGAGCTCAGGAATCAGAGGAAAAAATAATTTTGTTGATTGGCCTTACATTTCAAAAGTTATTAGCAAAATAAAAGTGAAACTTTGGACAGTTGGTGGCGCTAGAGGGAATGACTTAGAAACACCAAAATTGGTGTATTTAATGTTGGGACTGTCCTCTATCAGAATGTCAAACCAAAACAACTTTCCCGCAATCGGTACTATGGGCTGCCATAGACGCCAAGTCGGAAGAAAAAAAAGAAGAATAATAATAAATATAGCTGCAAGCAGCAATTACCGGGGCCAAGCAGAATAAGACGACAAGACATGCCAACATGTCTGAAAGTGTCAGACCAACTGCAACAATGAGCAATTAAAGACATTTAAAGAGGATTTTAGGCGAAATGGCTGAAAAATCATGTAAAAAGTGATTCAAAATATGATTTAATGGATTGTCACTTTTGACCAAAAGGTGGCGCTGTTACGAAATTGATGTGGTGTGGTCAGAGTAAGGAGACTGACACATACAAAGTTTTGTGTCAATATGTCGAGGCATTGCAGATATAAAGCCTGAATAGTCATTTTGGCATCATGCCTCAACTTTGCTGCTGTGCTATACGAAAACGGTTTCATCAATCGACACGAAATCCATAACTTTTTGTCGGCACAGTCTGGAGATGATACGATTCGATTTTGGTGAAAATCGGACAAACGGTCTAGGAGGAGTTCGAAAAAGTAGGTTTTGAATGAAAATCAAGATGGCGGACAGGAAGTTTTGCCAATTAAGGAAAACTTGGTATCTATGTTCTCGGCTTGACCCAAGGAATCTATTAAGACCCGTGGCATTTCAATAGCCAGATGTATTCAAAAGTTATTAGCCTTTTTGGAAATTTTGTTATAACTTTTGACCACTAGGTGGCGCTGTCTTGAAATATTTTGGTTGCCTTCAGGGGATGGTGCTGATGACTCAATCTGAGTTTCGTAATATTACACCAATGCATTTGTTTAGTATAGCATTTTATTTCACAAAACTGTATTGAAGTCAATGGGAATTTCATATTTTGTTCAATTATAGCGCCACCAAGAGGCTCAGTCCCACAATTTTTTTTACGTGTCCTCAGAGTGAGCCCATACATATGTGTGTCAATTTTGGTGAAAATATCTCAATTCGCTTCGGAGTTATAGACATTTATATGAAAAAACACGAAAAAAATGACTGACACATGACTTTGATTGGAAATTAGTACCCCTAAACATCAATATTTTCGCATTTGGGCATTGGCGTATAGCTATCGAACTATGTTTCCAAACTTCTGACGGTGGTTTCGTCTCGATCGGACTAGCGGTTTCAAAGATATAGCCAAATGTTTTTTAAGCGCTAAATCACAACGCTACACAAACCGTAAGGCGAAACCTAGCATGTTTGGTATCGTAGGACTCGGCAAGGTTTCAGGAGACTAACTAGATGAGTCTCGTGAAAATAAGTCGACCACACCCAAAGTTATAAGCGTTTGAAAAAAAAAATTCACCACTAGGTGGCGCTATTTCGAAACTTCTCACGCTCCTTCAGGACATTGTGCTGATGACCCATACCAAGTTTCATAACAATCCGTTCATGCGTTCTTAAAATACAGCATTTTAGCACAAAATTCAAAATGGCCGACAGTCAAAATGGCCGATATGGTAAAATTGGATATCAGTCAACTCGGCATGTCGCCCTGAATCTAACGAGACCAATTTTATGATTTTTGGACAAACCATTCAGAAGTTATAAGCAAAAATAGCCATTTTTCATATCTCCGGACCAGTAGGTGGCGCTGCGCCGAAACGCAGCATGTTGCCTCAGGTCATGCTTGTGAGTACATGTACCAAGTTTGGTCTGAATACGATAAACCGTTGCGGAGATACAGCCTTACAACTGTTTTTCCTAGCGCTACGTAAAATTTGTTTGTGCGTTTATTGAAAATGGTTAAGCGAATCAACTTGAATTCCATAACTTTTGGTCAGCACGGCCTGAAGATGATCTGGTTCAATTTTCATGCAAATCGGACAAACCGTCTAGGACGAGTTCGAAAAAGTAGGTTTTTCGAAATCTTCAAAATGGCAGCCATATTTTTATGACGGAAAATGACTTCATAGGGTGCAATCGAATCGTCATGAGCTCAGGAATAAGAGTAAAAAAGGATTTTACTGATTGGCGTTACGGTTCAAAAGTTATTAGCAAAATGAAAGTGAAATTTTGGACAGGTGGTGGCGCTAGAGGGAATGACTTAGAAACACCAAAATTGGTGTATTTAATGTTGGCACTGTCCTCTATCAGAATGTCAAATCAAAACAACTTTCCCGCAATCGGCTCTATGGGCTGCCATAGACGCCAAGTCGGAAGAAAAAGAAGAATAATAATAAGAACGGGAACAGATACAATAGGTGCCTCCGCACCTTCGGTGCTTGGCCCCTAATAAGAACGGGAACAGATACAATAGGTGCCTCCGCACCTTCGGTGCTTGGCCCCTAAATATAGCTGCAAGCAGCAATTACCGGGGCCAAGCAGAATAAGACGACAAGACATGCCGACATGTCTGAAAGTGTCAGACCAACTGCAACAATGAGCAATTAAAGACATTTAAAGAGGATTTTAGACGAAATGGCTGAAAAATCATAGAAACAGTAATTAAAAATATGATTTAATGGATTATCACTTTCGACAAATAGGTGGCGCAGTTACAAAACTGATGTGATGTGGTCAGAGTGAGGAGACAATGACACATACAAAGTTTGGTGTCAATATGTCAAGGCATTGCAGAGATAAAGCCTGAATAGTGCTATTAGCATCATGCCTCAAATTTGCTGCTGCGCTATACGAAAACGGTTTCGTCAATTGACACGAAATCCATAACTTTTAGTCGGCACAGTCTGGGGATGATACGATTCGATTTTGGTGAAAATCGGACAAACGGTGTGGGAGGAGTTCGAAAAAGTAGGTTTTGAATGAAAATAGCATTTTATCTCACAAAACTGTATTGAAGTCAATGGGAATTTCATGTTTTGTTCTATTATAGCGCCACCAAGAGGCTCAGTCCCACAATTTTTTTTACGTGTCCTCAGAGTGAGCCCATACATATGTGTGTCAGTTTTGGTGAAAATATCTCAATTTGCTTTAGAGTTATAAACATTTATATGAAAAAACACGTAAAAAATGACTGACACATGACTTTGTTTGAATTTTACTACCCCTAAACATCAATATTTTCGCATTTGGGCATTGGCGTATAGCTATCGACCTATGTTTCCAAACTTCTGACGGTGGTTTCGTCTCGATCGGACAAGCGGTTTCGAAGATATAGCCTAATGTTTTTTAAGCGCTAAATCACAACGCTACACAAACCGTAAGGCGAAACCTAGCATGTTTGGTATCGTAGGACTCGGCAAGGTTTCAGGAGTCTAATTAGATGAGTCTCGTGAAAATAAGTCGACCGCACCCAAAGTTATAAGCATTTGAAAAAAAAAATTCCCCACTAGGTGGCGCTGTTTCGAAACTTCTCACACTCCTTCAGGACATCGTGCTGATGACCCATGCCAAGTTTCGTAACAATCCGTTCATGCGTTCATAAAATACAGCATTTTAGCACATAATTCAAAATGGCCGACAGTCAAAATGGCCGATATGGTAAAATTGGATATCAGTCGACTCGGCATGTCGCCCTGAATCTAACGAGACCAATTTTATGATTTTTGGACAAACTGTTCAGAAGTTATAAGCAAAAATAGCCATTTTTCATATCTCCGGACCAGTAGGTGGCGCTGCGCCGAAACGCAGCATGTAGCCTCAGGTCATGCTTGTGATGACATGTACCAAGTTTGGTCTGAATACGATAAACCGTTGCAGAGATACAGCCTTACGACTGTTTTTGCAGGCGCTACGTAAAATTTGTTCGTGCGTTTATTGAAAACGGTTTGACGAATCAATTTGAATTCCATAACTTTTGGTCAGCACTGCCTGAAGATGATCTGGTTCAATTTTCGTGCAAATCGGACAAACCGTCTAGGACGAGTTCGAAAAAGTAGGTTTTTCGAATGAATCAAAATGGCGGCCATATTTTTATTACAGAAAATGAAGTCATAGGATGCAATCGAATCGGCATGAGCTCAGGAATCAGAGGAAAAAATAATTTTGTTGATTGGCCTTACAGTTCAAAAGTTATTAGCAAAATAAAAGTGAAACTTTGGACAGGTGGTGGCGCTAGAGGGAATGACTTAGAAACACCAAAATTGGTGTATTTAATGTTGGGACTGTGCTCTATCAGAATGTCAAACCAAAACAACTTTCCCGCAATCGGTTCTATGGGCTGCCATAGACTCCAAGAGCGGAAGAAGAAGAAGAAGAAGAAGAAGAAGAAGAATAATAATAATAAGAACGCGAACGGATACAATAGGTGCCTCCGCACCTTCGGTGCTTGGCCCCTAAATATAGCTGCAAGCAGCAATTACCGGGGCCAAGCAGAATAAGACGACAAGACATGCCAACATGTCTGAAAGTGTCAGACCAACTGCAACAATGAGCAATTAAAGACATTTAAAGAGGATTATAGGCGAAATGGCTGAAAAATCATAGAAACAGTAATTAAAAATATGATTTAATGGATTATCACTTTTGACCAATAGGTGGCGCAGTCACAAAACTGATGTGATGTGGTCAGAGTGAAGTGACAATAAGACATTCAAAGTTTGGTGTCAATATGTCAAGGCATTGCAGAGATAAAGCCTGAATAGTCCTTTTGGCATCATGCCTCAACTTTGCTGCTGCGGTATACGAAAACGGTTTCGTCAATCGACACGAAATCCATAACTTTGAGTCGGCACGGTCTGGAGATGATACGATTCGATTTTGGTGAAAATCGGACAAACGGTCTAGGAGGAGTTCGAAAAAGTAGGATTTGAACGAAAATCAAGATGGCGGACAGGAAGTTCGGCCAAATAAGGTAAATTTGGTATCTATGTTCTCGGTTTGACCCAAGGAATCTATTAAGACCAGTTGTATTACAATAAGCCAATTTATTCAAAAGTTATTATCAGTTTTCTAAATTTTGTTATAACTTTTGACCAATAGGTGGCGCCGTCTCGAAATATTTTGAGTACTTTCATGGGATGGTGCTGATGGCACATTCTGAGTTTCGTAATATTACACCAATGCATTTGTTTAGTATAGCATTTTATTTCACAAAACTGTATTGAAGTCAATGGGAATTTCATGTTTTGTTCTATTATAGCGCCACCAAGAGGCTGAGTCCCACCATTTTTTTTACGTGTCCTCAGAGTGAGCCCATACATATGTGTGTCGATTTTGGTGAAAATATCTCAATTCGCTTCGGAGTTATAGACATTTCTATGATAAAACACGTAAAAAATGACTGACACATGACTTTGATTGGAATTTACTACCCCTAAACATCAATATTTTCGCATTTGGGCATTGGCATGTAGCTATCGACCTATGTTTCCAAACTTCTGACGATGGTTTCGTCTTGATCGGACAAGCGGTTTCGAAGATATAGCCAAATGTTTTTTAAGCGCTAAATCACAACGCTACACAAACCGTAAGGTGAAACCTAGCATGTTTGGTATCGTAGGACTCGGCAAGGTTTCAGGAGTCAAATTAGAAGAGTCTCGTGAAAATAAGTCGCCCACACACAAAGTTATAAGCATTTGGAAAAAAAAATTCACCACTAGGTGGCGCTGTTTCGAAACTTCTCACGCTCCTTCAGGACATCGGGCTGATGACCCATACCAAGTTTCGTAACAATCCGTTCATGCGTTTTTAAAATACAGCATTTTAGCACAAAATTCAAAATGGCCGACAGCCAAAATGGCCGATATGGTAAAATTGGATATCAGTCGACTCGGCATGTTACCCTGAATCTAACGAGACCAATTTTATGATTTTTGAACAAACTGTTCAGAATTTATAAGCAAAAATAGCCATTTTTCATATCTCCGGACCAGTAGGTGGCGCTGCGCTGAAACACAGCATGTAGCCTCAAGTCATGCTTGTGATGACATGTACAAAGTTTGGTCTGAATCCGATAAAGCGTTGCGGAGATACGGCCTTACATCTGTTTTCGCAAGCGCTACGTAAAATTTATTCGTGGGTTTATCGAAAACTGTTAAGCGAATCAACTTGAATTCCATAACTTTTTGTCAGCATGGTCTGTAGATGATCTGGTTCAATTTTCGTGCAAATCGGACAAAACGTCTAGGACGAGTTCGAAAAAGTAGCTTTTTAGATAAATTCAAAATGGCGACCATATTGTTATGACGGAAATGACGTCATAGGATGCAATCGAATTGGCATGAGCTCAGGAATCAGAGAGAAAAAGAATTTTGTTGATTGGCCTTACGGTTCAAAAGTAATTAGCAAAATAAAAGTGAAACTTTGGACAGGTGGTGGCGCTAGAGGGAATGACTTAGACACACCAAAATTGGTGTATTTAATGTTGGGACTGTCCTCTATCAGAATGTCAAACCAAAACAACTTTCCCGCATTCGGTTCTATGGGCTGCCATAGACTCCCAGTTGGAAGAAGGAAGAATAATAATAATAAGAACGGGAACAGATACAATAGGTGCCTACGCACCTTCGGTGCTTGGCCCCTAATAATAATAATAAGAACGGGAACGAAAACAATAGGTGCCTCCGCACCTTCGGTGCTTGGCCCCTAAAATTATAGCTGCAAGCAGCAATTACCGGGGCCAAGCAGAATTAGACGACAAGACATTTCGACATGTCTGAAAGTGTCAGACCAACTGCAACAATGAGCAATTAAAGACGTTTGAAGAGGATTTTAGGCAAAATGCCTGAAAAATCATAGACACAATAATTAAAAATATGATTTAATGGATTATCACTTTCGACCAATAGGTGGCGCAGTTAACAAAACTGATGTGATGTGGTCAGAGTGAAGTGACAATGACACGTACAAAGTTTGGTGTCAATATCTCAAGGCATTGCAGAGATAAAGCCTGAATAATGCTTTTAGCATCATGCCTCAACTTTGCTGCTGCGCTATACGAAAACGGTTTCGTCAATTGACACGAAATCCATAACTTTTAGTCGGCACAGTCTGGAGATGATACAATTCGATTTTGGTGAAAATCGGACAAACGGTGTGGGAGGAGTTCGAAAAAGTAGATTTTGAATGAAAATAGCATTTTATATCACAAAACTGTATTGAAGTCAATGGGAATTTCATGTTTTGTTCTATTATAGCGCCACCAAGAGGCTCAGTCCCACAATTTTTTTTACGTGTCCTAAGAGTGAGCCCATACATATGTGTGTCAGTTTTGGTGAAAATATCTCAATTTGCTTTAGAGTTATAGACATTTATATGAAAAAACACGTAAAAAATGACTGACACAAGACTTTGTTTGAATTTTACTACCCCTAAACATCAATATTTTCGCATTTGGGCATTGGCGTATAGCTATCGACCTATGTTTCCAAACTTCTGACGGAGGTTTCGTCTCGATCGGACAATCGGTTTCGAAGATATAGCCAAATGTTTTTTAAGCGCTAAATCACAACGCTACACAAACCGTAAGGCGAAACCTAGCATGTTTGGTATCGTAGGACTCGGCAAGGTTTCAGGATACTAATTAGATGAGTCTCGTGAAAATAAGTCGACCACACCCAAAGTTATAAGCGTTTGAAAAAAAAAATTCACCACAAGGTGGCGCTGTTTCGAAACTTCTCACGCTCCTTCAGGACATTGTGCTGATGACCCATACCAAGTTTCGTAACAATCCGTTCATGCGTTCTTAAAATACAGCATTTTAGCACAAAATTCAAAATGGCCGACAGTCAAAATGGCCGATATGGTAAAATTGGATATCAGTCGACTCGGCATGTTGCTCTGAATCTAACAAGACCAATTTTATGATTTTTGGACAAATTGTTCAGAAGTTATAAGCAAAAATAGCCATTTTTCATATCTCCGGACCAGTAGGTGGCGCTGCGACGAAACGCAGCATGTTGCCTCAGGTCATGCTTGGAATTACATGTACCAAGTTTGGTCTGAATACGATAAACCGTTGCGGAGATACAGCCTTACGACTGTTTTTGCAAGCACTACGTAAAATTTGTTTGTGCGTTTATCGAAAACGGTTTGACGAATCAATTTGAATTCCATAACTTTTTGTCAGCACTGCCTGAAGATGATCTGGTTCAATTTTCGTGCAAATCGGACAAACCGTCTAGGACGAGTTCGAAAAAGTAGGTTTCTCGAATGATTCAAAATGGCGGCCCTATTTTACTACGGAAAATGAAGTCATAGGATGCAATCGAATCGGCATGAGCTCAGGAATCAGAGGAAAAAATAATTTTGTTGATTGGCCTTACATTTCAAAAGTTATTAGCAAAATAAAAGTGAAAGTTTGGACAGTTGGTGGCGCTAGAGGGAATGACTTAGAAACACCAAAATTGGTGTATTTAATGTTGGGACTGTCCTCTATCAGAATGTCAAACCAAAACAACTTTCCCGCAATCGGTACTATGGGCTGCCATAGACGCCAAGTCGGAAGAAAAAAAAGAAGAATAATAATAAATATAGCTGCAAGCAGCAATTATCGGGGCCAAGCGCAAGCAGATGACAGGATATGCCAACATGGCTGAAGGTGTCAGACCAACTGCAACAATGAGCAATTAAATACATTTAAAGAGTATTTTAGGTGAAATGGCTGAAAAATCACATAAATTGTCATTCAAAATATGATTTAATGGATTATCACTTTCGACCAATAGGTGGCGCAGTTACAAAACTGATGTGATGTGGTCAGAGTGAAGTGACAATGACACATACAAAGTTTGGTGTCAATATGTCAAGGCATTGCAGAGATAAAGCCTGAATAGTGCTTTTAGCATCATGCCTCAAATTTGCTGCTACGCTATACGAAAACAGTTTCGTGTATCGTCACGAAATCCATAACTTTTAGTCAGCACAGTCTGGAGATGATACGATTCGATTTTGGTGAAAATCAGATAAATGGTCTAGGAGGAGTTCGAAAAAGTAGGTTTTGACTGAAAATCAAGATAGCGGACAGGAAGTTCGGCCAAATAAGGAAAACTTGGTATCTATGTTCTCGGCTTGACCCAAGGAATCTATTAAGACCAGTGGCATTTCAAAAGCCAGATTTATTCAAAAGTTATTAGCCTTTTTGGAAATTTTGTCATAACATTTGATCACTAGGTGGCGCTGTCTCGAAATATTTTGGGTACCTTCAGGGGATGGTGCTGATGGCACATTCTGAGTTTCGTAATATTACACCAATGCATTTGTTTACTATAGCATTTTAATTCACAAAATTGTATTGAAGTCAATGGGAATTTCATGTTTTGTTCTGTTATATCGCCACCAAGAGACTCAGTCCCACCATTTTTTTTATGTGTCCTCAGAGTGAGCCCATGCATATTTGTGTCAATTTTGGTGAAAATATCTCAATTCGCTTCGGAGTTATAGACATTTATATGAAAAAACACGTAAAAAATGACTGACACATGACTTTGATTGGAATTTACTACCCCTAAACATCAATATTTTCACATTTGGGCATTGGCATATAGCTATCGACCTATGTTTCCAAACTTCTGACGGTGGTTTCGTCTCGATCGGACAAGCGGTTTCAAAGATATAGCCAAATGTTTTTTAAGCGCTAAATCACAACGCTACACAAACCATAAGGCAAAACCTAACATGTTTGGTATCGTTGGACTCGGCAACGATTCAGGAGTCTAAAGAGATGAGTCTCGTGAAAATAAGTTGACCACACCCAAAGTTATAAGCATTTGGAAGCATTTGGGGAAAAAAATTCACCACTAGATGGCACTGTTTCGAAACTTCTCAGACTCCTTCAGGACATCGTGCTGATGACCCATACCGAGTTTCGTAACGATACGTTCATGCATTCCTAAAATACAGCATTTTAGCACATAATTCAAAATGGCCGACAGCCAAAATGGCTGATCTGGGAAAATTGGATATCAGTCGACTCAGCATGACGTCCTGAATCTAACGAGACCACGTTTATGATTTTTGGGCAATCCATTCAGAAGTTATAAGCAAAAACAGCCATTTTTCATATCTCCGGACCAGTAGGTGGCACTATGGCGAAACGCAGCAAGTAGCCTCAGGTCATGCTTGTGATGATATGGACCAAGTTTGGTCTGAATATGATAAAGTGTTGAGGAGATACAAGCTTGTGTCTGTTTTCGTTAGCGCTACGTAAAATTTGTTTGCGCGGTATTCGAGAACAGTTTGACGAATCAACACGAATTCCATAACTTTTTGTCGGCATGGTCTGGAGATGATCTGGTTCAATTTTCGTGAAAATCGGAGTAACGGTCTAGGAGGAGTTTGAAAAAGTATGTTTTTCGGAAAATTCAAAATGGTGGAAAAATTTCCATGACGGAAAATGACGTCATAGGGTGCAGTCGAATCGTCCTGAGCCAAGGAATAAGAGGAAAAAAAGAATTTTGTTTCTAGCCCTTGTGGTTCAAAAGTTATTAGCATAAACATGAGTGCAACTTTGGACAGCTGGTGGCGCTAGAGGGAATGAATTGGAGACTCCAAATTTGCTATGCTGATAGGTCAGACTCTCCTCTATCAGTGTGCCAAATTTGATAACTTTCCCGCAAGCGGTTCTATGGGCTGCCATAGACTCCCAGTCGGAAAAATGAAGAATAATAATAAATATAGCTGCAAGCAGCAATTACCGGGGCCAAGCAGAATAAGACGACAAGACATTTCGACATGTTTGAAAGTGTCAGACCAACTGCAACAATGAGCAATTAAAGACATTTAAAGAGGATTTTAGGCAAAATGGCTGAAAAATCATAGAAACAATAATTAAAAATATGATGTAATGGATTATCACTTTCGACCAATAGGTGGTGCAGTTACAAAACTGATGTGATGTGGTCAGAGTGAAGTGACAATGACACATGCAAAGTTTGGTGTCAATATGTCAAGGCATTGCAGACATAAAGCCTGAATAATGCTTTTAGCATCATGCCTCAAATTTGCTGCTGCGCTATACGAAAACGGTTTCGTCAATCGACACGAAATCCATAACTTTCAGTCGGCACGGTCTGGAGATGATATGATTCGATTTTGGTGAAAATCGGACAAACGGTGTAGGAGGAGTTCGAAAAAGTAGGTTTTTAATGAAAATAGCATTTTATTTCACAAAACTGTATTGAAGTCAATGGGAATTTTATGTTTTGTTCTATTATAGCGCCACCAAGAGGCTCAGTCTCACAATTTTTTTTACGTGTCCTCAGAGTGAGCCCATACATATGTGTGTCAGTTTTGGTGAAAAAATCTCAATTTGCTTCAGAGTTATAGGCATTTATATGAAAAAACACGTAAAAAATGACTGACACATGACTTTGTTTGGAATTTACTACCCCTAAACATCAATATTTTCGCATTTGGGCATTGGCGCATAGCTATCGACCTATGTTTTCAAACTTCTGACGGTGGTTTCGTCTCGATCGGACTAGCGGTTTCGAAGATATAGCCAAATGTTTTTTAAGCGCTAAATCACAACGCTACACAAACCGTAAGGCAAAACCTAGCATGTTTGGTATCGTAGGACTCGGCAAGGTTTCAGGAGTCTAATTAGATGAGTCACGTGAAAATAAGTTGACCACACCCAAAGTTATAAGCATTTGAAAAAAAAAATTCACCACTAGGTGGCGCTGTTTCGAAACTTCTCACGCTCCTTTAGGACAACGTGCTGATGACCCATACCAAGTTTCGTAACAATTCGTTCATGCATTCTTAAAATACAGTATTTTAGCACAAAATTCAAAATGGCCGACAGTCAAAAGGGCCGATATGGTAAAACTGGATATCATACGAATCGGCATATTGCCCTGAATCTAACGATACCAATTTTATGATTTTTGGACAAACTGTTCAGAAGTTATAAGCAAAAATAGCCATTTTTCATATCTCCGGACCAGTAGGTGGCGCTGCGCCGAAACGCAGCATGTAGCCTCAGGTCATGCTTGTGAGTACATGTACCAAGTTTGGTCTGAATACGATAAACCTTTGCGGAGATACAGCCTTACGACTGTTTTTGCTAGCGCTACGTAAAATGTATTCGTGCGTTTATCGAAAACGGTTTGACGAATCAATTTGAATTCCATAACTTTTGGTCAACACTGCCTGAAGATGATCTGGTTCAATTTTCGTGCAAATCGGACAAACCGTCTAGGACGAGTTCGAAAAAGTAGCTTTTTCAGATAATTAAAAATGGCGGCCATATTTATATGACGGAAAATGACGTCATAGGGTGCAATCGAATCGGCATGAGCTCAGAAATAAGAGGAAAAAAGAATTTTGTTGATTGGCCTTACGGTTCAAAAGTTATTAGCAAAATAAAAGTGAAACTTTGGACAGGTGGTGGCGCTAGAGGGAATGACTTAGAAACACAAAAATTGGTGTATTTAATGTTGGGACTGTCCTCTATCAGAATGTCAAACCAAAACAACTTTCCCGCAATCGGTTCTATGGGCTGCCATAGACGCCCAGTCGGAAGAAGAATAATAATAATAAATATAGCTGCAAGCAGCAATTACCGGGGCCAAGCACAATCAGATGACAAGACATGCCAACATTGCTGAAAGTGTCAGACCAATGAGCAATTAAAGACATTAAAGAGGATTTTAGGCAAAATGCCTGAAAAATCATAGAAACAGTGAAGAAAAATATGATTTAATGGACTATCACTTTCGACCAATAGGTGGCGCAGTTACAAAACTGATGTGATGTGGTCAGAGTGAAGTGACAATGACACATACAAAGTTTGGTGTTAATATGTCAAGGCATTGCAGAGATAAAGCCTGAATAGTGCTATTAGCATCATGCCTCAACTTTGCTGCTGCGCTATACGAAAACGGTTTCGTCTATCGACACGAAATCCATAACTTTTAGTCGGCACGGTCTGGAGATGATACGATTCGATTTTGGTGAAAATCGGACAAACGGTCTAGGAGGAGTTCGAAAAAGTAGGTTTTGACTGAAAATCAAGATGGCGGACAGGAAGTTCGGCCAAATAAGGAAAACTTGGTATCTATGTTCTCGGCTTGACCCAAGGACTCTATTAAGACCAGTGGCATTTCAATAGCCAGATTTATTCAAAAGTTATTAGCCTTTTTGGAAAATTTGTTATAACTTTTGACCACTAGGTGGCGCTGTTTCGAAATATTTTGAATACCTTCAGGGGATGGTGCTGAAGGAACATTCTGAGTTTCGTAATATTACACCAATGCATTTGTTTAGTATAGCATTTTATTTCACAAAACTGTATTGAAATCAATGGGAATTTCATGTTTTGTTCTATTATAGCGCCACCAAGAGGCTCAGTCCCACCATTTTTTTTATGTGTCATCAGAGTGAGCCCATACATATATGTGTCGATTTTGGTGCAAAAATCTCAATTTGCTTCGGAGTTATAGACATTTATATGAAAAAACACGTAAAAAATGACTGACACATGACTTTGATTGAATATTACTACCCCTAAACATCAATATTTTCGCATTTGGGCATTGGCATATAGCTATCGACCTATGTTTCCAAACTTCTGACGGTGGTTTCGTCTCGATCGGACAAGCGGTTTCGAAGATATAGCCTAATGTTTTTTAAGCGCTAAATCACAACGCTACACAAACCGTTAGGCGAAACCTAACATGTTTGGTATCGTTGGACTCGGCAACGATTCAGGAGTCCAATGAGATGAGTTTCGTGAAAATAAGTCGATCACACCCAAAGTTATAAGCATTTGAAAAAAAAAATTCACCACTAGGTGGCGCTGTTACGAAACTTCTCACACTCCTTCAGGACATCGTGTTGATGACCCATACCAAGTTTCGTAACAATCCGTTCATGCGTTGTTAAAATACAGCATTTTAGCACAAAATTCAAAATGGCCGACAGTCAAAATGGCCGATATGGCAAAATTGGATATCAGTCGACTCGGCATGTCGTCCTGAATCTATCAAGACCAATTTTATGATTTTTGGACAAACTGTTCAGAAGTTATAAGCAAAAATAGCCATTTTTCATATCTCCGGACCAGTAGGTGGCGCTGCGCCGAAACGCAGCATGTAGCCTCAGGTCCTGCTTGTGAGTACACGTACCAAGTTTGGTCTGAATACGATAAACCGTTGCGGAGATACAGCCTTACGACTGTTTTTGCAGGCGCTACGTAAAATTAGTTTGAGCGTTTATCGAAAACGGTTTGACGAATCAATTTGAATTCCATAACTTTTGGTCAGCACTACCTGAAGATGATCTGGTTCAATTTTCATGCAAATCGGACAAACCGTCTAGGACGAGTTCGAAAAAGTAGGTTTTACAAAAAATTCAAAATGGCGGACATATTTTTATGACGCAAAATGACGTCATAGGGTGCAATCGAATTGCCATGAGCTCAGGAATCAGAAGAAAAAAGAATTTTGTTGATTGGCCTTACGGTTCAAAAGTTATTAGCAAAATAAAAGTGAAACTTTGGACAGTTGGTGGCGCTAGAGGGAATGACTTAGACACACAAAATTGGTGAATTTAATGTTGGGACTGTCCTCTATCAGAATGTCAAACCAAAACAACTTTCCCGCAATCGGTTCTATGGGCTGCCATAGACTCCCAGAGCGGAAGAATAATAATAATAAATATAGCTGCAAGCAGCAATTACCGGGGCCAAGCAGAATAAGACGACAAGACATGCCGACATGTCTGAAAGTGTCAGACCAACTGCAACAATGAGCAATTATAGACTTTAAAGAGGATTTTATGCAAAATGCCTGAAAAATCATAGAAACAATAATTAAAAATATGATTTTATGGATTATCACTTTCGACCAATAGGTGGCGCAGTTACAAAACTGATGTGATGTGGTCAGAGTGAAGTGACAATGACACATACAAAGTTTGGTGTCAATATGTCAAGGCATTGCAGAGATAAAGCCTGAATAGTGCTATTAGCATCATGCCTCAACTTTGCTGCTGCGCTATACGAAAACGGTTTCGTCTATCGACACGAAATCCATAACTTTTAGTCGGCACGGTCTGGAGATGATACGATTCGATTTTGGTGAAAATCGGACAAACGGTCTAGGAGGAGTTCGAAAAAGTAGGTTTTGACTGAACATCAAGATGGCGGACAGGAAGTTCGGCCAAATAAGGAAAACTTGGTATCTATGTTCTCGGCTTGACCCAAGGAATCTATTAAGACCAGTGGCATTTCAATAGACAGATTTATTCAAAAGTTATTAGCCTTTTTGGAAATTTTGTTATAACTTTTGACCACTAGGTGGCGCTGTTTCGAAATATTTTGAGTACCTTCAGGGGATGGTGCTGAAGGCACATTCTGAGTTTCGTAATATTACACCAATGCATTTGTTTAGTATAGCATTTTATTTCACAAAACTCTATTGAAATCAATGGGAATTTCATGTTTTGTTCTATTATAGCGCCACCAAGAGGCTCAGTCCCACCATTTTTTTTATGTGTCATCAGAGTGAGCCCATACATATATGTGTCGATTTTGGTGCAAAAATCTCAATTTGCTTCGGAGTTATAGACATTTATATGAAAAAACACGTAAAAAATGACTGACACATGACTTTGATTGAATATTACTACCCCTAAACATCAATATTTTCACATTTGGGCATTAGCATATAGTTAACAAGCTATGATTGCAAACTTCTGACGGTGGTTTCGTCTCAATCGGACAAACGGTTTCGAAGATATAGCCTAATGTTTTTTAAGCGCTAAATCACAATGCTACACAAACCGTTAGGCGAAACCTAACATGTTTGGTATCGTTGGACTCGGCAACGATTCAGGAGGCCAATGAGATGAGTTTCGTGAAAATAAGTCGATCACACCCAAAGTTATAAGCATTTGAAAAAAAAAATTCACCACTAGGTGGCGCTGTTTCGAAACTTCTCACACTCCTTCAGGACATCGTGCTGATGACCCATACCAAGTTTCGTAACAATCCGTTCATGCGTTGTTAAAATACAGCATTTTAGCACAAAATTCAAAATGGCCGACAGTCAAATTGGCCGATATGGCAAAATTGGATATCAGTCGACTCGGCATGACGCCCTGAATCTATCAAGACCAATTTTATGATTTTTGGACAAACTGTTCAGAAGTTATAAGCAAAAATAGCCATTTTTCATATCTCCGGACCTGTAGGTGGCGCTGTGTCGAAACGCAGCATGTAGCCTCAGGTCATGCTTGTGAGTACATGTACCAAGTTTGGTCTGAATACGATAAACCGTTGCGGAGATACAGCCTTACGACTGTTTTTGCAAGCGCTACGTAAAATTTGTTCGAGCGTTTATCGAAAACGGTTTGACGAATCAACAAGATTTTAATAACTTTTTGTCACCCCTGCCTGAAGATGATCCGATTCAATTTTCGTGCAAATCGGACAAACCGTCTAGGACGAGTTCGAAAAAGTACCTTTTTAGGAAAATTCAAAATGGCGGCCATGTTTTTATGACGGAAAATGACGATATAGGGTGCAATCGAATCGTCATGAGCTCAGGAATCAGAGGAAAAAAGGATTTCGCTGATTGGCCTTACGGTTCAAAAGTTATTAGCAAAGTAAAAGTGAAACTTTGGACAGGTGGTGGCGCTAGAGGGAATGACTTAGACACACCAAAATTGGTGTACTTAATGTTGGGACTGTCCTCTATCAGAATGTCAAACCAAAACAACTTTCCCGCAATCGGTTCTATGGGCTGCCATAGACTCCCATGGCGGAAGAAGAAGAATAATAATAAATATAGCTGCAAGCAGCAATTACCGGGGCCAAGCAGAATAAGACGACAAGACATGCCAACATGTCTGAAAGTGTCAGACCAACTGCAACAATGAGCAATTAAAGACATTTAAAGAGGATTTTAGGCGAAATGGCTGAAAAATCATGTAAAAAGTGATTCAAAATATGATTTAATGGATTGTCACTTTTGACCAAAAGGTGGCGCTGTTACGAAATTGATGTGGTGTGGTCAGAGTAAGGAGACAGTGACACATACAAAGTTTTGTGTCAATATGTCGAGGCATTGCAGATATAAAGCCTGAATAGTCATTTTGGCATCATGCCTCAACTTTGCTGCTGTGCTATACGAAAACGGTTTCATCAATCAACACGAAATCCATAACTTTTTGTCGGCACAATCTGGAGATGATACGATTCGATTTTGGTGAAAATCGGACAAACGGTCTAGGAGGAGTTCGAAAAAGTAGGTTTTGAATGAAAATCAAGATGGCGGACAGGAAGTTTGGCCAAATAAGGAAAACTTGGTATCTATGTTCTCGGCTTGACCCAAGGAATCTATTAAGACCCGTGGCATTTCAATAGCCAGATTTATTCAAAAGTTATTAGCCTTTTTGGAAATTTTGTTATAACTTTTGACCACTAGGTGGCGCTGTCTTGAAATATTTTGGTTGCCTTCAGGGGATGGTGCTGATGACACAATCTGAGTTTCGTAATATTACACCAATGCATTTGTTTAGTATAGCATTTTATTTCACAAAACTGTATTGAAGTCAATGGGAATTTCATATTTTGTTCAATTATAGCGCCACCAAGAGGCTCAGTCCCACAATTTTTTTTACGTGTCCTCAGAGTGAGCCCATACATATGTGTGTCAATTTTGGTGAAAATATCTCAATTCGCTTCGGAGTTATAGACATTTATATGAAAAAACACGAAAAAAATGACTGACACATGACTTTGATTGGAAATTAGTACCCCTAAACATCAATATTTTCGCATTTGGGCATTGGCGTATAGCTATCGACCTATGTTTCCAAACTTCTGACGGTGGTTTCGTCTCGATCGGACTAGCGGTTTCAAAGATATAGCCAAATGTTTTTTAAGCGCTAAATCACAACGCTACACAAACCGTAAGGCGAAACCTAGCATGTTTGGTATCGTAGGACTCGGCAACGATTCAGGAGTCTAAAAAGATGAGTTTCGTGAAAATAAGTCGACCACACCCAAAGTTATAAGCATTTGAAAAAAAAAATTCACCACTAGGTGGCGCTGTTTCGAAACTTCTCAGGCTCATTCAGGGCATTGTGCTGATGACCCATACCACGTTTCGTAACAATCCGTTCATGCGTTCATAAAATACAGAATTTTAGCACAAAATTCAAAATGGCCGACAGCCAAAATGACCGATATGGTCAAATTGGATATCAGTCGACTCGGCATGTTGCCCTGAATCTAACGAGACCAATTGTATGATTTTTGGACAAACTGTTCAGAAGTTATAAGCAAAAATAGCCATTTTTCATATCTCCGGACCAGTAGGTGGCGCTGCGCCGAAACACAGCATGTAGCCTCAGGTCATGCTTGTGAGTACAAGTACCAAGTTTGGTCTGAATACGATAAACCGTTGCGGAGATACGGCCTTACGACTGTTTTTGCTAGCGCTACGTAAAATGTATTTGTGCGTTTATTGAAAACGGTTTGACGAATCCATTTGAATTCCATAACTTTTTGTCAGCACTACCTGAAGATGATCTGGTTCAATTTTCGTGCAAATCGGACAAACCGTCTAGGACGAGTTCGAAAAAATAGCTTTTTTTGAAAATTCAAGATGGCGGCCATATTTTTATGACGGCAAATGACGTCATAGGGTGCAATCGAATCGCCATGAGCTCAGGAATCAGAGGAAAAAAGAATTTCGCTGATTGGCCTTACGGTTCAAAAGTTATTAGCAAAATAAAAGTGAAACTTTGGACAGGTGGTGGCGCTAGAGGGAATGACTTAGAAACACCAAAATTGGTGTATTTAATGTTGAGACGGTCCTCTATCAGAATGTCAAACCAAAACAACTTTCCCGCAATCGGTTCTATGGGCTGCCATAGACTCCCATGGCGGAAGAATAATAATAATAATAATAATAATAATAAATATAGCTGCAAGCAGCAATTACCGGGGCCAAGCAGAATAAGACGACAAGACATGCCAACATGTCTGAAAGTGTCAGACCAACTGCGGCAATGAGCAATCAAAGACATTAAAGAGGATTTTAGGCAAAATGCCTGAAAAATCATAGAAACAATAATTAAAAATATGATTTAATGGATTATCACTTTCGACCAATAGGTGGCGCAGTTACAAAACTGATGTGATGTGGTCAGAGTGATGTGACAAAGACACATACAAAGTTTGGTGTCAATATGTCAAGGCATTGCAAAGATAAAGCCTGAATAGTGCTTTTAGCATCATGCCTCAACTTTGCTGCTGCGCTATATGAAAACGGTTTCATCAATCGACACGAAATCCATAACTTTTAGTCGGCACAGTCTGGAGATGATATGATTCGATTTTGGTGAAAATCGGACAAACGGTGTGGGAGGAGTTCGAAAAAGTAGGTTTTGAATGAAAATAGCATTTTATTTCACAAAACTGTATTGAAGTCAATGGGAATTTCATGTTTTGTTCCATTATAGCGCCACCAAGAGGCTCAGTCCCACAATTTTTTTTACATGTCCTCAGAGTGAGCCCATACATATGTGTGTCAGTTTTGGTGAAAATATCTCAATTCGCTTTAGAGTTATAGACATTTATATGAAAAAACACGTAAAAAATGACTGACACATGACTTTGTTTGAATTTTACTACCCCTAAACATCAATATTTTCGCATTTGGGCATTGGCGTATAGCTATCGACCTATGTTTCCAAACTTCTGACGATGGTTTCGTCTCGATCGGACAAACGGTTTCGAAGACATAGCCTAATGTTTTTTAAGCGCTAAATCACAACGCTACACAAACTGTAAGACGAAACCTAGCATGTTTGGTATCGTAGGACTCGGCAAGGTTTCAGGAGACTAATTAGATGAGTCTCATGAAAATAAGTCGACCACACCCAAAGTTATAAGCATTTGAAAAAAAAAATTCACCACTAGGTGGCGCTGTTTCGAAACTTCTCACACTTCTTCAGGACATCGTGCTGATGACCCATACCAAGTTTCGTAACAATCCGTTCATGCGTTGTTAAAATACAGCATTTTAGCACAAAATTCAAAATGGCCGACATTCAAATTGGCCGATATGGCAAAATTGGATATCAGTCGACTCGGCATGACGCCCTGAATCTATCAAGACCAATTTTATGATTTTTGGACAAACTGTTCAGAAGTTATAAGCAAAAATAGCAATTTTTCATATCTCCGGACCTGTAGGTGGCGCTGTGCCGAAACGCAGCATGTAGCCTCAGGTCATGCTTGTGAGTACATGTACCAAGTTTGGTCTGAATACGATAAACCGTTGCGGAGATACAGCCTTACGACTGTTTTTGCAAGCGCTACGTAAAATTTGTTCGAGCGTTTATCGAAAACGGTTTGACGAATCAACAAGATTTTAATAACTTTTTGTCACCCCTGCCTGAAGATGATCCGATTCAATTTTCGTGCAAATCGGACAAACCGTCTAGGACGAGTTCGAAAAAGTACCTTTTTAGGAAAATTCAAAATGGCGGTCATGTTTTTATGACAGAAAATGACGATATAGGGTGCAATCAAATCGTCATGAGCTCAGGAATCAGAGGAAAAAAGGATTTCGCTGATTGGCCTTACGGTTCAAAAGTTATTAGCAAAGTAAAAGTGAAACTTTGGACAGGTGGTGGCGCTAGAGGGAATGACTTAGACACACCAAAATTGGTGTACTTAATGTTGGGACTGTCCTCTATCAGAATGTCAAACCAAAACAACTTTCCCGCAATCGGTTCTATGGGCTGCCATAGACTCCCAGAGCGGAAGAAGAAGAATAATAATAATAAGAACGCGAACGGATACAATAGGTGCCTCCGCACCTTCGGTGCTTGGCCCCTAATAATAATAATAATAATAATAAGAAACGGAACAGATACAATAGGTGCCTCCGCACCTTCGGTGCTTGGCCCCTAATAAGAACGGGAACAGATACAATAGGTGCCTCCGCACCTTCGGTGCTTGGCCCCTAAATATAGCTGCAAGCAGCAATTATCGGGGCCAAGCGCAAGCAGATGACAGGATATGCCAACATGGCTGAAGGTGTCAGACCAACTGCAACAATGAGCAATTAAATACATTTAAAGAGTATTTTAGGTGAAATGGCTGAAAAATCACATAAATTGTCATTCAAAATATGATTTAATGGATTATCACTTTCGACCAATAGGTGGCGCAGTTACAAAACTGATGTGATGTGGTCAGAGTGAAGTGACAATGACACATACAAAGTTTGGTGTCAATATGTCAAGGCATTGCAGAGATAAAGCCTGAATAGTGCTTTTAGCATCATGCCTCAAATTTGCTGCTACGCTATACGAAAACAGTTTCGTGTATCGTCACGAAATCCATAACTTTTAGTCAGCACAGTCTGGAGATGATACGATTCGATTTTGGTGAAAATCAGATAAATGGTCTAGGAGGAGTTCGAAAAAGTAGGTTTTGACTGAAAATCAAGATAGCGGACAGGAAGTTCGGCCAAATAAGGAAAACTTGGTATCTATGTTCTCGGCTTGACCCAAGGAATCTATTAAGACCAGTGGCATTTCAAAAGCCAGATTTATTCAAAAGTTATTAGCCTTTTTGGAAATTTTGTCATAACATTTGATCACTAGGTGGCGCTGTCTCGAAATATTTTGGGTACCTTCAGGGGATGGTGCTGATGGCACATTCTGAGTTTCGTAATATTACACCAATGCATTTGTTTACTATAGCATTTTAATTCACAAAATTGTATTGAAGTCAATGGGAATTTCATGTTTTGTTCTGTTATATCGCCACCAAGAGACTCAGTCCCACCATTTTTTTTATGTGTCCTCAGAGTGAGCCCATGCATATTTGTGTCAATTTTGGTGAAAATATCTCAATTCGCTTCGGAGTTATAGACATTTATATGAAAAAACACGTAAAAAATGACTGACACATGACTTTGATTGGAATTTACTACCCCTAAACATCAATATTTTCACATTTGGGCATTGGCATTTAGCTATCGACCTATGTTTCCAAACTTCTGACGGTGGTTTCGTCTCGATCGGACAAGCGGTTTCAAAGATATAGCCAAATGTTTTTTAAGCGCTAAATCACAACGCTACACAAACCATAAGGCAAAACCTAACATGTTTGGTATCGTTGGACTCGGCAATGATTCAGGAGTCTAAAGAGATGAGTCTCGTGAAAATAAGTTGACCACACCCAAAGTTATAAGCATTTGGAAGCATTTGGGGAAAAAAATTCACCACTAGATGGCACTGTTTCGAAACTTCTCAGACTCCTTCAGGACATCGTGCTGATGACCCATACCGAGTTTCGTAACGATACGTTCATGCATTCCTAAAATACAGCATTTTAGCACATAATTCAAAATGGCCGACAGCCAAAATGGCTGATCTGGGAAAATTGGATATCAGTCGACTCAGCATGACGTCCTGAATCTAACGAGACCACGTTTATGATTTTTGGGCAATCCATTCAGAAGTTATAAGCAAAAACAGCCATTTTTCATATCTCCGGACCAGTAGGTGGCACTATGGCGAAACGCAGCAAGTAGCCTCAGGTCATGCTTGTGATGATATGGACCAAGTTTGGTCTGAATATGATAAAGTGTTGAGGAGATACAAGCTTGTGTCTGTTTTCGTTAGCGCTACGTAAAATTTGTTTGCGCGGTATTCGAGAACAGTTTGACGAATCAACACGAATTCCATAACTTTTTGTCGGCATGGTCTGGAGATGATCTGGTTCAATTTTCGTGAAAATCGGAGTAACGGTCTAGGAGGAGTTTGAAAAAGTATGTTTTTCGGAAAATTCAAAATGGTGGAAAAATTTCCATGACGGAAAATGACGTCATAGGGTGCAGTCGAATCGTCCTGAGCCAAGGAATAAGAGGAAAAAAAGAATTTTGTTTCTAGCCCTTGTGGTTCAAAAGTTATTAGCATAAACATGAGTGCAACTTTGGACAGCTGGTGGCGCTAGAGGGAATGAATTGGAGACTCCAAATTTGCTATGCTGATAGGTCAGACTCTCCTCTATCAGTGTGCCAAATTTGATAACTTTCCCGCAAGCGGTTCTATGGGCTGCCATAGACTCCCAGTCGGAAAAATGAAGAATAATAATAAATATAGCTGCAAGCAGCAATTATCGGGGCCAAGCGCAAGCAGACGACAGGATATGCCAACATGGCTGAAGGTGTCAGACCAACTGCAACAATGAGCAATTAAATACATTTAAAGAGGATTTTAGGCGAAATGGCTGAAAAATCATATAAAAAGTCATTCGAAATATGATTTAATGGATTATCACTTTCGACCAATCTGTGGCGCAGTTACAAAACTGATGTGATGTGGTCAGAGTGAAGTGACAATGACACATACAAAGTTTGGTGTCAATATGTCAAGGCATTGCAGAGATAAAGCCTGAATAGTGCTTTTAGCATCATGCCTCAACTTTGCTGCTACGCTATACGAAAACGGTTTCGTCTATAGACACGAAATCCATAACTTTTAGTCAGCACAGTCTGGAGATGATACGATTCGATTTTGGTGAAAATCGGACAAACGGTCTAGGAGGAGTTCGAAAAAGTAGGTTTTGACTGAAAATCAAGATGGCGGACAGGAAGCTAGGCCAAATAAGGAAACCTTGGTATCTATGTTCTCGTCTTGACCCAAGGAATCTATTAAGACCAGTTGCATTACAATAGGCCAACTTATTCAAAAGTTATTAGCAGTTTTGTAAATTTTGTTATAACTTTTGACCACTAGGTGGCACTGTCTCGAAATATTTTGGGTACCTTCAGGGGATGGTGCTGATGGCACATTTTGAGTTTCGTAATATTACACCAATGCATTTGTTTAGTATAGCATTTTATTTCACAAAACTGCATTGAAGTCAATGGGAATTTCATGTTTTGTTCTATTATAGCGCCACCAAGAGGCTGAGTCCCACCATCTTTTTTACATGTCCTCAGAGTGAGCTCATACATATGTGTGTCGATTTTGGTGAAAATATCTCAATTCGCTTCGGAGTTATAGACATTTATATGAAAAAACATGTAAAAAATGACTGACACATGACTTTGTTTGGAATTTACTACCCCTAAACATCAATATTTTCGCATTTGGGCATTGGCGTATAGCTATCGACCTATGTTTCCAAACTTCTGACGGTGGTTTCGTCTCGATCGGACTAGCGGTTTCAAAGATATAGCCAAATGTTTTTTAAGCGCTAAATCACAACGCTACACAAACCGTAAGGCGAAACCTAGCATGTTTGGTATCGTAGGACTCGGCAACGATTCAGGAGTCTAAAAAGATGAGTTTCGTGAAAATAAGTCGACCACACCCAAAGTTATAAGCATTTGAAAAAAAAAATTCACCACTAGGTGGCGCTGTTTCGAAACTTCTCAGGCTCATTCAGGGCATTGTGCTGATGACCCATACCACGTTTCGTAACAATCCGTTCATGCGTTCATAAAATACAGAATTTTAGCACAAAATTCAAAATGGCCGACAGCCAAAATGACCGATATGGTCAAATTGGATATCAGTCGACTCGGCATGTTGCCCTGAATCTAACGAGACCAATTGTATGATTTTTGGACAAACTGTTCAGAAGTTATAAGCAAAAATAGCCATTTTTCATATCTCCGGACCAGTAGGTGGCGCTGCGCCGAAACACAGCATGTAGCCTCAGGTCATGCTTGTGAGTACAAGTACCAAGTTTGGTCTGAATACGATAAACCGTTGCGGAGATACGGCCTTACGACTGTTTTTGCTAGCGCTACGTAAAATGTATTTGTGCGTTTATTGAAAACGGTTTGACGAATCCATTTGAATTCCATAACTTTTTGTCAGCACTACCTGAAGATGATCTGGTTCAATTTTCGTGCAAATCGGACAAACCGTCTAGGACGAGTTCGAAAAAATAGCTTTTTTTGAAAATTCAAGATGGCGGCCATATTTTTATGACGGCAAATGACGTCATAGGGTGCAATCGAATCGCCATGAGCTCAGGAATCAGAGGAAAAAAGAATTTCGCTGATTGGCCTTACGGTTCAAAAGTTATTAGCAAAATAAAAGTGAAACTTTGGACAGGTGGTGGCGCTAGAGGGAATGACTTAGAAACACCAAAATTGGTGTATTTAATGTTGAGACGGTCCTCTATCAGAATGTCAAACCAAAACAACTTTCCCGCAATCGGTTCTATGGGCTGCCATAGACTCCCATGGCGGAAGAATAATAATAATAAATATAGCTGCAAGCAGCAATTACCGGGGCCAAGCAGAATAAGACGACAAGACATGCCAACATGTCTGAAAGTGTCAGACCAACTGCAACAATGAGCAATTAAAGACATTTAAAGAGGATTTTAGGCGAAATGGCTGAAAAATCATGTAAAAAGTGATTCAAAATATGATTTAATGGATTGTCACTTTTGACCAAAAGGTGGCGCTGTTACGAAATTGATGTGGTGTGGTCAGAGTAAGTAGACAGTGACACATACAAAGTTTTGTGTCAATATGTCGAGGCATTGCAGATATAAAGCCTGAATAGTCATTTTGGCATCATGCCTCAACTTTGCTGCTGTGCTATACGAAAACGGTTTCATCAATCGACACGAAATCCATAACTTTTTGTCGGCACAGTCTGGAGATGATACGATTCGATTTTGGTGAAAATCGGACAAACGGTCTAGGAGGAGTTCGAAAAAGTAGGTTTTGAATGAAAATCAAGATGGCGGACAGGAAGTTTGGCCAAATAAGGAAAACTTGGTATCTATGTTCTCGGCTTGACCCAAGGAATCTATTAAGAACCGTGGAATTTCAATAGCCAGATTTATTCAAAAGTTATTAGCCTTTTTGGAAATTTTGTTATAACTTTTGACCACTAGGTGGCGCTGTCTTGAAATATTTTGGTTGCCTTCAGGGGATGGTGCTGATGACACAATCTGAGTTTCGTAATATTACACCAATGCATTTGTTTAGTATAGCATTTTATTTCACAAAACTGTATTGAAGTCAATGGGAATTTCATATTTTGTTCAATTATAGCGCCACCAAGAGGCTCAGTCCCACAATTTTTTTTACGTGTCCTCAGAGTGAGCCCATACATATGTGTGTCAATTTTGGTGAAAATATCTCAATTCGCTTCGGAGTTATAGACATTTATATGAAAAAACACGAAAAAAATGACTGACACATGACTTTGATTGGAAATTAGTACCCCTAAACATCAATATTTTCGCATTTGGGCATTGGTGTATAGCTATCGACCTATGTTTCCAAACTTCTGACGGTGGTTTCGTCTCGATCGGACTAGCGGTTTCAAAGATATAGCCAAATGTTTTTTAAGCGCTAAATCACAACGCTACACAAACCGTAAGGCGAAACCTAGCATGTTTGGTATCGTAGGACTCGGCAACGATTCAGGAGTCTAAAAAGATGAGTTTCGTGAAAATAAGTCGACCACACCCAAAGTTATAAGCATTTGAAAAAAAAAATTCACCACTAGGTGGCGCTGTTTCGAAACTTCTCAGGCTCATTCAGGGCATTGTGCTGATGACCCATACCACGTTTCGTAACAATCCGTTCATGCGTTCATAAAATACAGAATTTTAGCACAAAATTCAAAATGGCCGACAGCCAAAATGACCGATATGGTCAAATTGGATATCAGTCGACTCGGCATGTTGCCCTGAATCTAACGAGACCAATTGTATGATTTTTGGACAAACTGTTCAGAAGTTATAAGCAAAAATAGCCATTTTTCATATCTCCGGACCAGTAGGTGGCGCTGCGCCGAAACACAGCATGTAGCCTCAGGTCATGCTTGTGAGTACAAGTACCAAGTTTGGTCTGAATACGATAAACCGTTGCGGAGATACGGCCTTATGACTGTTTTTGCTAGCGCTACGTAAAATGTATTTGTGCGTTTATTGAAAACGGTTTGACGAATCCATTTGAATTCCATAACTTTTTGTCAGCACTACCTGAAGATGATCTGGTTCAATTTTCGTGCAAATCGGACAAACCGTCTAGGACGAGTTCGAAAAAGTAGCTTTTTTTGAAAATTCAAGATGGCGGCCATATTTTTATGACGGAAAATGACGTCATAGGGTGCAATCGAATCGCCATGAGCTCAGGAATCAGAGAAAAAAAGAATTTCGCTGATTGGCCTTACGGTTCAAAAGTTATTAGCAAAGTAAAAGTGAAACTTTGGACAGGTGGTGGCGCTAGAGGGAATGACTTAGAAACACCAAAATTGGTGTATTTAATGTTGAGACGGTCCTCTATCAGAATGTCAAACCAAAACAACTTTCCCGCAATCGATTCTATGGGCTGCCATAGACTCCCATGGCGGAAGAATAATAATAATAATAATAATAATAATAATAAGAAACGGAACAGATACAATAGGTGCCTCCGCACCTTCGGTGCTTGGCCCCTAATAATAATAATAATAAATATAGCTGCAAGCAGCAATTACCGGGGCCAAGCAGAATAAGACGACAAGACATGCCAACATGTCTGAAAGTGTCAGACCAACTGCGGCAATGAGCAATCAAAGACATTAAAGAGGATTTTAGGCAAAATGCCTGAAAAATCATAGAAACAATAATTAAAAATATGATTTAATGGATTATCACTTTCGACCAATAGGTGGCGCAGTTACAAAACTGATGTGATGTGGTCAGAGTGATGTGACAAAGACACATACAAAGTTTGGTGTCAATATGTCAAGGCATTGCAAAGATAAAGCCTGAATAGTGCTTTTAGCATCATGCCTCAACTTTGCTGCTGCGCTATATGAAAACGGTTTCATCAATCGACACGAAATCCATAACTTTTAGTCGGCACAGTCTGGAGATGATATGATTCGATTTTGGTGAAAATCGGACAAACGGTGTGGGAGGAGTTCGAAAAAGTAGGTTTTGAATGAAAATAGCATTTTATTTCACAAAACTGTATTGAAGTCAATGGGAATTTCATGTTTTGTTCCATTATAGCGCCACCAAGAGGCTCAGTCCCACAATTTTTTTTACATGTCCTCAGAGTGAGCCCATACATATGTGTGTCAGTTTTGGTGAAAATATCTCAATTCGCTTTAGAGTTATAGACATTTATATGAAAAAACACGTAAAAAATGACTGACACATGACTTTGTTTGAATTTTACTACCCCTAAACATCAATATTTTCGCATTTGGGCATTGGCATATAGCTATCGACCTATGTTTCCAAACTTCTGACGATGGTTTCGTCTCGATCGGACAAACGGTTTCGAAGACATAGCCTAATGTTTTTTAAGCGCTAAATCACAACGCTACACAAACTGTAAGACGAAACCTAGCATGTTTGGTATCGTAGGACTCGGCAAGGTTTCAGGAGACTAATTAGATGAGTCTCATGAAAATAAGTCGACCACACCCAAAGTTATAAGCATTTGAAAAAAAAAATTCACCACTAGGTGGCGCTGTTTCGAAACTTCTCACACTTCTTCAGGACATCGTGCTGATGACCCATACCAAGTTTCGTAACAATCCGTTCATGCGTTGTTAAAATACAGCATTTTAGCACAAAATTCAAAATGGCCGACATTCAAATTGGCCGATATGGCAAAATTGGATATCAGTCGACTCGGCATGACGCCCTGAATCTATCAAGACCAATTTTATGATTTTTGGACAAACTGTTCAGAAGTTATAAGCAAAAATAGCAATTTTTCATATCTCCGGACCTGTAGGTGGCGCTGTGCCGAAACGCAGCATGTAGCCTCAGGTCATGCTTGTGAGTACATGTACCAAGTTTGGTCTGAATACGATAAACCGTTGCGGAGATACAGCCTTACGACTGTTTTTGCAAGCGCTACGTAAAATTTGTTCGAGCGTTTATCGAAAACGGTTTGACGAATCAACAAGATTTTAATAACTTTTTGTCACCCCTGCCTGAAGATGATCCGATTCAATTTTCGTGCAAATCGGACAAACCGTCTAGGACGAGTTCGAAAAAGTACCTTTTTAGGAAAATTCAAAATGGCGGTCATGTTTTTATGACAGAAAATGACGATATAGGGTGCAATCAAATCGTCATGAGCTCAGGAATCAGAGGAAAAAAGGATTTCGCTGATTGGCCTTACGGTTCAAAAGTTATTAGCAAAGTAAAAGTGAAACTTTGGACAGGTGGTGGCGCTAGAGGGAATGACTTAGACACACCAAAATTGGTGTACTTAATGTTGGGACTGTCCTCTATCAGAATGTCAAACCAAAACAACTTTCCCGCAATCGGTTCTATGGGCTGCCATAGACTCCCAGAGCGGAAGAAGAAGAATAATAATAATAAGAACGCGAACGGATACAATAGGTGCCTCCGCACCTTCGGTGCTTGGCCCCTAATAATAATAATAATAATAATAAGAAACGGAACAGATACAATAGGTGCCTCCGCACCTTCGGTGCTTGGCCCCTAATAAGAACGGGAACAGATACAATAGGTGCCTCCGCACCTTCGGTGCTTGGCCCCTAAATATAGCTGCAAGCAGCAATTATCGGGGCCAAGCGCAAGCAGATGACAGGATATGCCAACATGGCTGAAGGTGTCAGACCAACTGCAACAATGAGCAATTAAATACATTTAAAGAGTATTTTAGGTGAAATGGCTGAAAAATCACATAAATTGTCATTCAAAATATGATTTAATGGATTATCACTTTCGACCAATAGGTGGCGCAGTTACAAAACTGATGTGATGTGGTCAGAGTGAAGTGACAATGACACATACAAAGTTTGGTGTCAATATGTCAAGGCATTGCAGAGATAAAGCCTGAATAGTGCTTTTAGCATCATGCCTCAAATTTGCTGCTACGCTATACGAAAACAGTTTCGTGTATCGTCACGAAATCCATAACTTTTAGTCAGCACAGTCTGGAGATGATACGATTCGATTTTGGTGAAAATCAGATAAATGGTCTAGGAGGAGTTCGAAAAAGTAGGTTTTGACTGAAAATCAAGATAGCGGACAGGAAGTTCGGCCAAATAAGGAAAACTTGGTATCTATGTTCTCGGCTTGACCCAAGGAATCTATTAAGACCAGTGGCATTTCAAAAGCCAGATTTATTCAAAAGTTATTAGCCTTTTTGGAAATTTTGTCATAACATTTGATCACTAGGTGGCGCTGTCTCGAAATATTTTGGGTACCTTCAGGGGATGGTGCTGATGGCACATTCTGAGTTTCGTAATATTACACCAATGCATTTGTTTACTATAGCATTTTAATTCACAAAATTGTATTGAAGTCAATGGGAATTTCATGTTTTGTTCTGTTATATCGCCACCAAGAGACTCAGTCCCACCATTTTTTTTATGTGTCCTCAGAGTGAGCCCATGCATATTTGTGTCAATTTTGGTGAAAATATCTCAATTCGCTTCGGAGTTATAGACATTTATATGAAAAAACACGTAAAAAATGACTGACACATGACTTTGATTGGAATTTACTACCCCTAAACATCAATATTTTCACATTTGGGCATTGGCATTTAGCTATCGACCTATGTTTCCAAACTTCTGACGGTGGTTTCGTCTCGATCGGACAAGCGGTTTCAAAGATATAGCCAAATGTTTTTTAAGCGCTAAATCACAACGCTACACAAACCATAAGGCAAAACCTAACATGTTTGGTATCGTTGGACTCGGCAATGATTCAGGAGTCTAAAGAGATGAGTCTCGTGAAAATAAGTTGACCACACCCAAAGTTATAAGCATTTGGAAGCATTTGGGGAAAAAAATTCACCACTAGATGGCACTGTTTCGAAACTTCTCAGACTCCTTCAGGACATCGTGCTGATGACCCATACCGAGTTTCGTAACGATACGTTCATGCATTCCTAAAATACAGCATTTTAGCACATAATTCAAAATGGCCGACAGCCAAAATGGCTGATCTGGGAAAATTGGATATCAGTCGACTCAGCATGACGTCCTGAATCTAACGAGACCACGTTTATGATTTTTGGGCAATCCATTCAGAAGTTATAAGCAAAAACAGCCATTTTTCATATCTCCGGACCAGTAGGTGGCACTATGGCGAAACGCAGCAAGTAGCCTCAGGTCATGCTTGTGATGATATGGACCAAGTTTGGTCTGAATATGATAAAGTGTTGAGGAGATACAAGCTTGTGTCTGTTTTCGTTAGCGCTACGTAAAATTTGTTTGCGCGGTATTCGAGAACAGTTTGACGAATCAACACGAATTCCATAACTTTTTGTCGGCATGGTCTGGAGATGATCTGGTTCAATTTTCGTGAAAATCGGAGTAACGGTCTAGGAGGAGTTTGAAAAAGTATGTTTTTCGGAAAATTCAAAATGGTGGAAAAATTTCCATGACGGAAAATGACGTCATAGGGTGCAGTCGAATCGTCCTGAGCCAAGGAATAAGAGGAAAAAAAGAATTTTGTTTCTAGCCCTTGTGGTTCAAAAGTTATTAGCATAAACATGAGTGCAACTTTGGACAGCTGGTGGCGCTAGAGGGAATGAATTGGAGACTCCAAATTTGCTATGCTGATAGGTCAGACTCTCCTCTATCAGTGTGCCAAATTTGATAACTTTCCCGCAAGCGGTTCTATGGGCTGCCATAGACTCCCAGTCGGAAAAATGAAGAATAATAATAAATATAGCTGCAAGCAGCAATTATCGGGGCCAAGCGCAAGCAGACGACAGGATATGCCAACATGGCTGAAGGTGTCAGACCAACTGCAACAATGAGCAATTAAATACATTTAAAGAGGATTTTAGGCGAAATGGCTGAAAAATCATATAAAAAGTCATTCGAAATATGATTTAATGGATTATCACTTTCGACCAATCTGTGGCGCAGTTACAAAACTGATGTGATGTGGTCAGAGTGAAGTGACAATGACACATACAAAGTTTGGTGTCAATATGTCAAGGCATTGCAGAGATAAAGCCTGAATAGTGCTTTTAGCATCATGCCTCAACTTTGCTGCTACGCTATACGAAAACGGTTTCGTCTATAGACACGAAATCCATAACTTTTAGTCAGCACAGTCTGGAGATGATACGATTCGATTTTGGTGAAAATCGGACAAACGGTCTAGGAGGAGTTCGAAAAAGTAGGTTTTGACTGAAAATCAAGATGGCGGACAGGAAGCTAGGCCAAATAAGGAAACCTTGGTATCTATGTTCTCGTCTTGACCCAAGGAATCTATTAAGACCAGTTGCATTACAATAGGCCAACTTATTCAAAAGTTATTAGCAGTTTTGTAAATTTTGTTATAACTTTTGACCACTAGGTGGCACTGTCTCGAAATATTTTGGGTACCTTCAGGGGATGGTGCTGATGGCACATTTTGAGTTTCGTAATATTACACCAATGCATTTGTTTAGTATAGCATTTTATTTCACAAAACTGCATTGAAGTCAATGGGAATTTCATGTTTTGTTCTATTATAGCGCCACCAAGAGGCTGAGTCCCACCATCTTTTTTACATGTCCTCAGAGTGAGCTCATACATATGTGTGTCGATTTTGGTGAAAATATCTCAATTCGCTTCGGAGTTATAGACATTTATATGAAAAAACATGTAAAAAATGACTGACACATGACTTTGTTTGGAATTTACTACCCCTAAACATCAATATTTTCGCATTTGGGCATTGGCGTATAGCTATCGACCTATGTTTCCAAACTTCTGACGGTGGTTTCATCTCGATCGGACTAGCGGTTTCAAAGATATAGCCAAATGTTTTTTAAGCGCTAAATCACAACGCTACACAAACCGTAAGGCGAAACCTAGCATGTTTGGTATCATAGGACTCGGCAACGATTCAGGAGTCTAAAAAGATGAGTTTCGTGAAAATAAGTCGACCACACCCAAAGTTATAAGCATTTGAAAAAAAAAATTCACCACTAGGTGGCGCTGTTTCGAAACTTCTCAGGCTCATTCAGGGCATTGTGCTGATGACCCATACCACGTTTCGTAACAATCTGTTCATGCGTTCTTAAAATACAGCATTTTAGCACAAAATTCAAAATGGCCGACAGTCAAAATGGCCGATATGGTAATATTGGATATCAGTCGACTCGGCATGTTACCCTGAATCTAACGAGACCAATTTTATGATTTTTGGACAAACTGTTCAGAAGTTATAAGCAAAAATAGCCATTTTTCATATCTCCGGACCAGTAGGTGGCGCTGCGCCGAAACACAGCATGTAGCCTCAGGTCATGCTTGTGATGACATGTACCAAGTTTGGTCTGAATCCGATAAAGCGTTGCGGAGATACGGCCTTACATCTGTTTTCGCAAGCGCTACGTAAAATGTATTCGTGGGTTTATCGAAAACTGTTAAGCGAATCAACTTGAATTCCATAACTTTTTGTCAGCATGGTCTGTAGATGATCTGGTTCAATTTTCGTGCAAATCGGACCAACCGTCTAGGACGAGTTCGAAAAAGTAGCTTTTTAGATAAATTCAAAATGGCGGCCATATTGTTATGACAGAAATGATGTCATAGGGTGCAATCGAATTGGCATGAGCTCAGGAATCAGAGAGAAAAATAATTGTGTTGATTGGCCTTACGGTTCAAAAGTTATTAGCAAAATAAAAGTGAAACTTTGGACAGGTGGTGGCGCTAGAGGGAATGACTTAGACACACCAAAATTGGTGTATTTAATGTTGGGACTGTCCTCTATCAGAATGTCAAACCAAAACAACTTTCCCGCATTCGGTTCTATGGGCTGCCATAGACTCCCAGTTGGAAGAAGGAAGAATAATAATAATAAGAACGGGAACAGATACAATAGGTGCCTACGCACCTTCGGTGCTTGGCCCCTAATAATAGGAACGGGAACAGATACAATAGGTGCCTACGCACCTTCGGTGCTTGGCCCCTAAATATAGCTGCAAGCAGCCATTACCGGGGCCAAGCAGAATAAGACGACAAGACATGCCGACATGTCTGAAAGTGTCAGACCAACTGCAACAATGAGCAATTAAAGACATTTAAAGAGGATTTTAGGCAAAATGCCTGAAAAATCATAGAAACAATAATTAAAAATATGATTTGATGGATTATCACTTTCGACCAATAGGTGGCGCAGTTACAAAACTGATGTGATGTGGTCAGAGTGATTTGATGGATTATCACTTTCGACCAATAGGTGGCGCAGTTACAAAACTGATGTGATGTGGTCAGAGTGAAGTTACAATGACACATACAAAGTTTGGTGTCAATATGTCAAGGCATTGCAGAGATAAAGCCTTAATTAATGCTATTAGCATCATGCCTCAAATTTGCTGCTGCCCTATACGAAAACGGTTTCGTCTATCGACACGAAATCCATAACTTTTAGTCGGCACGGTCTGAAGATGATCTGATTCAATTTTCGTGGAAATTGGAGCAACGGCCTAGGAGGAGTTCGAAAAAGTAGCTTTTTCGGAAAATTCAAAGTGGCGGAAAGCCTTTCATGACGGAAAATGACGTCATAGGGTGCAATCGAATCGTCATTAGGTCAGGAATCAGAGGAAAAAAGAATTTTGTTTCTAGCCCTTGTGGTTCAAAAGTTATTAGCATAAACATGAGTGAAACTTTGGACAGTTGGTGGCGCTAGAGGGAATGACTTAGACACACCAAAATTGGTGTACTTAATGTTGGGACTGTCCTCTATCAGAATGTCAAACCATTACAACTTTCCCGCGATCGGTTCTATGGGCTGCCATAGACTCCCAGTCGGAAGAAGGAAGAATAATAATAATAAATATAGCTGCAAGCAGCAATTACCGGGGCCAAGCAGAATAAGACGACAAGACATGCCAACATGGCTGAAAGTGTCAGACCAACTGCAACAATCAGCAATTAAAGACATTTAAAGAAGATTTTAGGCAAAATGCCTGAAATATCAGAGAAACAGTAATTAAAAATATGATTTAATGGATTATCACTTTCGACCAATAGGTGGCGCAGTTACAAAACTGATGTGATGTGATCAGAGTGAAGTGACAATGACACATACAAAGTTTGGTGTCTATATGTCAAGGCATTGCAGAGATAAAGCCTGAATAGTCCTTTTGGCATCATGCCTCAACTTTGCTGCTGCGCTATACGAAAACGGTTTCGTCTATCGACACGAAATCCATAACTTTTAGTCAGCACGGTCTGGAGATGATACGATTCGATTTTCGTGAAAATCGGACAAACGGTCTAGGAGGAGTTCGAAAAAGTAGGTTTTGACTTAAAATCAAGATGGCGGACAGGAAGTTCGGCCAAATAAGGTAAACTTGGTATCTATGTTCTCGGCTTGACCCAACGAATCTATTAAGACCAGTGCCATTTCAATAGCCAGATTTATTCAAAAGTTATTAGCCTTTATGTAAATTTTGTTATAACTTTTGACCACTAGGAGGCGCTGTCTCGAAACTTCTCACGCTACTTCAAGGCATTGTGCTGATGACCCATACCAAGTTTCGTAACAATCCGTTCATGCTTTCTTAAAATACAGCATTTTAGCACAAAATTCAAAATGGCCGACAGCCAAAATGGCTGATCTGGGAAAATTGGATATAAATCGACTCAGCATGACGCCCTGAATCTAACAAGACCAAATTTATGATTTTTGGACAAACTGTTCAGAAGTTATAAGAAAAAAAATCTATTTTTCATATCTCCGGACCAGTAGGTGGTGCTGTGCCGAAACGCAGCATGTTGCCTCAGGTCATGCTTGTGATGACATGTACCAAGTTTGGTCTGAATCCAATAAAGCGTTGCGGAGATACAGCCTTATGTCTGTTTTCGCAAGCGCTACGTACAATTTGTTCGAGGGTTTATCGAAAACGGTTTGGAGAATCAACTTGAATTCCATAACTTTTTGTCGGCATGGTCTGGAGATGATCTGGTTCAATTTTCGTGAAAATCGGAGTAACGGCCTAGGAGGAGTTCGAAAAAGTAGGTTTTTCGGAAAATTCAAAATGGCGGAAAAATTTTCATGACGGAAAATGACGTCATATGGTGCAATCGAATCGTACTGAGCCAAGGAATAAGAGGAAAAAAGAATTTTGTTTCTAGCCCTTGTGGTTCAAAAGTTATTAGCATAAACATGAGTGCAACTTTGGACAGCTGGTGGCGCTAGAGGGAATGAATTGCAGACTCCAAATTTGCTATGCTGATAGTTCAGACTCTCCTCTATCAGTGTGCCAAATTTTATAACTTTCCCGCAAGCGGTTCTATGGACTGCCATAGACTCCCAGTCGGAAAAATGAAGAATAATAATAATAATAGGAACGGGAACAGATACAATAGGTGCCTACGCACCTTCGGTGCTTGGCCCCTAATAATAATAATAATAATAATAATAATAAGAAACGGAACAGATACAATAGGTGCCTCCGCACCTTCGGTGCTTGGCCCCTAAATATAGCTGCAAGCAGCAATTATCGGGGCCAAGCGCAAGCAGATGACAGGATATGCCAACATGGCTGAAGGTGTCAGACCAACTGCAACAATGAGCAATTAAATACATTTAAAGAGGATTTTAGGCAAAATGGCTGAAAAATCATATAAAAAGTCATTCAAAATATGATTTAATGGATTATCAGTTTTGACCAATAGGTGGCGCAGTTACAAAACTGATGTGATGTGGTCAGAGTGAAGTGACAATGACACACTCAAAGTTTGGTGTCAATATGTCAAGGCATTGCAGAGATAAATTCTGAATAGTGCTATTAGCATCATGCCTCAACTTTGCTGCTGCGCTATACGAAAACGGTTTCGTCTATCGACACGAATTCCATAACTTTTAGTCAGCACAGTTTAGTATAGCATTTTATTTCACAAAACTGTATTGAAGTCAATGGGAATTTCATGTTTTGTTCTATTATAGCGCCACCAAGAGGCTCAGTCCCACAATTTTTTTTATGTGTCCTCAGAGTGAGCCCATACATATGTGTGTCAATTTTGGTGAAAATATCTCGATTCACTTCTCAATTCACGCGTTTACATGCAGGATCCATCTTGGAAATGTCACATGCCTGTCCTGTCTTGTGCTGCACATGGGTGTTTTGTTATTTTGGGCCATGTGCTCGTGTCTATTGTCTAGCCCCTCCCATCTTGTTATCTGATTATTGGTTAATTTGTCCCATCTGTCTGTCTCGTTACCCTCCTTTGTTTGTTCCCCTATTTAGCCTCCTTGTGTTTGTAGTCTTGTGCTGGTTCGTTGTCCGAGTTTCCCCGTTCCTGGAGTCCTGAGTTTTTTGAGTTTTTGTACCTTGTCTGTATGTTACTAATAAATTTCCTCTGCACCTGTATCCTCGTCTCACGTTAACTGTTTCGTGACAGGAAAACAGTCGCGACTAATCGAGCCACGAACGCCGTGCTACGTTAGATTTCACAAACATAATTCCTATCGACCAGCTCACTTAGCACGGCGTTTGTGGCCCGATTAGTCGAGACTGTTTTCCAAAATGGATCCTGCATGTAAACGCGTAATGTACTGTCTTTATAAAGTATCTTCTTATTAAACTGTCTGTACACTTACAAAGTTCTCAATGCTTCGGTTTGCATGTATGGACCCTCATTATGCTACCGTGTTAGTGTGAGGCTATTTTGAGCCTTGTTAGTGGTATTAACTAGTGATTTACTTTTACTTATTCTGTGCCCCATATACTATTGTTATGAGCTAATCTGTTTTTAGAGATAAAACACTTTATATTCGATTATCATGAAAACGCATCTCAGGGAACGATGGACTCGGTTACCATGTATTAATTACCCCTAGGTTCATTTTTCACTGGATTTGTCCTTTAAGGCCTTTAAGGCCTTTAAGCACACAAGCATCAAAAGACATCAAGTTTTATTTAGCAAGCATTTAACAACTGCCATTATAGATGAAAAAGTCAATTTACAGCCAATACAGGCAGTTTACCATAGGAAATATGGTTCTAAAGCTTTTTTACAGTTATAGCACCTTTTGCCTAGTCCTCTTATAGTCTTGCCTGATCTCCACCACTTTTATTAGTAGTACTCAAAGTGTGCCCATATATATGTTTTAGATTTGTTGTAAATATTTAATTTTGATAAGGAGTTTAGACAATTATATTCAGTGGCGTAACGAGCCAACACCGGGCCCTTAAGTAGGATTATCAAGGCGGGCCCCTTGATGATGCAATTGATGACATTGATGACTCAATGTCCGCGAGTAGGCTACCATGAATAGGGCAGGATATGATCATACACAGCATATAAGAGATGAGATGACTAACAAAATCAGGAGTAGCCTACGCTCAACCAAAAACAAAACAAAAAAAACAACAAAAAAACAATGGGGACAGCGCACTATAAAACATTGTTAGGCCTAGGTCCAAATACATGAAAAAGATGCTCTCTTACATTATAGCGGGATTTTCCGGGCTTTCCTATGTGCAACTGCAAAGTTGTCGATTAGATCAGGATTGTGCGCACAGGCATTCTCAATTGACCCTTCGCAGGGAGTTTTATTGACAGGCGATCTGACTAATCATAATCCGCCATTTTGTCCAACAAAGCAGTCAGGAGAGTTAGTAGATTAACATAGGAGGATTTAAATTTGAAAAACAAAGTGTACTGACGTCTTAGCACTTTAAAACAACATTCCTTTTATGTTCATTCATGTTTATTTTAATGGTATAAATTAACTAGAAGGAAGAGATGATCGGTTCACAAGCAGCTTTAACTGAGCCTCGAGTCTACAGCGATCTGTCAGACACATTAAGAGTCACAAAACGGTATTTATTGTTTAAATGTCTCTAAAAAATGACTACATTTGAAAGGTGAGACTTTGTTTCATATCAAAAGTACTTGTCTGTCAGCGCGCAGTCTTTTTTCTGATCCGCAATGTATTTTTCACTGCGTGAGAACTTGGTGTGGTGTGAGAGTGGCGTCGCTTGTCAGACATAGCAACAGTAACTAAAGTGGGCGGGTCTTTGCGACCGGTCATTGACAGTATGGACGGGGATTCGCCAGTCCCAATTCAAAACAAATTTCATCACAATCCATCATTGTTCGTTTCAAACATGTGAGGGCATCAAAATGATCCATGGGTGAAACTGATTGGATTTAATTAATTTTTTTGTCAGTTCCTATCAGAATTTTAACATTTTGGCGTTATTGTTTAACTATTTACCTATGTTTTCAAATTTCCTTTGTTTTTTTGTTGTTGTCTAGATCAGAATATCGGCTTTAAGGATAACCACAATTTTTTAAAGCTCTAAATGACACTTACAAAAACCATAAGGCGAAACCTGGCATGTTTGGTATTGTTGGACTCGGCAAGGATTCTTAGGAGGTCACTCCTGTGAAAAAAACATGGGCTTCCTTGAAACTTCTGAGGCTCCTTCAAGGCTTTGTGCCAATGACGTATACTGAGTTTTTTGAGATACACCAATGTTCTCATAGACTATCATGGCACCCTGGACAAAGACACTGCATGCCAATTTTCAGTAGACTAACGGTTGTGTGCGCTTATAGCTATTTTAATGATTTTTTTCACTGTTATAGCGCCACCAAGTGGCCAATTGTCACGATTTTTTTCATGTCAACTCAGATTGAGCTTATGAACATGTGTCTCAAGTTTAGTGAAAATATCTCATTCCGTTCACAAGTTATAACCATTTTATAGCGCCACCAAGTGGCCAATTGTCATGATTTTTTTCACGTGACCTCAGAATGAGCTCATGAACATGTGTCCCAAGTTTTGTGAAAATATCTCTTTCCGTTCACAAGTTATAACCATTTTATAGTGCTACCTAGTGGCCAATTGTTGCGATTTTTTTCAAGTGATCTCAGATTGAACTCAGGAAGATGTGTCCCAAGTTTAGCAAAAAAATCTCTTTCCGTTCACAATTTATAACCGTTTTAGTAAAAGTGGCCCTGGTGCCATCAAAGATTTTGGTTCCCCTTATCGACCGTTAATTGAAATTTAGAATTTTTTGGATGATTATTGATTGTCAGACTCCAGAGAATATTCTTGCAGTGGTTTGGTTCCAATCGGGTGAAAAACCAAGGAGAAGTTCGCAAAAATAGTTTTTTCAAAAAAATGCAATTTACTCGAAATTGGTGCCTGAAGGGCGAGCAAATCGGAGATAGCCATTTTGTACGCCTTGAGCCAAGGATTCCAACGATATGGGGCACTTGATCCTGGGACAAACGGTCTAAGAGTTATGAGCAATTTTGAACTTTTGGTTGCTGTAGCGCCACCTATGGGCCATTCGGGGTCATACTCTGATAGGTTGTCCCCAAATTGAGGCCTACCATCTGGCCAGGTTTCACGTCTCTAGGCCTTACGGTTTGGCCTGCACGATGCGTTTTACGAATCCTTACAATTACAATAGGGTTTCAGCATTTCATGCTTGAACCCCTAATAAGAATGAAGGCTTTTTGCCAGTTATAGCGCCACCTATGGTCCGATCTCCATGAAACTCTGCATGCTTCCTCACCATGTTCTGACACATATGCTCATCAATTTTGGTGAAGTTCTGAGTTTTCATTTGGGATTTATAGGCTTTTTAGTGTATTTTGCCACGCCCCTTTTCTAAATGACCCTGTTACAGCCACCCAAATGCAAAAGTTCAACTTTTTTTCGATAATTATTGATCTAGAGAGTCCAGAGAAAGGTCCTAGACTGGTTTGGTTCCGATCTGGCGAAAAACCTAGGACTAGTTGGCAAAAGTAGGTTTCGGACAAAATTTGACATAGCAGAACATTTTTCTGGCCTAAATTGAAATTGGAGATAGCCATTTTGTCCGCCTTGAGCCAGGGATCACAGTGTTGTAAGACACTCGAGTCTAGGACAAACGGTCTAGGAGTTATGGGCGATTTAGTACTTTTGCACTAAATCTGTAGCTGTAGCACAACGTAAAATTTGTTTGCGCGGTATTCGAGAACGGTTTGACGAATCAACACGAATTCCATAACTTTTTGTCGGTACAGTGTGGAGATGATACGATTCGATTTTGGTGAAAATCGGACAAACGGTCTAGGAGGAGTTCGAAAAAGTAGGTTTTGACTGAAAATCAAGATGGCGGACAGGAAGTTCGGCCAAATTTGGCAAACTTGGTATCTATGTTCTCAGCGTGACCCAGGGAATCTATTAAGACCAGTGGCATTTCAATAGGCAGATGTATTCAAAGGTTATTAGCCTTTTTGGAAATGTTGTTATAACTTTTGACCACAAGGTGGCGCTGTTTCGAAACTTCTCACGCTCCTTCAGGGCATCGTGCTGATGACCCATACCATGTTTCGTAACAATCCATTCATGCGTTCTTAAAATACAGCATTTTAGCACAAAATTCAAAATGGTCGACAGCCAAAATGGCCGATATGGTAAAATTGGATATCAGTCGACTCAGCATGTTGGCCTGAATCTAACGAGACCAATTTGATGATTTTTGGGCAAACTGTTCAGAAGTTATAAGCAAAAATAGCCATTTTTCATATCTCCGGACCAGTAGGTGGCGCTGCGCCGAAACGCAGCATGTAGCCTCAGGTCATGCTTGTGATGACATGTGCCAAGTTTGGTCTGAATCCAATAAAGCGTTGCGGAGATACAGCCTTACGTCTGTTTTCGCAAGCGCTACGTAAAATTTGTTTGTGGGTTTTTTTCGAAAATTGCTAAGCGAATCAACTTGAATTCCATAACTTTTTGTCGGCATGGTCTGTAGATGATCTGATTCAATTTTCATGGAAATTGGAGCAACGGCCTAGGAGGAGTTCGAAAAAGTAGCTTTTCCGGAAAATTCAAAATGGCGGAAAACTTTTCATGACGGAAAATGACGTCATAGGGTGCAATCGAATCGTCATGGGGTCAGGAATCAGAGGGAAAAAGAATTTTGTTTCTAGCCCTTGTGGTTCAAAAGTTATTAGAATAAACATGAGTGAAACTTTGGACAGTTGGTGGCGCTAGAGGGAATGACTTAGACACACCAAAATTGGTGTATTTAATGTTGGGACTGTCCTCTATCAGAATGTCAAACCATTACAACTTTCCCGCGATCGGTTCTATGGGCTGCCATAGACTCCCAGAGCGGAAGAAGAAGAAGAATTATTTTTGGTACGCCAACAGATACAATAGGTGCCTACGCACATTCTGTGCTTGGCCCCTAATAATAAGGGAACCTTTTTGCCATTTATAGCGCCACCTATGGTCCGATCTGCATGAAACTCGGCACGCTTGTTCACCATGTCATGACACATATGCTCAGCGATTTTCGTGATGTTCTGAGTTTTTGTTTAGGATTTATAGGCTTTCGACTGTATTTTGCCCCGCCCATTTTCCAAATGACCCTGTTATAGCCAACCAAATGCAAAAATTCTACTTTTTTTTCGAAAACTATTGATCGAGAGAGTCCAGAGAAATGTCCTAGACTGGTTTGGTTCCGATCGGGCGAAAAACCAGGGACTAGTTCGCAAAAGTAGGTTTTGGACAAAATTCGACATAGCAGAAAATTGTCCCTGCCTAAATCAAAATCGGAGATAGCCATTTTGTACGCCTTGAGCCAAGGATTCCAACGATATGGGGCACTTGATCCTGGGACAAACGGTCTAAGAGTTATGAGCAATTTTGAACTTTTGGTTGCTGTAGCGCCACCTATGGGCCATTCGGGGTCATACTCTGATAGGTTGTCCCCAAATTGAGGCCTACCATCTGGCCAGGTTTCACGTCTCTAGGCCTTACGGTTTGGCCTGCACGATGCGTTTTACGAATCCTTACAATTACAATAGGGTTTCAGCATTTCATGCTTGAACCCCTAATAAGAATGAAGGCTTTTTGCCAGTTATAGCGCCACCTATGGTCCGATCTCCATGAAACTCTGCATGCTTCCTCACCATGTTCTGACACATATGCTCATCAATTTTGGTGAAGTTCTGAGTTTTCATTTGGGATTTATAGGCTTTTTAGTGTATTTTGCCACGCCCCTTTTCTAAATGACCCTGTTACAGCCACCCAAATGCAAAAGTTCAACTTTTTTTCGATAATTATTGATCTAGAGAGTCCAGAGAAAGGTCCTAGACTGGTTTGGTTCCGATCTGGCGAAAAACCTAGGACTAGTTGGCAAAAGTAGGTTTCGGACAAAATTCGACATAGCAGAACATTTTTCTGGCCTAAATTGAAATTGGAGATAGCCATTTTGTCCGCCTTGAGCCAGGGATCACAGTGTTGTAAGACACTCGAGTCTAGGACAAACGGTCTAGGAGTTATGGGCGATTTAGTACTTTTGCACTAAATCTGTAGCTGTAGCACAACGTAAAATTTGTTTGCGCGGTATTCGAGAACGGTTTGACGAATCAACACGAATTCCATAACTTTTTGTCGGTACAGTGTGGAGATGATACGATTCGATTTTGGTGAAAATCGGACAAACGGTCTAGGAGGAGTTCGAAAAAGTAGGTTTTGACTGAAAATCAAGATGGCGGACAGGAAGTTCGGCCAAATTTGGCAAACTTGGTATCTATGTTCTCAGCGTGACCCAGGGAATCTATTAAGACCAGTGGCATTTCAATAGGCAGATTTATTCAAAGGTTATTAGCCTTTTTGGAAATGTTGTTATAACTTTTGACCACAAGGTGGCGCTGTTTCGAAACTTCTCACGCTCCTTCAGGGCATCGTGCTGATGACCCATACCATGTTTCGTAACAATCCATTCATGCGTTCTTAAAATACAGCATTTTAGCACAAAATTCAAAATGGTCGACAGCCAAAATGGCCGATATGGTAAAATTGGATATCAGTCGACTCAGCATGTTGGCCTGAATCTAACGAGACCAATTTGATGATTTTTGGGCAAACTGTTCAGAAGTTATAAGCAAAAATAGCCATTTTTCATATCTCCGGACCAGTAGGTGGCGCTGCGCCGAAACGCAGCATGTAGCCTCAGGTCATGCTTGTGATGACATGTGCCAAGTTTGGTCTGAATCCAATAAAGCGTTGCGGAGATACAGCCTTACGTCTGTTTTCGCAAGCGCTACGTAAAATTTGTTTGTGGGTTTTTTTCGAAAATTGCTAAGCGAATCAACTTGAATTCCATAACTTTTTGTCGGCATGGTCTGTAGATGATCTGATTCAATTTTCATGGAAATTGGAGCAACGGCCTAGGAGGAGTTCGAAAAAGTAGCTTTTCCGGAAAATTCAAAATGGCGGAAAACTTTTCATGACGGAAAATGACGTCATAGGGTGCAATCGAATCGTCATGGGGTCAGGAATCAGAGGGAAAAAGAATTTTGTTTCTAGCCCTTGTGGTTCAAAAGTTATTAGAATAAACATGAGTGAAACTTTGGACAGTTGGTGGCGCTAGAGGGAATGACTTAGACACACCAAAATTGGTGTATTTAATGTTGGGACTGTCCTCTATCAGAATGTCAAACCATTACAACTTTCCCGCGATCGGTTCTATGGGCTGCCATAGACTCCCAGAGCGGAAGAAGAAGAAGAATTATTTTTGGTACGCCAACAGATACAATAGGTGCCTACGCACATTCTGTGCTTGGCCCCTAATAATAAGGGAACCTTTTTGCCATTTATAGCGCCACCTATGGTCCGATCTGCATGAAACTCGGCACGCTTGTTCACCATGTCATGACACATATGCTCAGCGATTTTCGTGATGTTCTGAGTTTTTGTTTAGGATTTATAGGCTTTCGACTGTATTTTGCCCCGCCCATTTTCCAAATGACCCTGTTATAGCCAACCAAATGCAAAAATTCTACTTTTTTTTCGAAAACTATTGATCGAGAGAGTCCAGAGAAATGTCCTAGACTGGTTTGGTTCCGATCGGGCGAAAAACCAGGGACTAGTTCGCAAAAGTAGGTTTTGGACAAAATTCGACATAGCAGAAAATTGTCCCTGCCTAAATCAAAATCGGAGATAGCCATTTTGTACGCCTTGAGCCAAGGATTCCAACGATATGGGGCACTTGATCCTGGGACAAACGGTCTAAGAGTTATGAGCAATTTTGAACTTTTGGTTGCTGTAGCGCCACCTATGGGCCATTCGGGGTCATACTCTGATAGGTTGTCCCCAAATTGAGGCCTACCATCTGGCCAGGTTTCACGTCTCTAGGCCTTACGGTTTGGCCTGCACGATGCGTTTTACGAATCCTTACAATTACAATAGGGTTTCAGCATTTCATGCTTGAACCCCTAATAAGAATGAAGGCTTTTTGCCAGTTATAGCGCCACCTATGGTCCGATCTCCATGAAACTCTGCATGCTTCCTCACCATGTTCTGACACATATGCTCATCAATTTTGGTGAAGTTCTGAGTTTTCATTTGGGATTTATAGGCTTTTTAGTGTATTTTGCCACGCCCCTTTTCTAAATGACCCTGTTACAGCCACCCAAATGCAAAAGTTCAACTTTTTTTCGATAATTATTGATCTAGAGAGTCCAGAGAAAGGTCCTAGACTGGTTTGGTTCCGATCTGGCGAAAAACCTAGGACTAGTTGGCAAAAGTAGGTTTCGGACAAAATTCGACATAGCAGAACATTTTTCTGGCCTAAATTGAAATTGGAGATAGCCATTTTGTCCGCCTTGAGCCAGGGATCACAGTGTTGTAAGACACTCGAGTCTAGGACAAACGGTCTAGGAGTTATGGGCGATTTAGTACTTTTGCACTAAATCTGTAGCTGTAGCACAACGTAAAATTTGTTTGCGCGGTATTCGAGAACGGTTTGACGAATCAACACGAATTCCATAACTTTTTGTCGGTACAGTGTGGAGATGATACGATTCGATTTTGGTGAAAATCGGACAAACGGTCTAGGAGGAGTTCGAAAAAGTAGGTTTTGACTGAAAATCAAGATGGCGGACAGGAAGTTCGGCCAAATTTGGCAAACTTGGTATCTATGTTCTCAGCGTGACCCAGGGAATCTATTAAGACCAGTGGCATTTCAATAGGCAGATTTATTCAAAGGTTATTAGCCTTTTTGGAAATGTTGTTATAACTTTTGACCACAAGGTGGCGCTGTTTCGAAACTTCTCACGCTCCTTCAGGGCATCGTGCTGATGACCCATACCATGTTTCGTAACAATCCATTCATGCGTTCTTAAAATACAGCATTTTAGCACAAAATTCAAAATGGTCGACAGCCAAAATGGCCGATATGGTAAAATTGGATATCAGTCGACTCAGCATGTTGGCCTGAATCTAACGAGACCAATTTGATGATTTTTGGGCAAACTGTTCAGAAGTTATAAGCAAAAATAGCCATTTTTCATATCTCCGGACCAGTAGGTGGCGCTGCGCCGAAACGCAGCATGTAGCCTCAGGTCATGCTTGTGATGACATGTGCCAAGTTTGGTCTGAATCCAATAAAGCGTTGCGGAGATACAGCCTTACGTCTGTTTTCGCAAGCGCTACGTAAAATTTGTTTGTGGGTTTTTTTCGAAAATTGCTAAGCGAATCAACTTGAATTCCATAACTTTTTGTCGGCATGGTCTGTAGATGATCTGATTCAATTTTCATGGAAATTGGAGCAACGGCCTAGGAGGAGTTCGAAAAAGTAGCTTTTCCGGAAAATTCAAAATGGCGGAAAACTTTTCATGACGGAAAATGACGTCATAGGGTGCAATCGAATCGTCATGGGGTCAGGAATCAGAGGGAAAAAGAATTTTGTTTCTAGCCCTTGTGGTTCAAAAGTTATTAGAATAAACATGAGTGAAACTTTGGACAGTTGGTGGCGCTAGAGGGAATGACTTAGACACACCAAAATTGGTGTATTTAATGTTGGGACTGTCCTCTATCAGAATGTCAAACCATTACAACTTTCCCGCGATCGGTTCTATGGGCTGCCATAGACTCCCAGAGCGGAAGAAGAAGAAGAATTATTTTTGGTACGCCAACAGATACAATAGGTGCCTACGCACATTCTGTGCTTGGCCCCTAATAATAAGGGAACCTTTTTGCCATTTATAGCGCCACCTATGGTCCGATCTGCATGAAACTCGGCACGCTTGTTCACCATGTCATGACACATATGCTCAGCGATTTTCGTGATGTTCTGAGTTTTTGTTTAGGATTTATAGGCTTTCGACTGTATTTTGCCCCGCCCATTTTCCAAATGACCCTGTTATAGCCAACCAAATGCAAAAATTCTACTTTTTTTTCGAAAACTATTGATCGAGAGAGTCCAGAGAAATGTCCTAGACTGGTTTGGTTCCGATCGGGCGAAAAACCAGGGACTAGTTCGCAAAAGTAGGTTTTGGACAAAATTCGACATAGCAGAAAATTGTCCCTGCCTAAATCAAAATCGGAGATAGCCATTTTGTACGCCTTGAGCCAAGGATTCCAACGATATGGGGCACTTGATCCTGGGACAAACGGTCTAAGAGTTATGAGCAATTTTGAACTTTTGGTTGCTGTAGCGCCACCTATGGGCCATTCGGGGTCATACTCTGATAGGTTGTCCCCAAATTGAGGCCTACCATCTGGCCAGGTTTCACGTCTCTAGGCCTTACGGTTTGGCCTGCACGATGCGTTTTACGAATCCTTACAATTACAATAGGGTTTCAGCATTTCATGCTTGAACCCCTAATAAGAATGAAGGCTTTTTGCCAGTTATAGCGCCACCTATGGTCCGATCTCCATGAAACTCTGCATGCTTCCTCACCATGTTCTGACACATATGCTCATCAATTTTGGTGAAGTTCTGAGTTTTCATTTGGGATTTATAGGCTTTTTAGTGTATTTTGCCACGCCCCTTTTCTAAATGACCCTGTTACAGCCACCCAAATGCAAAAGTTCAACTTTTTTTCGATAATTATTGATCTAGAGAGTCCAGAGAAAGGTCCTAGACTGGTTTGGTTCCGATCTGGCGAAAAACCTAGGACTAGTTGGCAAAAGTAGGTTTCGGACAAAATTCGACATAGCAGAACATTTTTCTGGCCTAAATTGAAATTGGAGATAGCCATTTTGTCCGCCTTGAGCCAGGGATCACAGTGTTGTAAGACACTCGAGTCTAGGACAAACGGTCTAGGAGTTATGGGCGATTTAGTACTTTTGCACTAAATCTGTAGCTGTAGCACAACGTAAAATTTGTTTGCGCGGTATTCGAGAACGGTTTGACGAATCAACACGAATTCCATAACTTTTTGTCGGTACAGTGTGGAGATGATACGATTCGATTTTGGTGAAAATCGGACAAACGGTCTAGGAGGAGTTCGAAAAAGTAGGTTTTGACTGAAAATCAAGATGGCGGACAGGAAGTTCGGCCAAATTTGGCAAACTTGGTATCTATGTTCTCAGCGTGACCCAGGGAATCTATTAAGACCAGTGGCATTTCAATAGGCAGATTTATTCAAAGGTTATTAGCCTTTTTGGAAATGTTGTTATAACTTTTGACCACAAGGTGGCGCTGTTTCGAAACTTCTCACGCTCCTTCAGGGCATCGTGCTGATGACCCATACCATGTTTCGTAACAATCCATTCATGCGTTCTTAAAATACAGCATTTTAGCACAAAATTCAAAATGGTCGACAGCCAAAATGGCCGATATGGTAAAATTGGATATCAGTCGACTCAGCATGTTGGCCTGAATCTAACGAGACCAATTTGATGATTTTTGGGCAAACTGTTCAGAAGTTATAAGCAAAAATAGCCATTTTTCATATCTCCGGACCAGTAGGTGGCGCTGCGCCGAAACGCAGCATGTAGCCTCAGGTCATGCTTGTGATGACATGTGCCAAGTTTGGTCTGAATCCAATAAAGCGTTGCGGAGATACAGCCTTACGTCTGTTTTCGCAAGCGCTACGTAAAATTTGTTTGTGGGTTTTTTTCGAAAATTGCTAAGCGAATCAACTTGAATTCCATAACTTTTTGTCGGCATGGTCTGTAGATGATCTGATTCAATTTTCATGGAAATTGGAGCAACGGCCTAGGAGGAGTTCGAAAAAGTAGCTTTTCCGGAAAATTCAAAATGGCGGAAAACTTTTCATGACGGAAAATGACGTCATAGGGTGCAATCGAATCGTCATGGGGTCAGGAATCAGAGGGAAAAAGAATTTTGTTTCTAGCCCTTGTGGTTCAAAAGTTATTAGAATAAACATGAGTGAAACTTTGGACAGTTGGTGGCGCTAGAGGGAATGACTTAGACACACCAAAATTGGTGTATTTAATGTTGGGACTGTCCTCTATCAGAATGTCAAACCATTACAACTTTCCCGCGATCGGTTCTATGGGCTGCCATAGACTCCCAGAGCGGAAGAAGAAGAAGAATTATTTTTGGTACGCCAACAGATACAATAGGTGCCTACGCACATTCTGTGCTTGGCCCCTAATAATAAGGGAACCTTTTTGCCATTTATAGCGCCACCTATGGTCCGATCTGCATGAAACTCGGCACGCTTGTTCACCATGTCATGACACATATGCTCAGCGATTTTCGTGATGTTCTGAGTTTTTGTTTAGGATTTATAGGCTTTCGACTGTATTTTGCCCCGCCCATTTTCCAAATGACCCTGTTATAGCCAACCAAATGCAAAAATTCTACTTTTTTTTCGAAAACTATTGATCGAGAGAGTCCAGAGAAATGTCCTAGACTGGTTTGGTTCCGATCGGGCGAAAAACCAGGGACTAGTTCGCAAAAGTAGGTTTTGGACAAAATTCGACATAGCAGAAAATTGTCCCTGCCTAAATCAAAATCGGAGATAGCCATTTTGTACGCCTTGAGCCAAGGATTCCAACGATATGGGGCACTTGATCCTGGGACAAACGGTCTAAGAGTTATGAGCAATTTTGAACTTTTGGTTGCTGTAGCGCCACCTATGGGCCATTCGGGGTCATACTCTGATAGGTTGTCCCCAAATTGAGGCCTACCATCTGGCCAGGTTTCACGTCTCTAGGCCTTACGGTTTGGCCTGCACGATGCGTTTTACGAATCCTTACAATTACAATAGGGTTTCAGCATTTCATGCTTGAACCCCTAATAAGAATGAAGGCTTTTTGCCAGTTATAGCGCCACCTATGGTCCGATCTCCATGAAACTCTGCATGCTTCCTCACCATGTTCTGACACATATGCTCATCAATTTTGGTGAAGTTCTGAGTTTTCATTTGGGATTTATAGGCTTTTTAGTGTATTTTGCCACGCCCCTTTTCTAAATGACCCTGTTACAGCCACCCAAATGCAAAAGTTCAACTTTTTTTCGATAATTATTGATCTAGAGAGTCCAGAGAAAGGTCCTAGACTGGTTTGGTTCCGATCTGGCGAAAAACCTAGGACTAGTTGGCAAAAGTAGGTTTCGGACAAAATTCGACATAGCAGAACATTTTTCTGGCCTAAATTGAAATTGGAGATAGCCATTTTGTCCGCCTTGAGCCAGGGATCACAGTGTTGTAAGACACTCGAGTCTAGGACAAACGGTCTAGGAGTTATGGGCGATTTAGTACTTTTGCACTAAATCTGTAGCTGTAGCACAACGTAAAATTTGTTTGCGCGGTATTCGAGAACGGTTTGACGAATCAACACGAATTCCATAACTTTTTGTCGGTACAGTGTGGAGATGATACGATTCGATTTTGGTGAAAATCGGACAAACGGTCTAGGAGGAGTTCGAAAAAGTAGGTTTTGACTGAAAATCAAGATGGCGGACAGGAAGTTCGGCCAAATTTGGCAAACTTGGTATCTATGTTCTCAGCGTGACCCAGGGAATCTATTAAGACCAGTGGCATTTCAATAGGCAGATTTATTCAAAGGTTATTAGCCTTTTTGGAAATGTTGTTATAACTTTTGACCACAAGGTGGCGCTGTTTCGAAACTTCTCACGCTCCTTCAGGGCATCGTGCTGATGACCCATACCATGTTTCGTAACAATCCATTCATGCGTTCTTAAAATACAGCATTTTAGCACAAAATTCAAAATGGTCGACAGCCAAAATGGCCGATATGGTAAAATTGGATATCAGTCGACTCAGCATGTTGGCCTGAATCTAACGAGACCAATTTGATGATTTTTGGGCAAACTGTTCAGAAGTTATAAGCAAAAATAGCCATTTTTCATATCTCCGGACCAGTAGGTGGCGCTGCGCCGAAACGCAGCATGTAGCCTCAGGTCATGCTTGTGATGACATGTGCCAAGTTTGGTCTGAATCCAATAAAGCGTTGCGGAGATACAGCCTTACGTCTGTTTTCGCAAGCGCTACGTAAAATTTGTTTGTGGGTTTTTTTCGAAAATTGCTAAGCGAATCAACTTGAATTCCATAACTTTTTGTCGGCATGGTCTGTAGATGATCTGATTCAATTTTCATGGAAATTGGAGCAACGGCCTAGGAGGAGTTCGAAAAAGTAGCTTTTCCGGAAAATTCAAAATGGCGGAAAACTTTTCATGACGGAAAATGACGTCATAGGGTGCAATCGAATCGTCATGGGGTCAGGAATCAGAGGGAAAAAGAATTTTGTTTCTAGCCCTTGTGGTTCAAAAGTTATTAGAATAAACATGAGTGAAACTTTGGACAGTTGGTGGCGCTAGAGGGAATGACTTAGACACACCAAAATTGGTGTATTTAATGTTGGGACTGTCCTCTATCAGAATGTCAAACCATTACAACTTTCCCGCGATCGGTTCTATGGGCTGCCATAGACTCCCAGAGCGGAAGAAGAAGAAGAATTATTTTTGGTACGCCAACAGATACAATAGGTGCCTACGCACATTCTGTGCTTGGCCCCTAATAATAAGGGAACCTTTTTGCCATTTATAGCGCCACCTATGGTCCGATCTGCATGAAACTCGGCACGCTTGTTCACCATGTCATGACACATATGCTCAGCGATTTTCGTGATGTTCTGAGTTTTTGTTTAGGATTTATAGGCTTTCGACTGTATTTTGCCCCGCCCATTTTCCAAATGACCCTGTTATAGCCAACCAAATGCAAAAATTCTACTTTTTTTTCGAAAACTATTGATCGAGAGAGTCCAGAGAAATGTCCTAGACTGGTTTGGTTCCGATCGGGCGAAAAACCAGGGACTAGTTCGCAAAAGTAGGTTTTGGACAAAATTCGACATAGCAGAAAATTGTCCCTGCCTAAATCAAAATCGGAGATAGCCATTTTGTACGCCTTGAGCCAAGGATTCCAACGATATGGGGCACTTGATCCTGGGACAAACGGTCTAAGAGTTATGAGCAATTTTGAACTTTTGGTTGCTGTAGCGCCACCTATGGGCCATTCGGGGTCATACTCTGATAGGTTGTCCCCAAATTGAGGCCTACCATCTGGCCAGGTTTCACGTCTCTAGGCCTTACGGTTTGGCCTGCACGATGCGTTTTACGAATCCTTACAATTACAATAGGGTTTCAGCATTTCATGCTTGAACCCCTAATAAGAATGAAGGCTTTTTGCCAGTTATAGCGCCACCTATGGTCCGATCTCCATGAAACTCTGCATGCTTCCTCACCATGTTCTGACACATATGCTCATCAATTTTGGTGAAGTTCTGAGTTTTCATTTGGGATTTATAGGCTTTTTAGTGTATTTTGCCACGCCCCTTTTCTAAATGACCCTGTTACAGCCACCCAAATGCAAAAGTTCAACTTTTTTTCGATAATTATTGATCTAGAGAGTCCAGAGAAATGTCCTAGACTGGTTTGGTTCCGATCTGGCGAAAAACCTAGGACTAGTTGGCAAAAGTAGGTTTCGGACAAAATTCGACATAGCAGAACATTTTTCTGGCCTAAATTGAAATTGGAGATAGCCATTTTGTCCGCCTTGAGCCAGGGATCACAGTGTTGTAAGACACTCGAGTCTAGGACAAACGGTCTAGGAGTTATGGGCGATTTAGTACTTTTGCACTAAATCTGTAGCTGTAGCACAACGTAAAATTTGTTTGCGCGGTATTCGAGAACGGTTTGACGAATCAACACGAATTCCATAACTTTTTGTCGGTACAGTGTGGAGATGATACGATTCGATTTTGGTGAAAATCGGACAAACGGTCTAGGAGGAGTTCGAAAAAGTAGGTTTTGACTGAAAATCAAGATGGCGGACAGGAAGTTCGGCCAAATTTGGCAAACTTGGTATCTATGTTCTCAGCGTGACCCAGGGAATCTATTAAGACCAGTGGCATTTCAATAGGCAGATTTATTCAAAGGTTATTAGCCTTTTTGGAAATGTTGTTATAACTTTTGACCACAAGGTGGCGCTGTTTCGAAACTTCTCACGCTCCTTCAGGGCATCGTGCTGATGACCCATACCATGTTTCGTAACAATCCATTCATGCGTTCTTAAAATACAGCATTTTAGCACAAAATTCAAAATGGTCGACAGCCAAAATGGCCGATATGGTAAAATTGGATATCAGTCGACTCAGCATGTTGGCCTGAATCTAACGAGACCAATTTGATGATTTTTGGGCAAACTGTTCAGAAGTTATAAGCAAAAATAGCCATTTTTCATATCTCCGGACCAGTAGGTGGCGCTGCGCCGAAACGCAGCATGTAGCCTCAGGTCATGCTTGTGATGACATGTGCCAAGTTTGGTCTGAATCCAATAAAGCGTTGCGGAGATACAGCCTTACGTCTGTTTTCGCAAGCGCTACGTAAAATTTGTTTGTGGGTTTTTTTCGAAAATTGCTAAGCGAATCAACTTGAATTCCATAACTTTTTGTCGGCATGGTCTGTAGATGATCTGATTCAATTTTCATGGAAATTGGAGCAACGGCCTAGGAGGAGTTCGAAAAAGTAGCTTTTCCGGAAAATTCAAAATGGCGGAAAACTTTTCATGACGGAAAATGACGTCATAGGGTGCAATCGAATCGTCATGGGGTCAGGAATCAGAGGGAAAAAGAATTTTGTTTCTAGCCCTTGTGGTTCAAAAGTTATTAGAATAAACATGAGTGAAACTTTGGACAGTTGGTGGCGCTAGAGGGAATGACTTAGACACACCAAAATTGGTGTATTTAATGTTGGGACTGTCCTCTATCAGAATGTCAAACCATTACAACTTTCCCGCGATCGGTTCTATGGGCTGCCATAGACTCCCAGAGCGGAAGAAGAAGAAGAATTATTTTTGGTACGCCAACAGATACAATAGGTGCCTACGCACATTCTGTGCTTGGCCCCTAATAATAAGGGAACCTTTTTGCCATTTATAGCGCCACCTATGGTCCGATCTGCATGAAACTCGGCACGCTTGTTCACCATGTCATGACACATATGCTCAGCGATTTTCGTGATGTTCTGAGTTTTTGTTTAGGATTTATAGGCTTTCGACTGTATTTTGCCCCGCCCATTTTCCAAATGACCCTGTTATAGCCAACCAAATGCAAAAATTCTACTTTTTTTTCGAAAACTATTGATCGAGAGAGTCCAGAGAAATGTCCTAGACTGGTTTGGTTCCGATCGGGCGAAAAACCAGGGACTAGTTCGCAAAAGTAGGTTTTGGACAAAATTCGACATAGCAGAAAATTGTCCCTGCCTAAATCAAAATCGGAGATAGCCATTTTGTACGCCTTGAGCCAAGGATTCCAACGATATGGGGCACTTGATCCTGGGACAAACGGTCTAAGAGTTATGAGCAATTTTGAACTTTTGGTTGCTGTAGCGCCACCTATGGGCCATTCGGGGTCATACTCTGATAGGTTGTCCCCAAATTGAGGCCTACCATCTGGCCAGGTTTCACGTCTCTAGGCCTTACGGTTTGGCCTGCACGATGCGTTTTACGAATCCTTACAATTACAATAGGGTTTCAGCATTTCATGCTTGAACCCCTAATAAGAATGAAGGCTTTTTGCCAGTTATAGCGCCACCTATGGTCCGATCTCCATGAAACTCTGCATGCTTCCTCACCATGTTCTGACACATATGCTCATCAATTTTGGTGAAGTTCTGAGTTTTCATTTGGGATTTATAGGCTTTTTAGTGTATTTTGCCACGCCCCTTTTCTAAATGACCCTGTTACAGCCACCCAAATGCAAAAGTTCAACTTTTTTTCGATAATTATTGATCTAGAGAGTCCAGAGAAATGTCCTAGACTGGTTTGGTTCCGATCTGGCGAAAAACCTAGGACTAGTTGGCAAAAGTAGGTTTCGGACAAAATTCGACATAGCAGAACATTTTTCTGGCCTAAATTGAAATTGGAGATAGCCATTTTGTCCGCCTTGAGCCAGGGATCACAGTGTTGTAAGACACTCGAGTCTAGGACAAACGGTCTAGGAGTTATGGGCGATTTAGTACTTTTGCACTAAATCTGTAGCTGTAGCACAACGTAAAATTTGTTTGCGCGGTATTCGAGAACGGTTTGACGAATCAACACGAATTCCATAACTTTTTGTCGGTACAGTGTGGAGATGATACGATTCGATTTTGGTGAAAATCGGACAAACGGTCTAGGAGGAGTTCGAAAAAGTAGGTTTTGACTGAAAATCAAGATGGCGGACAGGAAGTTCGGCCAAATTTGGCAAACTTGGTATCTATGTTCTCAGCGTGACCCAGGGAATCTATTAAGACCAGTGGCATTTCAATAGGCAGATTTATTCAAAGGTTATTAGCCTTTTTGGAAATGTTGTTATAACTTTTGACCACAAGGTGGCGCTGTTTCGAAACTTCTCACGCTCCTTCAGGGCATCGTGCTGATGACCCATACCATGTTTCGTAACAATCCATTCATGCGTTCTTAAAATACAGCATTTTAGCACAAAATTCAAAATGGTCGACAGCCAAAATGGCCGATATGGTAAAATTGGATATCAGTCGACTCAGCATGTTGGCCTGAATCTAACGAGACCAATTTGATGATTTTTGGGCAAACTGTTCAGAAGTTATAAGCAAAAATAGCCATTTTTCATATCTCCGGACCAGTAGGTGGCGCTGCGCCGAAACGCAGCATGTAGCCTCAGGTCATGCTTGTGATGACATGTGCCAAGTTTGGTCTGAATCCAATAAAGCGTTGCGGAGATACAGCCTTACGTCTGTTTTCGCAAGCGCTACGTAAAATTTGTTTGTGGGTTTTTTTCGAAAATTGCTAAGCGAATCAACTTGAATTCCATAACTTTTTGTCGGCATGGTCTGTAGATGATCTGATTCAATTTTCATGGAAATTGGAGCAACGGCCTAGGAGGAGTTCGAAAAAGTAGCTTTTCCGGAAAATTCAAAATGGCGGAAAACTTTTCATGACGGAAAATGACGTCATAGGGTGCAATCGAATCGTCATGGGGTCAGGAATCAGAGGGAAAAAGAATTTTGTTTCTAGCCCTTGTGGTTCAAAAGTTATTAGAATAAACATGAGTGAAACTTTGGACAGTTGGTGGCGCTAGAGGGAATGACTTAGACACACCAAAATTGGTGTATTTAATGTTGGGACTGTCCTCTATCAGAATGTCAAACCATTACAACTTTCCCGCGATCGGTTCTATGGGCTGCCATAGACTCCCAGAGCGGAAGAAGAAGAAGAATTATTTTTGGTACGCCAACAGATACAATAGGTGCCTACGCACATTCTGTGCTTGGCCCCTAATAATAAGGGAACCTTTTTGCCATTTATAGCGCCACCTATGGTCCGATCTGCATGAAACTCGGCACGCTTGTTCACCATGTCATGACACATATGCTCAGCGATTTTCGTGATGTTCTGAGTTTTTGTTTAGGATTTATAGGCTTTCGACTGTATTTTGCCCCGCCCATTTTCCAAATGACCCTGTTATAGCCAACCAAATGCAAAAATTCTACTTTTTTTTCGAAAACTATTGATCGAGAGAGTCCAGAGAAATGTCCTAGACTGGTTTGGTTCCGATCGGGCGAAAAACCAGGGACTAGTTCGCAAAAGTAGGTTTTGGACAAAATTCGACATAGCAGAAAATTGTCCCTGCCTAAATCAAAATCGGAGATAGCCATTTTGTACGCCTTGAGCCAAGGATTCCAACGATATGGGGCACTTGATCCTGGGACAAACGGTCTAAGAGTTATGAGCAATTTTGAACTTTTGGTTGCTGTAGCGCCACCTATGGGCCATTCGGGGTCATACTCTGATAGGTTGTCCCCAAATTGAGGCCTACCATCTGGCCAGGTTTCACGTCTCTAGGCCTTACGGTTTGGCCTGCACGATGCGTTTTACGAATCCTTACAATTACAATAGGGTTTCAGCATTTCATGCTTGAACCCCTAATAAGAATGAAGGCTTTATGCCAGTTATAGCGCCACCTATGGTCCGATCTCCATGAAACTCTGCATGCTTCCTCACCATGTTCTGACACATATGCTCATCAATTTTGGTGAAGTTCTGAGTTTTCATTTGGGATTTATAGGCTTTTTAGTGTATTTTGCCACGCCCCTTTTCTAAATGACCCTGTTACAGCCACCCAAATGCAAAAGTTCAACTTTTTTTCGATAATTATTGATCTAGAGAGTCCAGAGAAAGGTCCTAGACTGGTTTGGTTCCGATCTGGCGAAAAACCTAGGACTAGTTGGCAAAAGTAGGTTTCGGACAAAATTCGACATAGCAGAACATTTTTCTGGCCTAAATTGAAATTGGAGATAGCCATTTTGTCCGCCTTGAGCCAGGGATCACAGTGTTGTAAGACACTCGAGTCTAGGACAAACGGTCTAGGAGTTATGGGCGATTTAGTACTTTTGCACTAAATCTGTAGCTGTAGCACAACGTAAAATTTGTTTGCGCGGTATTCGAGAACGGTTTGACGAATCAACACGAATTCCATAACTTTTTGTCGGTACAGTGTGGAGATGATACGATTCGATTTTGGTGAAAATCGGACAAACGGTCTAGGAGGAGTTCGAAAAAGTAGGTTTTGACTGAAAATCAAGATGGCGGACAGGAAGTTCGGCCAAATTTGGCAAACTTGGTATCTATGTTCTCAGCGTGACCCAGGGAATCTATTAAGACCAGTGGCATTTCAATAGGCAGATTTATTCAAAGGTTATTAGCCTTTTTGGAAATGTTGTTATAACTTTTGACCACAAGGTGGCGCTGTTTCGAAACTTCTCACGCTCCTTCAGGGCATCGTGCTGATGACCCATACCATGTTTCGTAACAATCCATTCATGCGTTCTTAAAATACAGCATTTTAGCACAAAATTCAAAATGGTCGACAGCCAAAATGGCCGATATGGTAAAATTGGATATCAGTCGACTCAGCATGTTGGCCTGAATCTAACGAGACCAATTTGATGATTTTTGGGCAAACTGTTCAGAAGTTATAAGCAAAAATAGCCATTTTTCATATCTCCGGACCAGTAGGTGGCGCTGCGCCGAAACGCAGCATGTAGCCTCAGGTCATGCTTGTGATGACATGTGCCAAGTTTGGTCTGAATCCAATAAAGCGTTGCGGAGATACAGCCTTACGTCTGTTTTCGCAAGCGCTACGTAAAATTTGTTTGTGGGTTTTTTTCGAAAATTGCTAAGCGAATCAACTTGAATTCCATAACTTTTTGTCGGCATGGTCTGTAGATGATCTGATTCAATTTTCATGGAAATTGGAGCAACGGCCTAGGAGGAGTTCGAAAAAGTAGCTTTTCCGGAAAATTCAAAATGGCGGAAAACTTTTCATGACGGAAAATGACGTCATAGGGTGCAATCGAATCGTCATGGGGTCAGGAATCAGAGGGAAAAAGAATTTTGTTTCTAGCCCTTGTGGTTCAAAAGTTATTAGAATAAACATGAGTGAAACTTTGGACAGTTGGTGGCGCTAGAGGGAATGACTTAGACACACCAAAATTGGTGTATTTAATGTTGGGACTGTCCTCTATCAGAATGTCAAACCATTACAACTTTCCCGCGATCGGTTCTATGGGCTGCCATAGACTCCCAGAGCGGAAGAAGAAGAAGAATTATTTTTGGTACGCCAACAGATACAATAGGTGCCTACGCACATTCTGTGCTTGGCCCCTAATAATAAGGGAACCTTTTTGCCATTTATAGCGCCACCTATGGTCCGATCTGCATGAAACTCGGCACGCTTGTTCACCATGTCATGACACATATGCTCAGCGATTTTCGTGATGTTCTGAGTTTTTGTTTAGGATTTATAGGCTTTCGACTGTATTTTGCCCCGCCCATTTTCCAAATGACCCTGTTATAGCCAACCAAATGCAAAAATTCTACTTTTTTTTCGAAAACTATTGATCGAGAGAGTCCAGAGAAATGTCCTAGACTGGTTTGGTTCCGATCGGGCGAAAAACCAGGGACTAGTTCGCAAAAGTAGGTTTTGGACAAAATTCGACATAGCAGAAAATTGTCCCTGCCTAAATCAAAATCGGAGATAGCCATTTTGTACGCCTTGAGCCAAGGATTCCAACGATATGGGGCACTTGATCCTGGGACAAACGGTCTAAGAGTTATGAGCAATTTTGAACTTTTGGTTGCTGTAGCGCCACCTATGGGCCATTCGGGGTCATACTCTGATAGGTTGTCCCCAAATTGAGGCCTACCATCTGGCCAGGTTTCACGTCTCTAGGCCTTACGGTTTGGCCTGCACGATGCGTTTTACGAATCCTTACAATTACAATAGGGTTTCAGCATTTCATGCTTGAACCCCTAATAAGAATGAAGGCTTTTTGCCAGTTATAGCGCCACCTATGGTCCGATCTCCATGAAACTCTGCATGCTTCCTCACCATGTTCTGACACATATGCTCATCAATTTTGGTGAAGTTCTGAGTTTTCATTTGGGATTTATAGGCTTTTTAGTGTATTTTGCCACGCCCCTTTTCTAAATGACCCTGTTACAGCCACCCAAATGCAAAAGTTCAACTTTTTTTCGATAATTATTGATCTAGAGAGTCCAGAGAAATGTCCTAGACTGGTTTGGTTCCGATCTGGCGAAAAACCTAGGACTAGTTGGCAAAAGTAGGTTTCGGACAAAATTCGACATAGCAGAACATTTTTCTGGCCTAAATTGAAATTGGAGATAGCCATTTTGTCCGCCTTGAGCCAGGGATCACAGTGTTGTAAGACACTCGAGTCTAGGACAAACGGTCTAGGAGTTATGGGCGATTTAGTACTTTTGCACTAAATCTGTAGCTGTAGCACAACGTAAAATTTGTTTGCGCGGTATTCGAGAACGGTTTGACGAATCAACACGAATTCCATAACTTTTTGTCGGTACAGTGTGGAGATGATACGATTCGATTTTGGTGAAAATCGGACAAACGGTCTAGGAGGAGTTCGAAAAAGTAGGTTTTGACTGAAAATCAAGATGGCGGACAGGAAGTTCGGCCAAATTTGGCAAACTTGGTATCTATGTTCTCAGCGTGACCCAGGGAATCTATTAAGACCAGTGGCATTTCAATAGGCAGATTTATTCAAAGGTTATTAGCCTTTTTGGAAATGTTGTTATAACTTTTGACCACAAGGTGGCGCTGTTTCGAAACTTCTCACGCTCCTTCAGGGCATCGTGCTGATGACCCATACCATGTTTCGTAACAATCCATTCATGCGTTCTTAAAATACAGCATTTTAGCACAAAATTCAAAATGGTCGACAGCCAAAATGGCCGATATGGTAAAATTGGATATCAGTCGACTCAGCATGTTGGCCTGAATCTAACGAGACCAATTTGATGATTTTTGGGCAAACTGTTCAGAAGTTATAAGCAAAAATAGCCATTTTTCATATCTCCGGACCAGTAGGTGGCGCTGCGCCGAAACGCAGCATGTAGCCTCAGGTCATGCTTGTGATGACATGTGCCAAGTTTGGTCTGAATCCAATAAAGCGTTGCGGAGATACAGCCTTACGTCTGTTTTCGCAAGCGCTACGTAAAATTTGTTTGTGGGTTTTTTTCGAAAATTGCTAAGCGAATCAACTTGAATTCCATAACTTTTTGTCGGCATGGTCTGTAGATGATCTGATTCAATTTTCATGGAAATTGGAGCAACGGCCTAGGAGGAGTTCGAAAAAGTAGCTTTTCCGGAAAATTCAAAATGGCGGAAAACTTTTCATGACGGAAAATGACGTCATAGGGTGCAATCGAATCGTCATGGGGTCAGGAATCAGAGGGAAAAAGAATTTTGTTTCTAGCCCTTGTGGTTCAAAAGTTATTAGAATAAACATGAGTGAAACTTTGGACAGTTGGTGGCGCTAGAGGGAATGACTTAGACACACCAAAATTGGTGTATTTAATGTTGGGACTGTCCTCTATCAGAATGTCAAACCATTACAACTTTCCCGCGATCGGTTCTATGGGCTGCCATAGACTCCCAGAGCGGAAGAAGAAGAAGAATTATTTTTGGTACGCCAACAGATACAATAGGTGCCTACGCACATTCTGTGCTTGGCCCCTAATAATAAGGGAACCTTTTTGCCATTTATAGCGCCACCTATGGTCCGATCTGCATGAAACTCGGCACGCTTGTTCACCATGTCATGACACATATGCTCAGCGATTTTCGTGATGTTCTGAGTTTTTGTTTAGGATTTATAGGCTTTCGACTGTATTTTGCCCCGCCCATTTTCCAAATGACCCTGTTATAGCCAACCAAATGCAAAAATTCTACTTTTTTTTCGAAAACTATTGATCGAGAGAGTCCAGAGAAATGTCCTAGACTGGTTTGGTTCCGATCGGGCGAAAAACCAGGGACTAGTTCGCAAAAGTAGGTTTTGGACAAAATTCGACATAGCAGAAAATTGTCCCTGCCTAAATCAAAATCGGAGATAGCCATTTTGTACGCCTTGAGCCAAGGATTCCAACGATATGGGGCACTTGATCCTGGGACAAACGGTCTAAGAGTTATGAGCAATTTTGAACTTTTGGTTGCTGTAGCGCCACCTATGGGCCATTCGGGGTCATACTCTGATAGGTTGTCCCCAAATTGAGGCCTACCATCTGGCCAGGTTTCACGTCTCTAGGCCTTACGGTTTGGCCTGCACGATGCGTTTTACGAATCCTTACAATTACAATAGGGTTTCAGCATTTCATGCTTGAACCCCTAATAAGAATGAAGGCTTTTTGCCAGTTATAGCGCCACCTATGGTCCGATCTCCATGAAACTCTGCATGCTTCCTCACCATGTTCTGACACATATGCTCATCAATTTTGGTGAAGTTCTGAGTTTTCATTTGGGATTTATAGGCTTTTTAGTGTATTTTGCCACGCCCCTTTTCTAAATGACCCTGTTACAGCCACCCAAATGCAAAAGTTCAACTTTTTTTCGATAATTATTGATCTAGAGAGTCCAGAGAAATGTCCTAGACTGGTTTGGTTCCGATCTGGCGAAAAACCTAGGACTAGTTGGCAAAAGTAGGTTTCGGACAAAATTCGACATAGCAGAACATTTTTCTGGCCTAAATTGAAATTGGAGATAGCCATTTTGTCCGCCTTGAGCCAGGGATCACAGTGTTGTAAGACACTCGAGTCTAGGACAAACGGTCTAGGAGTTATGGGCGATTTAGTACTTTTGCACTAAATCTGTAGCTGTAGCACAACGTAAAATTTGTTTGCGCGGTATTCGAGAACGGTTTGACGAATCAACACGAATTCCATAACTTTTTGTCGGTACAGTGTGGAGATGATACGATTCGATTTTGGTGAAAATCGGACAAACGGTCTAGGAGGAGTTCGAAAAAGTAGGTTTTGACTGAAAATCAAGATGGCGGACAGGAAGTTCGGCCAAATTTGGCAAACTTGGTATCTATGTTCTCAGCGTGACCCAGGGAATCTATTAAGACCAGTGGCATTTCAATAGGCAGATTTATTCAAAGGTTATTAGCCTTTTTGGAAATGTTGTTATAACTTTTGACCACAAGGTGGCGCTGTTTCGAAACTTCTCACGCTCCTTCAGGGCATCGTGCTGATGACCCATACCATGTTTCGTAACAATCCATTCATGCGTTCTTAAAATACAGCATTTTAGCACAAAATTCAAAATGGTCGACAGCCAAAATGGCCGATATGGTAAAATTGGATATCAGTCGACTCAGCATGTTGGCCTGAATCTAACGAGACCAATTTGATGATTTTTGGGCAAACTGTTCAGAAGTTATAAGCAAAAATAGCCATTTTTCATATCTCCGGACCAGTAGGTGGCGCTGCGCCGAAACGCAGCATGTAGCCTCAGGTCATGCTTGTGATGACATGTGCCAAGTTTGGTCTGAATCCAATAAAGCGTTGCGGAGATACAGCCTTACGTCTGTTTTCGCAAGCGCTACGTAAAATTTGTTTGTGGGTTTTTTTCGAAAATTGCTAAGCGAATCAACTTGAATTCCATAACTTTTTGTCGGCATGGTCTGTAGATGATCTGATTCAATTTTCATGGAAATTGGAGCAACGGCCTAGGAGGAGTTCGAAAAAGTAGCTTTTCCGGAAAATTCAAAATGGCGGAAAACTTTTCATGACGGAAAATGACGTCATAGGGTGCAATCGAATCGTCATGGGGTCAGGAATCAGAGGGAAAAAGAATTTTGTTTCTAGCCCTTGTGGTTCAAAAGTTATTAGAATAAACATGAGTGAAACTTTGGACAGTTGGTGGCGCTAGAGGGAATGACTTAGACACACCAAAATTGGTGTATTTAATGTTGGGACTGTCCTCTATCAGAATGTCAAACCATTACAACTTTCCCGCGATCGGTTCTATGGGCTGCCATAGACTCCCAGAGCGGAAGAAGAAGAAGAATTATTTTTGGTACGCCAACAGATACAATAGGTGCCTACGCACATTCTGTGCTTGGCCCCTAATAATAAGGGAACCTTTTTGCCATTTATAGCGCCACCTATGGTCCGATCTGCATGAAACTCGGCACGCTTGTTCACCATGTCATGACACATATGCTCAGCGATTTTCGTGATGTTCTGAGTTTTTGTTTAGGATTTATAGGCTTTCGACTGTATTTTGCCCCGCCCATTTTCCAAATGACCCTGTTATAGCCAACCAAATGCAAAAATTCTACTTTTTTTTCGAAAACTATTGATCGAGAGAGTCCAGAGAAATGTCCTAGACTGGTTTGGTTCCGATCGGGCGAAAAACCAGGGACTAGTTCGCAAAAGTAGGTTTTGGACAAAATTCGACATAGCAGAAAATTGTCCCTGCCTAAATCAAAATCGGAGATAGCCATTTTGTACGCCTTGAGCCAAGGATTCCAACGATATGGGGCACTTGATCCTGGGACAAACGGTCTAAGAGTTATGAGCAATTTTGAACTTTTGGTTGCTGTAGCGCCACCTATGGGCCATTCGGGGTCATACTCTGATAGGTTGTCCCCAAATTGAGGCCTACCATCTGGCCAGGTTTCACGTCTCTAGGCCTTACGGTTTGGCCTGCACGATGCGTTTTACGAATCCTTACAATTACAATAGGGTTTCAGCATTTCATGCTTGAACCCCTAATAAGAATGAAGGCTTTTTGCCAGTTATAGCGCCACCTATGGTCCGATCTCCATGAAACTCTGCATGCTTCCTCACCATGTTCTGACACATATGCTCATCAATTTTGGTGAAGTTCTGAGTTTTCATTTGGGATTTATAGGCTTTTTAGTGTATTTTGCCACGCCCCTTTTCTAAATGACCCTGTTACAGCCACCCAAATGCAAAAGTTCAACTTTTTTTCGATAATTATTGATCTAGAGAGTCCAGAGAAATGTCCTAGACTGGTTTGGTTCCGATCTGGCGAAAAACCTAGGACTAGTTGGCAAAAGTAGGTTTCGGACAAAATTCGACATAGCAGAACATTTTTCTGGCCTAAATTGAAATTGGAGATAGCCATTTTGTCCGCCTTGAGCCAGGGATCACAGTGTTGTAAGACACTCGAGTCTAGGACAAACGGTCTAGGAGTTATGGGCGATTTAGTACTTTTGCACTAAATCTGTAGCTGTAGCACAACGTAAAATTTGTTTGCGCGGTATTCGAGAACGGTTTGACGAATCAACACGAATTCCATAACTTTTTGTCGGTACAGTGTGGAGATGATACGATTCGATTTTGGTGAAAATCGGACAAACGGTCTAGGAGGAGTTCGAAAAAGTAGGTTTTGACTGAAAATCAAGATGGCGGACAGGAAGTTCGGCCAAATTTGGCAAACTTGGTATCTATGTTCTCAGCGTGACCCAGGGAATCTATTAAGACCAGTGGCATTTCAATAGGCAGATTTATTCAAAGGTTATTAGCCTTTTTGGAAATGTTGTTATAACTTTTGACCACAAGGTGGCGCTGTTTCGAAACTTCTCACGCTCCTTCAGGGCATCGTGCTGATGACCCATACCATGTTTCGTAACAATCCATTCATGCGTTCTTAAAATACAGCATTTTAGCACAAAATTCAAAATGGTCGACAGCCAAAATGGCCGATATGGTAAAATTGGATATCAGTCGACTCAGCATGTTGGCCTGAATCTAACGAGACCAATTTGATGATTTTTGGGCAAACTGTTCAGAAGTTATAAGCAAAAATAGCCATTTTTCATATCTCCGGACCAGTAGGTGGCGCTGCGCCGAAACGCAGCATGTAGCCTCAGGTCATGCTTGTGATGACATGTGCCAAGTTTGGTCTGAATCCAATAAAGCGTTGCGGAGATACAGCCTTACGTCTGTTTTCGCAAGCGCTACGTAAAATTTGTTTGTGGGTTTTTTTCGAAAATTGCTAAGCGAATCAACTTGAATTCCATAACTTTTTGTCGGCATGGTCTGTAGATGATCTGATTCAATTTTCATGGAAATTGGAGCAACGGCCTAGGAGGAGTTCGAAAAAGTAGCTTTTCCGGAAAATTCAAAATGGCGGAAAACTTTTCATGACGGAAAATGACGTCATAGGGTGCAATCGAATCGTCATGGGGTCAGGAATCAGAGGGAAAAAGAATTTTGTTTCTAGCCCTTGTGGTTCAAAAGTTATTAGAATAAACATGAGTGAAACTTTGGACAGTTGGTGGCGCTAGAGGGAATGACTTAGACACACCAAAATTGGTGTATTTAATGTTGGGACTGTCCTCTATCAGAATGTCAAACCATTACAACTTTCCCGCGATCGGTTCTATGGGCTGCCATAGACTCCCAGAGCGGAAGAAGAAGAAGAATTATTTTTGGTACGCCAACAGATACAATAGGTGCCTACGCACATTCTGTGCTTGGCCCCTAATAATAAGGGAACCTTTTTGCCATTTATAGCGCCACCTATGGTCCGATCTGCATGAAACTCGGCACGCTTGTTCACCATGTCATGACACATATGCTCAGCGATTTTCGTGATGTTCTGAGTTTTTGTTTAGGATTTATAGGCTTTCGACTGTATTTTGCCCCGCCCATTTTCCAAATGACCCTGTTATAGCCAACCAAATGCAAAAATTCTACTTTTTTTTCGAAAACTATTGATCGAGAGAGTCCAGAGAAATGTCCTAGACTGGTTTGGTTCCGATCGGGCGAAAAACCAGGGACTAGTTCGCAAAAGTAGGTTTTGGACAAAATTCGACATAGCAGAAAATTGTCCCTGCCTAAATCAAAATCGGAGATAGCCATTTTGTACGCCTTGAGCCAAGGATTCCAACGATATGGGGCACTTGATCCTGGGACAAACGGTCTAAGAGTTATGAGCAATTTTGAACTTTTGGTTGCTGTAGCGCCACCTATGGGCCATTCGGGGTCATACTCTGATAGGTTGTCCCCAAATTGAGGCCTACCATCTGGCCAGGTTTCACGTCTCTAGGCCTTACGGTTTGGCCTGCACGATGCGTTTTACGAATCCTTACAATTACAATAGGGTTTCAGCATTTCATGCTTGAACCCCTAATAAGAATGAAGGCTTTTTGCCAGTTATAGCGCCACCTATGGTCCGATCTCCATGAAACTCTGCATGCTTCCTCACCATGTTCTGACACATATGCTCATCAATTTTGGTGAAGTTCTGAGTTTTCATTTGGGATTTATAGGCTTTTTAGTGTATTTTGCCACGCCCCTTTTCTAAATGACCCTGTTACAGCCACCCAAATGCAAAAGTTCAACTTTTTTTCGATAATTATTGATCTAGAGAGTCCAGAGAAATGTCCTAGACTGGTTTGGTTCCGATCTGGCGAAAAACCTAGGACTAGTTGGCAAAAGTAGGTTTCGGACAAAATTCGACATAGCAGAACATTTTTCTGGCCTAAATTGAAATTGGAGATAGCCATTTTGTCCGCCTTGAGCCAGGGATCACAGTGTTGTAAGACACTCGAGTCTAGGACAAACGGTCTAGGAGTTATGGGCGATTTAGTACTTTTGCACTAAATCTGTAGCTGTAGCACAACGTAAAATTTGTTTGCGCGGTATTCGAGAACGGTTTGACGAATCAACACGAATTCCATAACTTTTTGTCGGTACAGTGTGGAGATGATACGATTCGATTTTGGTGAAAATCGGACAAACGGTCTAGGAGGAGTTCGAAAAAGTAGGTTTTGACTGAAAATCAAGATGGCGGACAGGAAGTTCGGCCAAATTTGGCAAACTTGGTATCTATGTTCTCAGCGTGACCCAGGGAATCTATTAAGACCAGTGGCATTTCAATAGGCAGATTTATTCAAAGGTTATTAGCCTTTTTGGAAATGTTGTTATAACTTTTGACCACAAGGTGGCGCTGTTTCGAAACTTCTCACGCTCCTTCAGGGCATCGTGCTGATGACCCATACCATGTTTCGTAACAATCCATTCATGCGTTCTTAAAATACAGCATTTTAGCACAAAATTCAAAATGGTCGACAGCCAAAATGGCCGATATGGTAAAATTGGATATCAGTCGACTCAGCATGTTGGCCTGAATCTAACGAGACCAATTTGATGATTTTTGGGCAAACTGTTCAGAAGTTATAAGCAAAAATAGCCATTTTTCATATCTCCGGACCAGTAGGTGGCGCTGCGCCGAAACGCAGCATGTAGCCTCAGGTCATGCTTGTGATGACATGTGCCAAGTTTGGTCTGAATCCAATAAAGCGTTGCGGAGATACAGCCTTACGTCTGTTTTCGCAAGCGCTACGTAAAATTTGTTTGTGGGTTTTTTTCGAAAATTGCTAAGCGAATCAACTTGAATTCCATAACTTTTTGTCGGCATGGTCTGTAGATGATCTGATTCAATTTTCATGGAAATTGGAGCAACGGCCTAGGAGGAGTTCGAAAAAGTAGCTTTTCCGGAAAATTCAAAATGGCGGAAAACTTTTCATGACGGAAAATGACGTCATAGGGTGCAATCGAATCGTCATGGGGTCAGGAATCAGAGGGAAAAAGAATTTTGTTTCTAGCCCTTGTGGTTCAAAAGTTATTAGAATAAACATGAGTGAAACTTTGGACAGTTGGTGGCGCTAGAGGGAATGACTTAGACACACCAAAATTGGTGTATTTAATGTTGGGACTGTCCTCTATCAGAATGTCAAACCATTACAACTTTCCCGCGATCGGTTCTATGGGCTGCCATAGACTCCCAGAGCGGAAGAAGAAGAAGAATTATTTTTGGTACGCCAACAGATACAATAGGTGCCTACGCACATTCTGTGCTTGGCCCCTAATAATAAGGGAACCTTTTTGCCATTTATAGCGCCACCTATGGTCCGATCTGCATGAAACTCGGCACGCTTGTTCACCATGTCATGACACATATGCTCAGCGATTTTCGTGATGTTCTGAGTTTTTGTTTAGGATTTATAGGCTTTCGACTGTATTTTGCCCCGCCCATTTTCCAAATGACCCTGTTATAGCCAACCAAATGCAAAAATTCTACTTTTTTTTCGAAAACTATTGATCGAGAGAGTCCAGAGAAATGTCCTAGACTGGTTTGGTTCCGATCGGGCGAAAAACCAGGGACTAGTTCGCAAAAGTAGGTTTTGGACAAAATTCGACATAGCAGAAAATTGTCCCTGCCTAAATCAAAATCGGAGATAGCCATTTTGTACGCCTTGAGCCAAGGATTCCAACGATATGGGGCACTTGATCCTGGGACAAACGGTCTAAGAGTTATGAGCAATTTTGAACTTTTGGTTGCTGTAGCGCCACCTATGGGCCATTCGGGGTCATACTCTGATAGGTTGTCCCCAAATTGAGGCCTACCATCTGGCCAGGTTTCACGTCTCTAGGCCTTACGGTTTGGCCTGCACGATGCGTTTTACGAATCCTTACAATTACAATAGGGTTTCAGCATTTCATGCTTGAACCCCTAATAAGAATGAAGGCTTTTTGCCAGTTATAGCGCCACCTATGGTCCGATCTCCATGAAACTCTGCATGCTTCCTCACCATGTTCTGACACATATGCTCATCAATTTTGGTGAAGTTCTGAGTTTTCATTTGGGATTTATAGGCTTTTTAGTGTATTTTGCCACGCCCCTTTTCTAAATGACCCTGTTACAGCCACCCAAATGCAAAAGTTCAACTTTTTTTCGATAATTATTGATCTAGAGAGTCCAGAGAAATGTCCTAGACTGGTTTGGTTCCGATCTGGCGAAAAACCTAGGACTAGTTGGCAAAAGTAGGTTTCGGACAAAATTCGACATAGCAGAACATTTTTCTGGCCTAAATTGAAATTGGAGATAGCCATTTTGTCCGCCTTGAGCCAGGGATCACAGTGTTGTAAGACACTCGAGTCTAGGACAAACGGTCTAGGAGTTATGGGCGATTTAGTACTTTTGCACTAAATCTGTAGCTGTAGCACAACGTAAAATTTGTTTGCGCGGTATTCGAGAACGGTTTGACGAATCAACACGAATTCCATAACTTTTTGTCGGTACAGTGTGGAGATGATACGATTCGATTTTGGTGAAAATCGGACAAACGGTCTAGGAGGAGTTCGAAAAAGTAGGTTTTGACTGAAAATCAAGATGGCGGACAGGAAGTTCGGCCAAATTTGGCAAACTTGGTATCTATGTTCTCAGCGTGACCCAGGGAATCTATTAAGACCAGTGGCATTTCAATAGGCAGATTTATTCAAAGGTTATTAGCCTTTTTGGAAATGTTGTTATAACTTTTGACCACAAGGTGGCGCTGTTTCGAAACTTCTCACGCTCCTTCAGGGCATCGTGCTGATGACCCATACCATGTTTCGTAACAATCCATTCATGCGTTCTTAAAATACAGCATTTTAGCACAAAATTCAAAATGGTCGACAGCCAAAATGGCCGATATGGTAAAATTGGATATCAGTCGACTCAGCATGTTGGCCTGAATCTAACGAGACCAATTTGATGATTTTTGGGCAAACTGTTCAGAAGTTATAAGCAAAAATAGCCATTTTTCATATCTCCGGACCAGTAGGTGGCGCTGCGCCGAAACGCAGCATGTAGCCTCAGGTCATGCTTGTGATGACATGTGCCAAGTTTGGTCTGAATCCAATAAAGCGTTGCGGAGATACAGCCTTACGTCTGTTTTCGCAAGCGCTACGTAAAATTTGTTTGTGGGTTTTTTTCGAAAATTGCTAAGCGAATCAACTTGAATTCCATAACTTTTTGTCGGCATGGTCTGTAGATGATCTGATTCAATTTTCATGGAAATTGGAGCAACGGCCTAGGAGGAGTTCGAAAAAGTAGCTTTTCCGGAAAATTCAAAATGGCGGAAAACTTTTCATGACGGAAAATGACGTCATAGGGTGCAATCGAATCGTCATGGGGTCAGGAATCAGAGGGAAAAAGAATTTTGTTTCTAGCCCTTGTGGTTCAAAAGTTATTAGAATAAACATGAGTGAAACTTTGGACAGTTGGTGGCGCTAGAGGGAATGACTTAGACACACCAAAATTGGTGTATTTAATGTTGGGACTGTCCTCTATCAGAATGTCAAACCATTACAACTTTCCCGCGATCGGTTCTATGGGCTGCCATAGACTCCCAGAGCGGAAGAAGAAGAAGAATTATTTTTGGTACGCCAACAGATACAATAGGTGCCTACGCACATTCTGTGCTTGGCCCCTAATAATAAGGGAACCTTTTTGCCATTTATAGCGCCACCTATGGTCCGATCTGCATGAAACTCGGCACGCTTGTTCACCATGTCATGACACATATGCTCAGCGATTTTCGTGATGTTCTGAGTTTTTGTTTAGGATTTATAGGCTTTCGACTGTATTTTGCCCCGCCCATTTTCCAAATGACCCTGTTATAGCCAACCAAATGCAAAAATTCTACTTTTTTTTCGAAAACTATTGATCGAGAGAGTCCAGAGAAATGTCCTAGACTGGTTTGGTTCCGATCGGGCGAAAAACCAGGGACTAGTTCGCAAAAGTAGGTTTTGGACAAAATTCGACATAGCAGAAAATTGTCCCTGCCTAAATCAAAATCGGAGATAGCCATTTTGTACGCCTTGAGCCAAGGATTCCAACGATATGGGGCACTTGATCCTGGGACAAACGGTCTAAGAGTTATGAGCAATTTTGAACTTTTGGTTGCTGTAGCGCCACCTATGGGCCATTCGGGGTCATACTCTGATAGGTTGTCCCCAAATTGAGGCCTACCATCTGGCCAGGTTTCACGTCTCTAGGCCTTACGGTTTGGCCTGCACGATGCGTTTTACGAATCCTTACAATTACAATAGGGTTTCAGCATTTCATGCTTGAACCCCTAATAAGAATGAAGGCTTTTTGCCAGTTATAGCGCCACCTATGGTCCGATCTCCATGAAACTCTGCATGCTTCCTCACCATGTTCTGACACATATGCTCATCAATTTTGGTGAAGTTCTGAGTTTTCATTTGGGATTTATAGGCTTTTTAGTGTATTTTGCCACGCCCCTTTTCTAAATGACCCTGTTACAGCCACCCAAATGCAAAAGTTCAACTTTTTTTCGATAATTATTGATCTAGAGAGTCCAGAGAAATGTCCTAGACTGGTTTGGTTCCGATCTGGCGAAAAACCTAGGACTAGTTGGCAAAAGTAGGTTTCGGACAAAATTCGACATAGCAGAACATTTTTCTGGCCTAAATTGAAATTGGAGATAGCCATTTTGTCCGCCTTGAGCCAGGGATCACAGTGTTGTAAGACACTCGAGTCTAGGACAAACGGTCTAGGAGTTATGGGCGATTTAGTACTTTTGCACTAAATCTGTAGCTGTAGCACAACGTAAAATTTGTTTGCGCGGTATTCGAGAACGGTTTGACGAATCAACACGAATTCCATAACTTTTTGTCGGTACAGTGTGGAGATGATACGATTCGATTTTGGTGAAAATCGGACAAACGGTCTAGGAGGAGTTCGAAAAAGTAGGTTTTGACTGAAAATCAAGATGGCGGACAGGAAGTTCGGCCAAATTTGGCAAACTTGGTATCTATGTTCTCAGCGTGACCCAGGGAATCTATTAAGACCAGTGGCATTTCAATAGGCAGATTTATTCAAAGGTTATTAGCCTTTTTGGAAATGTTGTTATAACTTTTGACCACAAGGTGGCGCTGTTTCGAAACTTCTCACGCTCCTTCAGGGCATCGTGCTGATGACCCATACCATGTTTCGTAACAATCCATTCATGCGTTCTTAAAATACAGCATTTTAGCACAAAATTCAAAATGGTCGACAGCCAAAATGGCCGATATGGTAAAATTGGATATCAGTCGACTCAGCATGTTGGCCTGAATCTAACGAGACCAATTTGATGATTTTTGGGCAAACTGTTCAGAAGTTATAAGCAAAAATAGCCATTTTTCATATCTCCGGACCAGTAGGTGGCGCTGCGCCGAAACGCAGCATGTAGCCTCAGGTCATGCTTGTGATGACATGTGCCAAGTTTGGTCTGAATCCAATAAAGCGTTGCGGAGATACAGCCTTACGTCTGTTTTCGCAAGCGCTACGTAAAATTTGTTTGTGGGTTTTTTTCGAAAATTGCTAAGCGAATCAACTTGAATTCCATAACTTTTTGTCGGCATGGTCTGTAGATGATCTGATTCAATTTTCATGGAAATTGGAGCAACGGCCTAGGAGGAGTTCGAAAAAGTAGCTTTTCCGGAAAATTCAAAATGGCGGAAAACTTTTCATGACGGAAAATGACGTCATAGGGTGCAATCGAATCGTCATGGGGTCAGGAATCAGAGGGAAAAAGAATTTTGTTTCTAGCCCTTGTGGTTCAAAAGTTATTAGAATAAACATGAGTGAAACTTTGGACAGTTGGTGGCGCTAGAGGGAATGACTTAGACACACCAAAATTGGTGTATTTAATGTTGGGACTGTCCTCTATCAGAATGTCAAACCATTACAACTTTCCCGCGATCGGTTCTATGGGCTGCCATAGACTCCCAGAGCGGAAGAAGAAGAAGAATTATTTTTGGTACGCCAACAGATACAATAGGTGCCTACGCACATTCTGTGCTTGGCCCCTAATAATAAGGGAACCTTTTTGCCATTTATAGCGCCACCTATGGTCCGATCTGCATGAAACTCGGCACGCTTGTTCACCATGTCATGACACATATGCTCAGCGATTTTCGTGATGTTCTGAGTTTTTGTTTAGGATTTATAGGCTTTCGACTGTATTTTGCCCCGCCCATTTTCCAAATGACCCTGTTATAGCCAACCAAATGCAAAAATTCTACTTTTTTTTCGAAAACTATTGATCGAGAGAGTCCAGAGAAATGTCCTAGACTGGTTTGGTTCCGATCGGGCGAAAAACCAGGGACTAGTTCGCAAAAGTAGGTTTTGGACAAAATTCGACATAGCAGAAAATTGTCCCTGCCTAAATCAAAATCGGAGATAGCCATTTTGTACGCCTTGAGCCAAGGATTCCAACGATATGGGGCACTTGATCCTGGGACAAACGGTCTAAGAGTTATGAGCAATTTTGAACTTTTGGTTGCTGTAGCGCCACCTATGGGCCATTCGGGGTCATACTCTGATAGGTTGTCCCCAAATTGAGGCCTACCATCTGGCCAGGTTTCACGTCTCTAGGCCTTACGGTTTGGCCTGCACGATGCGTTTTACGAATCCTTACAATTACAATAGGGTTTCAGCATTTCATGCTTGAACCCCTAATAAGAATGAAGGCTTTTTGCCAGTTATAGCGCCACCTATGGTCCGATCTCCATGAAACTCTGCATGCTTCCTCACCATGTTCTGACACATATGCTCATCAATTTTGGTGAAGTTCTGAGTTTTCATTTGGGATTTATAGGCTTTTTAGTGTATTTTGCCACGCCCCTTTTCTAAATGACCCTGTTACAGCCACCCAAATGCAAAAGTTCAACTTTTTTTCGATAATTATTGATCTAGAGAGTCCAGAGAAATGTCCTAGACTGGTTTGGTTCCGATCTGGCGAAAAACCTAGGACTAGTTGGCAAAAGTAGGTTTCGGACAAAATTCGACATAGCAGAGCATTTTTCTGGCCTAAATTGAAATTGGAGATAGCCATTTTGTCCGCCTTGAGCCAGGGATCACAGTGTTGTAAGACACTCGAGTCTAGGACAAACGGTCTAGGAGTTATGGGCGATTTAGTACTTTTGCACTAAATCTGTAGCTGTAGCACAACGTAAAATTTGTTTGCGCGGTATTCGAGAACGGTTTGACGAATCAACACGAATTCCATAACTTTTTGTCGGTACAGTGTGGAGATGATACGATTCGATTTTGGTGAAAATCGGACAAACGGTCTAGGAGGAGTTCGAAAAAGTAGGTTTTGACTGAAAATCAAGATGGCGGACAGGAAGTTCGGCCAAATTTGGCAAACTTGGTATCTATGTTCTCAGCGTGACCCAGGGAATCTATTAAGACCAGTGGCATTTCAATAGGCAGATTTATTCAAAGGTTATTAGCCTTTTTGGAAATGTTGTTATAACTTTTGACCACAAGGTGGCGCTGTTTCGAAACTTCTCACGCTCCTTCAGGGCATCGTGCTGATGACCCATACCATGTTTCGTAACAATCCATTCATGCGTTCTTAAAATACAGCATTTTAGCACAAAATTCAAAATGGTCGACAGCCAAAATGGCCGATATGGTAAAATTGGATATCAGTCGACTCAGCATGTTGGCCTGAATCTAACGAGACCAATTTGATGATTTTTGGGCAAACTGTTCAGAAGTTATAAGCAAAAATAGCCATTTTTCATATCTCCGGACCAGTAGGTGGCGCTGCGCCGAAACGCAGCATGTAGCCTCAGGTCATGCTTGTGATGACATGTGCCAAGTTTGGTCTGAATCCAATAAAGCGTTGCGGAGATACAGCCTTACGTCTGTTTTCGCAAGCGCTACGTAAAATTTGTTTGTGGGTTTTTTTCGAAAATTGCTAAGCGAATCAACTTGAATTCCATAACTTTTTGTCGGCATGGTCTGTAGATGATCTGATTCAATTTTCATGGAAATTGGAGCAACGGCCTAGGAGGAGTTCGAAAAAGTAGCTTTTCCGGAAAATTCTAAATGGCGGAAAACTTTTCATGACGGAAAATGACGTCATAGGGTGCAATCGAATCGTCATGGGGTCAGGAATCAGAGGGAAAAAGAATTTTGTTTCTAGCCCTTGTGGTTCAAAAGTTATTAGAATAAACATGAGTGAAACTTTGGACAGTTGGTGGCGCTAGAGGGAATGACTTAGACACACCAAAATTGGTGTATTTAATGTTGGGACTGTCCTCTATCAGAATGTCAAACCATTACAACTTTCCCGCGATCGGTTCTATGGGCTGCCATAGACTCCCAGAGCGGAAGAAGAAGAAGAATTATTTTTGGTACGCCAACAGATACAATAGGTGCCTACGCACATTCTGTGCTTGGCCCCTAATAATAAGGGAACCTTTTTGCCATTTATAGCGCCACCTATGGTCCGATCTGCATGAAACTCGGCACGCTTGTTCACCATGTCATGACACATATGCTCAGCGATTTTCGTGATGTTCTGAGTTTTTGTTTAGGATTTATAGGCTTTCGACTGTATTTTGCCCCGCCCATTTTCCAAATGACCCTGTTATAGCCAACCAAATGCAAAAATTCTACTTTTTTTTCGAAAACTATTGATCGAGAGAGTCCAGAGAAATGTCCTAGACTGGTTTGGTTCCGATCGGGCGAAAAACCAGGGACTAGTTCGCAAAAGTAGGTTTTGGACAAAATTCGACATAGCAGAAAATTGTCCCTGCCTAAATCAAAATCGGAGATAGCCATTTTGTACGCCTTGAGCCAAGGATTCCAACGATATGGGGCACTTGATCCTGGGACAAACGGTCTAAGAGTTATGAGCAATTTTGAACTTTTGGTTGCTGTAGCGCCACCTATGGGCCATTCGGGGTCATACTCTGATAGGTTGTCCCCAAATTGAGGCCTACCATCTGGCCAGGTTTCACGTCTCTAGGCCTTACGGTTTGGCCTGCACGATGCGTTTTACGAATCCTTACAATTACAATAGGGTTTCAGCATTTCATGCTTGAACCCCTAATAAGAATGAAGGCTTTTTGCCAGTTATAGCGCCACCTATGGTCCGATCTCCATGAAACTCTGCATGCTTCCTCACCATGTTCTGACACATATGCTCATCAATTTTGGTGAAGTTCTGAGTTTTCATTTGGGATTTATAGGCTTTTTAGTGTATTTTGCCACGCCCCTTTTCTAAATGACCCTGTTACAGCCACCCAAATGCAAAAGTTCAACTTTTTTTCGATAATTATTGATCTAGAGAGTCCAGAGAAATGTCCTAGACTGGTTTGGTTCCGATCTGGCGAAAAACCTAGGACTAGTTGGCAAAAGTAGGTTTCGGACAAAATTCGACATAGCAGAACATTTTTCTGGCCTAAATTGAAATTGGAGATAGCCATTTTGTCCGCCTTGAGCCAGGGATCACAGTGTTGTAAGACACTCGAGTCTAGGACAAACGGTCTAGGAGTTATGGGCGATTTAGTACTTTTGCACTAAATCTGTAGCTGTAGCACAACGTAAAATTTGTTTGCGCGGTATTCGAGAACGGTTTGACGAATCAACACGAATTCCATAACTTTTTGTCGGTACAGTGTGGAGATGATACGATTCGATTTTGGTGAAAATCGGACAAACGGTCTAGGAGGAGTTCGAAAAAGTAGGTTTTGACTGAAAATCAAGATGGCGGACAGGAAGTTCGGCCAAATTTGGCAAACTTGGTATCTATGTTCTCAGCGTGACCCAGGGAATCTATTAAGACCAGTGGCATTTCAATAGGCAGATTTATTCAAAGGTTATTAGCCTTTTTGGAAATGTTGTTATAACTTTTGACCACAAGGTGGCGCTGTTTCGAAACTTCTCACGCTCCTTCAGGGCATCGTGCTGATGACCCATACCATGTTTCGTAACAATCCATTCATGCGTTCTTAAAATACAGCATTTTAGCACAAAATTCAAAATGGTCGACAGCCAAAATGGCCGATATGGTAAAATTGGATATCAGTCGACTCAGCATGTTGGCCTGAATCTAACGAGACCAATTTGATGATTTTTGGGCAAACTGTTCAGAAGTTATAAGCAAAAATAGCCATTTTTCATATCTCCGGACCAGTAGGTGGCGCTGCGCCGAAACGCAGCATGTAGCCTCAGGTCATGCTTGTGATGACATGTGCCAAGTTTGGTCTGAATCCAATAAAGCGTTGCGGAGATACAGCCTTACGTCTGTTTTCGCAAGCGCTACGTAAAATTTGTTTGTGGGTTTTTTTCGAAAATTGCTAAGCGAATCAACTTGAATTCCATAACTTTTTGTCGGCATGGTCTGTAGATGATCTGATTCAATTTTCATGGAAATTGGAGCAACGGCCTAGGAGGAGTTCGAAAAAGTAGCTTTTCCGGAAAATTCAAAATGGCGGAAAACTTTTCATGACGGAAAATGACGTCATAGGGTGCAATCGAATCGTCATGGGGTCAGGAATCAGAGGGAAAAAGAATTTTGTTTCTAGCCCTTGTGGTTCAAAAGTTATTAGAATAAACATGAGTGAAACTTTGGACAGTTGGTGGCGCTAGAGGGAATGACTTAGACACACCAAAATTGGTGTATTTAATGTTGGGACTGTCCTCTATCAGAATGTCAAACCATTACAACTTTCCCGCGATCGGTTCTATGGGCTGCCATAGACTCCCAGAGCGGAAGAAGAAGAAGAATTATTTTTGGTACGCCAACAGATACAATAGGTGCCTACGCACATTCTGTGCTTGGCCCCTAATAATAAGGGAACCTTTTTGCCATTTATAGCGCCACCTATGGTCCGATCTGCATGAAACTCGGCACGCTTGTTCACCATGTCATGACACATATGCTCAGCGATTTTCGTGATGTTCTGAGTTTTTGTTTAGGATTTATAGGCTTTCGACTGTATTTTGCCCCGCCCATTTTCCAAATGACCCTGTTATAGCCAACCAAATGCAAAAATTCTACTTTTTTTTCGAAAACTATTGATCGAGAGAGTCCAGAGAAATGTCCTAGACTGGTTTGGTTCCGATCGGGCGAAAAACCAGGGACTAGTTCGCAAAAGTAGGTTTTGGACAAAATTCGACATAGCAGAAAATTGTCCCTGCCTAAATCAAAATCGGAGATAGCCATTTTGTACGCCTTGAGCCAAGGATTCCAACGATATGGGGCACTTGATCCTGGGACAAACGGTCTAAGAGTTATGAGCAATTTTGAACTTTTGGTTGCTGTAGCGCCACCTATGGGCCATTCGGGGTCATACTCTGATAGGTTGTCCCCAAATTGAGGCCTACCATCTGGCCAGGTTTCACGTCTCTAGGCCTTACGGTTTGGCCTGCACGATGCGTTTTACGAATCCTTACAATTACAATAGGGTTTCAGCATTTCATGCTTGAACCCCTAATAAGAATGAAGGCTTTTTGCCAGTTATAGCGCCACCTATGGTCCGATCTCCATGAAACTCTGCATGCTTCCTCACCATGTTCTGACACATATGCTCATCAATTTTGGTGAAGTTCTGAGTTTTCATTTGGGATTTATAGGCTTTTTAGTGTATTTTGCCACGCCCCTTTTCTAAATGACCCTGTTACAGCCACCCAAATGCAAAAGTTCAACTTTTTTTCGATAATTATTGATCTAGAGAGTCCAGAGAAATGTCCTAGACTGGTTTGGTTCCGATCTGGCGAAAAACCTAGGACTAGTTGGCAAAAGTAGGTTTCGGACAAAATTCGACATAGCAGAACATTTTTCTGGCCTAAATTGAAATTGGAGATAGCCATTTTGTCCGCCTTGAGCCAGGGATCACAGTGTTGTAAGACACTCGAGTCTAGGACAAACGGTCTAGGAGTTATGGGCGATTTAGTACTTTTGCACTAAATCTGTAGCTGTAGCACAACGTAAAATTTGTTTGCGCGGTATTCGAGAACGGTTTGACGAATCAACACGAATTCCATAACTTTTTGTCGGTACAGTGTGGAGATGATACGATTCGATTTTGGTGAAAATCGGACAAACGGTCTAGGAGGAGTTCGAAAAAGTAGGTTTTGACTGAAAATCAAGATGGCGGACAGGAAGTTCGGCCAAATTTGGCAAACTTGGTATCTATGTTCTCAGCGTGACCCAGGGAATCTATTAAGACCAGTGGCATTTCAATAGGCAGATTTATTCAAAGGTTATTAGCCTTTTTGGAAATGTTGTTATAACTTTTGACCACAAGGTGGCGCTGTTTCGAAACTTCTCACGCTCCTTCAGGGCATCGTGCTGATGACCCATACCATGTTTCGTAACAATCCATTCATGCGTTCTTAAAATACAGCATTTTAGCACAAAATTCAAAATGGTCGACAGCCAAAATGGCCGATATGGTAAAATTGGATATCAGTCGACTCAGCATGTTGGCCTGAATCTAACGAGACCAATTTGATGATTTTTGGGCAAACTGTTCAGAAGTTATAAGCAAAAATAGCCATTTTTCATATCTCCGGACCAGTAGGTGGCGCTGCGCCGAAACGCAGCATGTAGCCTCAGGTCATGCTTGTGATGACATGTGCCAAGTTTGGTCTGAATCCAATAAAGCGTTGCGGAGATACAGCCTTACGTCTGTTTTCGCAAGCGCTACGTAAAATTTGTTTGTGGGTTTTTTTCGAAAATTGCTAAGCGAATCAACTTGAATTCCATAACTTTTTGTCGGCATGGTCTGTAGATGATCTGATTCAATTTTCATGGAAATTGGAGCAACGGCCTAGGAGGAGTTCGAAAAAGTAGCTTTTCCGGAAAATTCAAAATGGCGGAAAACTTTTCATGACGGAAAATGACGTCATAGGGTGCAATCGAATCGTCATGGGGTCAGGAATCAGAGGGAAAAAGAATTTTGTTTCTAGCCCTTGTGGTTCAAAAGTTATTAGAATAAACATGAGTGAAACTTTGGACAGTTGGTGGCGCTAGAGGGAATGACTTAGACACACCAAAATTGGTGTATTTAATGTTGGGACTGTCCTCTATCAGAATGTCAAACCATTACAACTTTCCCGCGATCGGTTCTATGGGCTGCCATAGACTCCCAGAGCGGAAGAAGAAGAAGAATTATTTTTGGTACGCCAACAGATACAATAGGTGCCTACGCACATTCTGTGCTTGGCCCCTAATAATAAGGGAACCTTTTTGCCATTTATAGCGCCACCTATGGTCCGATCTGCATGAAACTCGGCACGCTTGTTCACCATGTCATGACACATATGCTCAGCGATTTTCGTGATGTTCTGAGTTTTTGTTTAGGATTTATAGGCTTTCGACTGTATTTTGCCCCGCCCATTTTCCAAATGACCCTGTTATAGCCAACCAAATGCAAAAATTCTACTTTTTTTTCGAAAACTATTGATCGAGAGAGTCCAGAGAAATGTCCTAGACTGGTTTGGTTCCGATCGGGCGAAAAACCAGGGACTAGTTCGCAAAAGTAGGTTTTGGACAAAATTCGACATAGCAGAAAATTGTCCCTGCCTAAATCAAAATCGGAGATAGCCATTTTGTACGCCTTGAGCCAAGGATTCCAACGATATGGGGCACTTGATCCTGGGACAAACGGTCTAAGAGTTATGAGCAATTTTGAACTTTTGGTTGCTGTAGCGCCACCTATGGGCCATTCGGGGTCATACTCTGATAGGTTGTCCCCAAATTGAGGCCTACCATCTGGCCAGGTTTCACGTCTCTAGGCCTTACGGTTTGGCCTGCACGATGCGTTTTACGAATCCTTACAATTACAATAGGGTTTCAGCATTTCATGCTTGAACCCCTAATAAGAATGAAGGCTTTTTGCCAGTTATAGCGCCACCTATGGTCCGATCTCCATGAAACTCTGCATGCTTCCTCACCATGTTCTGACACATATGCTCATCAATTTTGGTGAAGTTCTGAGTTTTCATTTGGGATTTATAGGCTTTTTAGTGTATTTTGCCACGCCCCTTTTCTAAATGACCCTGTTACAGCCACCCAAATGCAAAAGTTCAACTTTTTTTCGATAATTATTGATCTAGAGAGTCCAGAGAAATGTCCTAGACTGGTTTGGTTCCGATCTGGCGAAAAACCTAGGACTAGTTGGCAAAAGTAGGTTTCGGACAAAATTCGACATAGCAGAACATTTTTCTGGCCTAAATTGAAATTGGAGATAGCCATTTTGTCCGCCTTGAGCCAGGGATCACAGTGTTGTAAGACACTCGAGTCTAGGACAAACGGTCTAGGAGTTATGGGCGATTTAGTACTTTTGCACTAAATCTGTAGCTGTAGCACAACGTAAAATTTGTTTGCGCGGTATTCGAGAACGGTTTGACGAATCAACACGAATTCCATAACTTTTTGTCGGTACAGTGTGGAGATGATACGATTCGATTTTGGTGAAAATCGGACAAACGGTCTAGGAGGAGTTCGAAAAAGTAGGTTTTGACTGAAAATCAAGATGGCGGACAGGAAGTTCGGCCAAATTTGGCAAACTTGGTATCTATGTTCTCAGCGTGACCCAGGGAATCTATTAAGACCAGTGGCATTTCAATAGGCAGATTTATTCAAAGGTTATTAGCCTTTTTGGAAATGTTGTTATAACTTTTGACCACAAGGTGGCGCTGTTTCGAAACTTCTCACGCTCCTTCAGGGCATCGTGCTGATGACCCATACCATGTTTCGTAACAATCCATTCATGCGTTCTTAAAATACAGCATTTTAGCACAAAATTCAAAATGGTCGACAGCCAAAATGGCCGATATGGTAAAATTGGATATCAGTCGACTCAGCATGTTGGCCTGAATCTAACGAGACCAATTTGATGATTTTTGGGCAAACTGTTCAGAAGTTATAAGCAAAAATAGCCATTTTTCATATCTCCGGACCAGTAGGTGGCGCTGCGCCGAAACGCAGCATGTAGCCTCAGGTCATGCTTGTGATGACATGTGCCAAGTTTGGTCTGAATCCAATAAAGCGTTGCGGAGATACAGTCTTACGTCTGTTTTCGCAAGCGCTACGTAAAATTTGTTTGTGGGTTTTTTTCGAAAATTGCTAAGCGAATCAACTTGAATTCCATAACTTTTTGTCGGCATGGTCTGTAGATGATCTGATTCAATTTTCATGGAAATTGGAGCAACGGCCTAGGAGGAGTTCGAAAAAGTAGCTTTTCCGGAAAATTCAAAATGGCGGAAAACTTTTCATGACGGAAAATGACGTCATAGGGTGCAATCGAATCGTCATGGGGTCAGGAATCAGAGGGAAAAAGAATTTTGTTTCTAGCCCTTGTGGTTCAAAAGTTATTAGAATAAACATGAGTGAAACTTTGGACAGTTGGTGGCGCTAGAGGGAATGACTTAGACACACCAAAATTGGTGTATTTAATGTTGGGACTGTCCTCTATCAGAATGTCAAACCATTACAACTTTCCCGCGATCGGTTCTATGGGCTGCCATAGACTCCCAGAGCGGAAGAAGAAGAAGAATTATTTTTGGTACGCCAACAGATACAATAGGTGCCTACGCACATTCTGTGCTTGGCCCCTAATAATAAGGGAACCTTTTTGCCATTTATAGCGCCACCTATGGTCCGATCTGCATGAAACTCGGCACGCTTGTTCACCATGTCATGACACATATGCTCAGCGATTTTCGTGATGTTCTGAGTTTTTGTTTAGGATTTATAGGCTTTCGACTGTATTTTGCCCCGCCCATTTTCCAAATGACCCTGTTATAGCCAACCAAATGCAAAAATTCTACTTTTTTTTCGAAAACTATTGATCGAGAGAGTCCAGAGAAATGTCCTAGACTGGTTTGGTTCCGATCGGGCGAAAAACCAGGGACTAGTTCGCAAAAGTAGGTTTTGGACAAAATTCGACATAGCAGAAAATTGTCCCTGCCTAAATCAAAATCGGAGATAGCCATTTTGTACGCCTTGAGCCAAGGATTCCAACGATATGGGGCACTTGATCCTGGGACAAACGGTCTAAGAGTTATGAGCAATTTTGAACTTTTGGTTGCTGTAGCGCCACCTATGGGCCATTCGGGGTCATACTCTGATAGGTTGTCCCCAAATTGAGGCCTACCATCTGGCCAGGTTTCACGTCTCTAGGCCTTACGGTTTGGCCTGCACGATGCGTTTTACGAATCCTTACAATTACAATAGGGTTTCAGCATTTCATGCTTGAACCCCTAATAAGAATGAAGGCTTTTTGCCAGTTATAGCGCCACCTATGGTCCGATCTCCATGAAACTCTGCATGCTTCCTCACCATGTTCTGACACATATGCTCATCAATTTTGGTGAAGTTCTGAGTTTTCATTTGGGATTTATAGGCTTTTTAGTGTATTTTGCCACGCCCCTTTTCTAAATGACCCTGTTACAGCCACCCAAATGCAAAAGTTCAACTTTTTTTCGATAATTATTGATCTAGAGAGTCCAGAGAAATGTCCTAGACTGGTTTGGTTCCGATCTGGCGAAAAACCTAGGACTAGTTGGCAAAAGTAGGTTTCGGACAAAATTCGACATAGCAGAGCATTTTTCTGGCCTAAATTGAAATTGGAGATAGCCATTTTGTCCGCCTTGAGCCAGGGATCACAGTGTTGTAAGACACTCGAGTCTAGGACAAACGGTCTAGGAGTTATGGGCGATTTAGTACTTTTGCACTAAATCTGTAGCTGTAGCACAACGTAAAATTTGTTTGCGCGGTATTCGAGAACGGTTTGACGAATCAACACGAATTCCATAACTTTTTGTCGGTACAGTGTGGAGATGATACGATTCGATTTTGGTGAAAATCGGACAAACGGTCTAGGAGGAGTTCGAAAAAGTAGGTTTTGACTGAAAATCAAGATGGCGGACAGGAAGTTCGGCCAAATTTGGCAAACTTGGTATCTATGTTCTCAGCGTGACCCAGGGAATCTATTAAGACCAGTGGCATTTCAATAGGCAGATTTATTCAAAGGTTATTAGCCTTTTTGGAAATGTTGTTATAACTTTTGACCACAAGGTGGCGCTGTTTCGAAACTTCTCACGCTCCTTCAGGGCATCGTGCTGATGACCCATACCATGTTTCGTAACAATCCATTCATGCGTTCTTAAAATACAGCATTTTAGCACAAAATTCAAAATGGTCGACAGCCAAAATGGCCGATATGGTAAAATTGGATATCAGTCGACTCAGCATGTTGGCCTGAATCTAACGAGACCAATTTGATGATTTTTGGGCAAACTGTTCAGAAGTTATAAGCAAAAATAGCCATTTTTCATATCTCCGGACCAGTAGGTGGCGCTGCGCCGAAACGCAGCATGTAGCCTCAGGTCATGCTTGTGATGACATGTGCCAAGTTTGGTCTGAATCCAATAAAGCGTTGCGGAGATACAGCCTTACGTCTGTTTTCGCAAGCGCTACGTAAAATTTGTTTGTGGGTTTTTTTCGAAAATTGCTAAGCGAATCAACTTGAATTCCATAACTTTTTGTCGGCATGGTCTGTAGATGATCTGATTCAATTTTCATGGAAATTGGAGCAACGGCCTAGGAGGAGTTCGAAAAAGTAGCTTTTCCGGAAAATTCAAAATGGCGGAAAACTTTTCATGACGGAAAATGACGTCATAGGGTGCAATCGAATCGTCATGGGGTCAGGAATCAGAGGGAAAAAGAATTTTGTTTCTAGCCCTTGTGGTTCAAAAGTTATTAGAATAAACATGAGTGAAACTTTGGACAGTTGGTGGCGCTAGAGGGAATGACTTAGACACACCAAAATTGGTGTATTTAATGTTGGGACTGTCCTCTATCAGAATGTCAAACCATTACAACTTTCCCGCGATCGGTTCTATGGGCTGCCATAGACTCCCAGAGCGGAAGAAGAAGAAGAATTATTTTTGGTACGCCAACAGATACAATAGGTGCCTACGCACATTCTGTGCTTGGCCCCTAATAATAAGGGAACCTTTTTGCCATTTATAGCGCCACCTATGGTCCGATCTGCATGAAACTCGGCACGCTTGTTCACCATGTCATGACACATATGCTCAGCGATTTTCGTGATGTTCTGAGTTTTTGTTTAGGATTTATAGGCTTTCGACTGTATTTTGCCCCGCCCATTTTCCAAATGACCCTGTTATAGCCAACCAAATGCAAAAATTCTACTTTTTTTTCGAAAACTATTGATCGAGAGAGTCCAGAGAAATGTCCTAGACTGGTTTGGTTCCGATCGGGCGAAAAACCAGGGACTAGTTCGCAAAAGTAGGTTTTGGACAAAATTCGACATAGCAGAAAATTGTCCCTGCCTAAATCAAAATCGGAGATAGCCATTTTGTACGCCTTGAGCCAAGGATTCCAACGATATGGGGCACTTGATCCTGGGACAAACGGTCTAAGAGTTATGAGCAATTTTGAACTTTTGGTTGCTGTAGCGCCACCTATGGGCCATTCGGGGTCATACTCTGATAGGTTGTCCCCAAATTGAGGCCTACCATCTGGCCAGGTTTCACGTCTCTAGGCCTTACGGTTTGGCCTGCACGATGCGTTTTACGAATCCTTACAATTACAATAGGGTTTCAGCATTTCATGCTTGAACCCCTAATAAGAATGAAGGCTTTTTGCCAGTTATAGCGCCACCTATGGTCCGATCTCCATGAAACTCTGCATGCTTCCTCACCATGTTCTGACACATATGCTCATCAATTTTGGTGAAGTTCTGAGTTTTCATTTGGGATTTATAGGCTTTTTAGTGTATTTTGCCACGCCCCTTTTCTAAATGACCCTGTTACAGCCACCCAAATGCAAAAGTTCAACTTTTTTTCGATAATTATTGATCTAGAGAGTCCAGAGAAATGTCCTAGACTGGTTTGGTTCCGATCTGGCGAAAAACCTAGGACTAGTTGGCAAAAGTAGGTTTCGGACAAAATTCGACATAGCAGAGCATTTTTCTGGCCTAAATTGAAATTGGAGATAGCCATTTTGTCCGCCTTGAGCCAGGGATCACAGTGTTGTAAGACACTCGAGTCTAGGACAAACGGTCTAGGAGTTATGGGCGATTTAGTACTTTTGCACTAAATCTGTAGCTGTAGCACAACGTAAAATTTGTTTGCGCGGTATTCGAGAACGGTTTGACGAATCAACACGAATTCCATAACTTTTTGTCGGTACAGTGTGGAGATGATACGATTCGATTTTGGTGAAAATCGGACAAACGGTCTAGGAGGAGTTCGAAAAAGTAGGTTTTGACTGAAAATCAAGATGGCGGACAGGAAGTTCGGCCAAATTTGGCAAACTTGGTATCTATGTTCTCAGCGTGACCCAGGGAATCTATTAAGACCAGTGGCATTTCAATAGGCAGATTTATTCAAAGGTTATTAGCCTTTTTGGAAATGTTGTTATAACTTTTGACCACAAGGTGGCGCTGTTTCGAAACTTCTCACGCTCCTTCAGGGCATCGTGCTGATGACCCATACCATGTTTCGTAACAATCCATTCATGCGTTCTTAAAATACAGCATTTTAGCACAAAATTCAAAATGGTCGACAGCCAAAATGGCCGATATGGTAAAATTGGATATCAGTCGACTCAGCATGTTGGCCTGAATCTAACGAGACCAATTTGATGATTTTTGGGCAAACTGTTCAGAAGTTATAAGCAAAAATAGCCATTTTTCATATCTCCGGACCAGTAGGTGGCGCTGCGCCGAAACGCAGCATGTAGCCTCAGGTCATGCTTGTGATGACATGTGCCAAGTTTGGTCTGAATCCAATAAAGCGTTGCGGAGATACAGCCTTACGTCTGTTTTCGCAAGCGCTACGTAAAATTTGTTTGTGGGTTTTTTTCGAAAATTGCTAAGCGAATCAACTTGAATTCCATAACTTTTTGTCGGCATGGTCTGTAGATGATCTGATTCAATTTTCATGGAAATTGGAGCAACGGCCTAGGAGGAGTTCGAAAAAGTAGCTTTTCCGGAAAATTCAAAATGGCGGAAAACTTTTCATGACGGAAAATGACGTCATAGGGTGCAATCGAATCGTCATGGGGTCAGGAATCAGAGGGAAAAAGAATTTTGTTTCTAGCCCTTGTGGTTCAAAAGTTATTAGAATAAACATGAGTGAAACTTTGGACAGTTGGTGGCGCTAGAGGGAATGACTTAGACACACCAAAATTGGTGTATTTAATGTTGGGACTGTCCTCTATCAGAATGTCAAACCATTACAACTTTCCCGCGATCGGTTCTATGGGCTGCCATAGACTCCCAGAGCGGAAGAAGAAGAAGAATTATTTTTGGTACGCCAACAGATACAATAGGTGCCTACGCACATTCTGTGCTTGGCCCCTAATAATAAGGGAACCTTTTTGCCATTTATAGCGCCACCTATGGTCCGATCTGCATGAAACTCGGCACGCTTGTTCACCATGTCATGACACATATGCTCAGCGATTTTCGTGATGTTCTGAGTTTTTGTTTAGGATTTATAGGCTTTCGACTGTATTTTGCCCCGCCCATTTTCCAAATGACCCTGTTATAGCCAACCAAATGCAAAAATTCTACTTTTTTTTCGAAAACTATTGATCGAGAGAGTCCAGAGAAATGTCCTAGACTGGTTTGGTTCCGATCGGGCGAAAAACCAGGGACTAGTTCGCAAAAGTAGGTTTTGGACAAAATTCGACATAGCAGAAAATTGTCCCTGCCTAAATCAAAATCGGAGATAGCCATTTTGTACGCCTTGAGCCAAGGATTCCAACGATATGGGGCACTTGATCCTGGGACAAACGGTCTAAGAGTTATGAGCAATTTTGAACTTTTGGTTGCTGTAGCGCCACCTATGGGCCATTCGGGGTCATACTCTGATAGGTTGTCCCCAAATTGAGGCCTACCATCTGGCCAGGTTTCACGTCTCTAGGCCTTACGGTTTGGCCTGCACGATGCGTTTTACGAATCCTTACAATTACAATAGGGTTTCAGCATTTCATGCTTGAACCCCTAATAAGAATGAAGGCTTTTTGCCAGTTATAGCGCCACCTATGGTCCGATCTCCATGAAACTCTGCATGCTTCCTCACCATGTTCTGACACATATGCTCATCAATTTTGGTGAAGTTCTGAGTTTTCATTTGGGATTTATAGGCTTTTTAGTGTATTTTGCCACGCCCCTTTTCTAAATGACCCTGTTACAGCCACCCAAATGCAAAAGTTCAACTTTTTTTCGATAATTATTGATCTAGAGAGTCCAGAGAAATGTCCTAGACTGGTTTGGTTCCGATCTGGCGAAAAACCTAGGACTAGTTGGCAAAAGTAGGTTTCGGACAAAATTCGACATAGCAGAGCATTTTTCTGGCCTAAATTGAAATTGGAGATAGCCATTTTGTCCGCCTTGAGCCAGGGATCACAGTGTTGTAAGACACTCGAGTCTAGGACAAACGGTCTAGGAGTTATGGGCGATTTAGTACTTTTGCACTAAATCTGTAGCTGTAGCACAACGTAAAATTTGTTTGCGCGGTATTCGAGAACGGTTTGACGAATCAACACGAATTCCATAACTTTTTGTCGGTACAGTGTGGAGATGATACGATTCGATTTTGGTGAAAATCGGACAAACGGTCTAGGAGGAGTTCGAAAAAGTAGGTTTTGACTGAAAATCAAGATGGCGGACAGGAAGTTCGGCCAAATTTGGCAAACTTGGTATCTATGTTCTCAGCGTGACCCAGGGAATCTATTAAGACCAGTGGCATTTCAATAGGCAGATTTGTTCAAAGGTTATTAGCCTTTTTGGAAATGTTGTTATAACTTTTGACCACAAGGTGGCGCTGTTTCGAAACTTCTCACGCTCCTTCAGGGCATCGTGCTGATGACCCATACCATGTTTCGTAACAATCCATTCATGCGTTCTTAAAATACAGCATTTTAGCACAAAATTCAAAATGGTCGACAGCCAAAATGGCCGATATGGTAAAATTGGATATCAGTCGACTCAGCATGTTGGCCTGAATCTAACGAGACCAATTTGATGATTTTTGGGCAAACTGTTCAGAAGTTATAAGCAAAAATAGCCATTTTTCATATCTCCGGACCAGTAGGTGGCGCTGCGCCGAAACGCAGCATGTAGCCTCAGGTCATGCTTGTGATGACATGTGCCAAGTTTGGTCTGAATCCAATAAAGCGTTGCGGAGATACAGCCTTACGTCTGTTTTCGCAAGCGCTACGTAAAATTTGTTTGTGGGTTTTTTTCGAAAATTGCTAAGCGAATCAACTTGAATTCCATAACTTTTTGTCGGCATGGTCTGTAGATGATCTGATTCAATTTTCATGGAAATTGGAGCAACGGCCTAGGAGGAGTTCGAAAAAGTAGCTTTTCCGGAAAATTCAAAATGGCGGAAAACTTTTCATGACGGAAAATGACGTCATAGGGTGCAATCGAATCGTCATGGGGTCAGGAATCAGAGGGAAAAAGAATTTTGTTTCTAGCCCTTGTGGTTCAAAAGTTATTAGAATAAACATGAGTGAAACTTTGGACAGTTGGTGGCGCTAGAGGGAATGACTTAGACACACCAAAATTGGTGTATTTAATGTTGGGACTGTCCTCTATCAGAATGTCAAACCATTACAACTTTCCCGCGATCGGTTCTATGGGCTGCCATAGACTCCCAGAGCGGAAGAAGAAGAAGAATTATTTTTGGTACGCCAACAGATACAATAGGTGCCTACGCACATTCTGTGCTTGGCCCCTAATAATAAGGGAACCTTTTTGCCATTTATAGCGCCACCTATGGTCCGATCTGCATGAAACTCGGCACGCTTGTTCACCATGTCATGACACATATGCTCAGCGATTTTCGTGATGTTCTGAGTTTTTGTTTAGGATTTATAGGCTTTCGACTGTATTTTGCCCCGCCCATTTTCCAAATGACCCTGTTATAGCCAACCAAATGCAAAAATTCTACTTTTTTTTCGAAAACTATTGATCGAGAGAGTCCAGAGAAATGTCCTAGACTGGTTTGGTTCCGATCGGGCGAAAAACCAGGGACTAGTTCGCAAAAGTAGGTTTTGGACAAAATTCGACATAGCAGAAAATTGTCCCTGCCTAAATCAAAATCGGAGATAGCCATTTTGTACGCCTTGAGCCAAGGATTCCAACGATATGGGGCACTTGATCCTGGGACAAACGGTCTAAGAGTTATGAGCAATTTTGAACTTTTGGTTGCTGTAGCGCCACCTATGGGCCATTCGGGGTCATACTCTGATAGGTTGTCCCCAAATTGAGGCCTACCATCTGGCCAGGTTTCACGTCTCTAGGCCTTACGGTTTGGCCTGCACGATGCGTTTTACGAATCCTTACAATTACAATAGGGTTTCAGCATTTCATGCTTGAACCCCTAATAAGAATGAAGGCTTTTTGCCAGTTATAGCGCCACCTATGGTCCGATCTCCATGAAACTCTGCATGCTTCCTCACCATGTTCTGACACATATGCTCATCAATTTTGGTGAAGTTCTGAGTTTTCATTTGGGATTTATAGGCTTTTTAGTGTATTTTGCCACGCCCCTTTTCTAAATGACCCTGTTACAGCCACCCAAATGCAAAAGTTCAACTTTTTTTCGATAATTATTGATCTAGAGAGTCCAGAGAAATGTCCTAGACTGGTTTGGTTCCGATCTGGCGAAAAACCTAGGACTAGTTGGCAAAAGTAGGTTTCGGACAAAATTCGACATAGCAGAGCATTTTTCTGGCCTAAATTGAAATTGGAGATAGCCATTTTGTCCGCCTTGAGCCAGGGATCACAGTGTTGTAAGACACTCGAGTCTAGGACAAACGGTCTAGGAGTTATGGGCGATTTAGTACTTTTGCACTAAATCTGTAGCTGTAGCACAACGTAAAATTTGTTTGCGCGGTATTCGAGAACGGTTTGACGAATCAACACGAATTCCATAACTTTTTGTCGGTACAGTGTGGAGATGATACGATTCGATTTTGGTGAAAATCGGACAAACGGTCTAGGAGGAGTTCGAAAAAGTAGGTTTTGACTGAAAATCAAGATGGCGGACAGGAAGTTCGGCCAAATTTGGCAAACTTGGTATCTATGTTCTCAGCGTGACCCAGGGAATCTATTAAGACCAGTGGCATTTCAATAGGCAGATTTATTCAAAGGTTATTAGCCTTTTTGGAAATGTTGTTATAACTTTTGACCACAAGGTGGCGCTGTTTCGAAACTTCTCACGCTCCTTCAGGGCATCGTGCTGATGACCCATACCATGTTTCGTAACAATCCATTCATGCGTTCTTAAAATACAGCATTTTAGCACAAAATTCAAAATGGTCGACAGCCAAAATGGCCGATATGGTAAAATTGGATATCAGTCGACTCAGCATGTTGGCCTGAATCTAACGAGACCAATTTGATGATTTTTGGGCAAACTGTTCAGAAGTTATAAGCAAAAATAGCCATTTTTCATATCTCCGGACCAGTAGGTGGCGCTGCGCCGAAACGCAGCATGTAGCCTCAGGTCATGCTTGTGATGACATGTGCCAAGTTTGGTCTGAATCCAATAAAGCGTTGCGGAGATACAGCCTTACGTCTGTTTTCGCAAGCGCTACGTAAAATTTGTTTGTGGGTTTTTTTCGAAAATTGCTAAGCGAATCAACTTGAATTCCATAACTTTTTGTCGGCATGGTCTGTAGATGATCTGATTCAATTTTCATGGAAATTGGAGCAACGGCCTAGGAGGAGTTCGAAAAAGTAGCTTTTCCGGAAAATTCAAAATGGCGGAAAACTTTTCATGACGGAAAATGACGTCATAGGGTGCAATCGAATCGTCATGGGGTCAGGAATCAGAGGGAAAAAGAATTTTGTTTCTAGCCCTTGTGGTTCAAAAGTTATTAGAATAAACATGAGTGAAACTTTGGACAGTTGGTGGCGCTAGAGGGAATGACTTAGACACACCAAAATTGGTGTATTTAATGTTGGGACTGTCCTCTATCAGAATGTCAAACCATTACAACTTTCCCGCGATCGGTTCTATGGGCTGCCATAGACTCCCAGAGCGGAAGAAGAAGAAGAATTATTTTTGGTACGCCAACAGATACAATAGGTGCCTACGCACATTCTGTGCTTGGCCCCTAATAATAAGGGAACCTTTTTGCCATTTATAGCGCCACCTATGGTCCGATCTGCATGAAACTCGGCACGCTTGTTCACCATGTCATGACACATATGCTCAGCGATTTTCGTGATGTTCTGAGTTTTTGTTTAGGATTTATAGGCTTTCGACTGTATTTTGCCCCGCCCATTTTCCAAATGACCCTGTTATAGCCAACCAAATGCAAAAATTCTACTTTTTTTTCGAAAACTATTGATCGAGAGAGTCCAGAGAAATGTCCTAGACTGGTTTGGTTCCGATCGGGCGAAAAACCAGGGACTAGTTCGCAAAAGTAGGTTTTGGACAAAATTCGACATAGCAGAAAATTGTCCCTGCCTAAATCAAAATCGGAGATAGCCATTTTGTACGCCTTGAGCCAAGGATTCCAACGATATGGGGCACTTGATCCTGGGACAAACGGTCTAAGAGTTATGAGCAATTTTGAACTTTTGGTTGCTGTAGCGCCACCTATGGGCCATTCGGGGTCATACTCTGATAGGTTGTCCCCAAATTGAGGCCTACCATCTGGCCAGGTTTCACGTCTCTAGGCCTTACGGTTTGGCCTGCACGATGCGTTTTACGAATCCTTACAATTACAATAGGGTTTCAGCATTTCATGCTTGAACCCCTAATAAGAATGAAGGCTTTTTGCCAGTTATAGCGCCACCTATGGTCCGATCTCCATGAAACTCTGCATGCTTCCTCACCATGTTCTGACACATATGCTCATCAATTTTGGTGAAGTTCTGAGTTTTCATTTGGGATTTATAGGCTTTTTAGTGTATTTTGCCACGCCCCTTTTCTAAATGACCCTGTTACAGCCACCCAAATGCAAAAGTTCAACTTTTTTTCGATAATTATTGATCTAGAGAGTCCAGAGAAATGTCCTAGACTGGTTTGGTTCCGATCTGGCGAAAAACCTAGGACTAGTTGGCAAAAGTAGGTTTCGGACAAAATTCGACATAGCAGAGCATTTTTCTGGCCTAAATTGAAATTGGAGATAGCCATTTTGTCCGCCTTGAGCCAGGGATCACAGTGTTGTAAGACACTCGAGTCTAGGACAAACGGTCTAGGAGTTATGGGCGATTTAGTACTTTTGCACTAAATCTGTAGCTGTAGCACAACGTAAAATTTGTTTGCGCGGTATTCGAGAACGGTTTGACGAATCAACACGAATTCCATAACTTTTTGTCGGTACAGTGTGGAGATGATACGATTCGATTTTGGCGAAAATCGGACAAACGGTCTAGGAGGAGTTCGAAAAAGTAGGTTTTGACTGAAAATCAAGATGGCGGACAGGAAGTTCGGCCAAATTTGGCAAACTTGGTATCTATGTTCTCAGCGTGACCCAGGGAATCTATTAAGACCAGTGGCATTTCAATAGGCAGATTTATTCAAAGGTTATTAGCCTTTTTGGAAATGTTGTTATAACTTTTGACCACAAGGTGGCGCTGTTTCGAAACTTCTCACGCTCCTTCAGGGCATCGTGCTGATGACCCATACCATGTTTCGTAACAATCCATTCATGCGTTCTTAAAATACAGCATTTTAGCACAAAATTCAAAATGGTCGACAGCCAAAATGGCCGATATGGTAAAATTGGATATCAGTCGACTCAGCATGTTGGCCTGAATCTAACGAGACCAATTTGATGATTTTTGGGCAAACTGTTCAGAAGTTATAAGCAAAAATAGCCATTTTTCATATCTCCGGACCAGTAGGTGGCGCTGCGCCGAAACGCAGCATGTAGCCTCAGGTCATGCTTGTGATGACATGTGCCAAGTTTGGTCTGAATCCAATAAAGCGTTGCGGAGATACAGCCTTACGTCTGTTTTCGCAAGCGCTACGTAAAATTTGTTTGTGGGTTTTTTTCGAAAATTGCTAAGCGAATCAACTTGAATTCCATAACTTTTTGTCGGCATGGTCTGTAGATGATCTGATTCAATTTTCATGGAAATTGGAGCAACGGCCTAGGAGGAGTTCGAAAAAGTAGCTTTTCCGGAAAATTCAAAATGGCGGAAAACTTTTCATGACGGAAAATGACGTCATAGGGTGCAATCGAATCGTCATGGGGTCAGGAATCAGAGGGAAAAAGAATTTTGTTTCTAGCCCTTGTGGTTCAAAAGTTATTAGAATAAACATGAGTGAAACTTTGGACAGTTGGTGGCGCTAGAGGGAATGACTTAGACACACCAAAATTGGTGTATTTAATGTTGGGACTGTCCTCTATCAGAATGTCAAACCATTACAACTTTCCCGCGATCGGTTCTATGGGCTGCCATAGACTCCCAGAGCGGAAGAAGAAGAAGAATTATTTTTGGTACGCCAACAGATACAATAGGTGCCTACGCACATTCTGTGCTTGGCCCCTAATAATAAGGGAACCTTTTTGCCATTTATAGCGCCACCTATGGTCCGATCTGCATGAAACTCGGCACGCTTGTTCACCATGTCATGACACATATGCTCAGCGATTTTCGTGATGTTCTGAGTTTTTGTTTAGGATTTATAGGCTTTCGACTGTATTTTGCCCCGCCCATTTTCCAAATGACCCTGTTATAGCCAACCAAATGCAAAAATTCTACTTTTTTTTCGAAAACTATTGATCGAGAGAGTCCAGAGAAATGTCCTAGACTGGTTTGGTTCCGATCGGGCGAAAAACCAGGGACTAGTTCGCAAAAGTAGGTTTTGGACAAAATTCGACATAGCAGAAAATTGTCCCTGCCTAAATCAAAATCGGAGATAGCCATTTTGTACGCCTTGAGCCAAGGATTCCAACGATATGGGGCACTTGATCCTGGGACAAACGGTCTAAGAGTTATGAGCAATTTTGAACTTTTGGTTGCTGTAGCGCCACCTATGGGCCATTCGGGGTCATACTCTGATAGGTTGTCCCCAAATTGAGGCCTACCATCTGGCCAGGTTTCACGTCTCTAGGCCTTACGGTTTGGCCTGCACGATGCGTTTTACGAATCCTTACAATTACAATAGGGTTTCAGCATTTCATGCTTGAACCCCTAATAAGAATGAAGGCTTTTTGCCAGTTATAGCGCCACCTATGGTCCGATCTCCATGAAACTCTGCATGCTTCCTCACCATGTTCTGACACATATGCTCATCAATTTTGGTGAAGTTCTGAGTTTTCATTTGGGATTTATAGGCTTTTTAGTGTATTTTGCCACGCCCCTTTTCTAAATGACCCTGTTACAGCCACCCAAATGCAAAAGTTCAACTTTTTTTCGATAATTATTGATCTAGAGAGTCCAGAGAAATGTCCTAGACTGGTTTGGTTCCGATCTGGCGAAAAACCTAGGACTAGTTGGCAAAAGTAGGTTTCGGACAAAATTCGACATAGCAGAGCATTTTTCTGGCCTAAATTGAAATTGGAGATAGCCATTTTGTCCGCCTTGAGCCAGGGATCACAGTGTTGTAAGACACTCGAGTCTAGGACAAACGGTCTAGGAGTTATGGGCGATTTAGTACTTTTGCACTAAATCTGTAGCTGTAGCACAACGTAAAATTTGTTTGCGCGGTATTCGAGAACGGTTTGACGAATCAACACGAATTCCATAACTTTTTGTCGGTACAGTGTGGAGATGATACGATTCGATTTTGGCGAAAATCGGACAAACGGTCTAGGAGGAGTTCGAAAAAGTAGGTTTTGACTGAAAATCAAGATGGCGGACAGGAAGTTCGGCCAAATTTGGCAAACTTGGTATCTATGTTCTCAGCGTGACCCAGGGAATCTATTAAGACCAGTGGCATTTCAATAGGCAGATTTATTCAAAGGTTATTAGCCTTTTTGGAAATGTTGTTATAACTTTTGACCACAAGGTGGCGCTGTTTCGAAACTTCTCACGCTCCTTCAGGGCATCGTGCTGATGACCCATACCATGTTTCGTAACAATCCATTCATGCGTTCTTAAAATACAGCATTTTAGCACAAAATTCAAAATGGTCGACAGCCAAAATGGCCGATATGGTAAAATTGGATATCAGTCGACTCAGCATGTTGGCCTGAATCTAACGAGACCAATTTGATGATTTTTGGGCAAACTGTTCAGAAGTTATAAGCAAAAATAGCCATTTTTCATATCTCCGGACCAGTAGGTGGCGCTGCGCCGAAACGCAGCATGTAGCCTCAGGTCATGCTTGTGATGACATGTGCCAAGTTTGGTCTGAATCCAATAAAGCGTTGCGGAGATACAGCCTTACGTCTGTTTTCGCAAGCGCTACGTAAAATTTGTTTGTGGGTTTTTTCCGAAAATTGCTAAGCGAATCAACTTGAATTCCATAACTTTTTGTCGGCATGGTCTGTAGATGATCTGATTCAATTTTCATGGAAATTGGAGCAACGGCCTAGGAGGAGTTCGAAAAAGTAGCTTTTCCGGAAAATTCAAAATGGCGGAAAACTTTTCATGACGGAAAATGACGTCATAGGGTGCAATCGAATCGTCATGGGGTCAGGAATCAGAGGGAAAAAGAATTTTGTTTCTAGCCCTTGTGGTTCAAAAGTTATTAGAATAAACATGAGTGAAACTTTGGACAGTTGGTGGCGCTAGAGGGAATGACTTAGACACACCAAAATTGGTGTATTTAATGTTGGGACTGTCCTCTATCAGAATGTCAAACCATTACAACTTTCCCGCGATCGGTTCTATGGGCTGCCATAGACTCCCAGAGCGGAAGAAGAAGAAGAATTATTTTTGGTACGCCAACAGATACAATAGGTGCCTACGCACATTCTGTGCTTGGCCCCTAATAATAAGGGAACCTTTTTGCCATTTATAGCGCCACCTATGGTCCGATCTGCATGAAACTCGGCACGCTTGTTCACCATGTCATGACACATATGCTCAGCGATTTTCGTGATGTTCTGAGTTTTTGTTTAGGATTTATAGGCTTTCGACTGTATTTTGCCCCGCCCATTTTCCAAATGACCCTGTTATAGCCAACCAAATGCAAAAATTCTACTTTTTTTTCGAAAACTATTGATCGAGAGAGTCCAGAGAAATGTCCTAGACTGGTTTGGTTCCGATCGGGCGAAAAACCAGGGACTAGTTCGCAAAAGTAGGTTTTGGACAAAATTCGACATAGCAGAAAATTGTCCCTGCCTAAATCAAAATCGGAGATAGCCATTTTGTACGCCTTGAGCCAAGGATTCCAACGATATGGGGCACTTGATCCTGGGACAAACGGTCTAAGAGTTATGAGCAATTTTGAACTTTTGGTTGCTGTAGCGCCACCTATGGGCCATTCGGGGTCATACTCTGATAGGTTGTCCCCAAATTGAGGCCTACCATCTGGCCAGGTTTCACGTCTCTAGGCCTTACGGTTTGGCCTGCACGATGCGTTTTACGAATCCTTACAATTACAATAGGGTTTCAGCATTTCATGCTTGAACCCCTAATAAGAATGAAGGCTTTTTGCCAGTTATAGCGCCACCTATGGTCCGATCTCCATGAAACTCTGCATGCTTCCTCACCATGTTCTGACACATATGCTCATCAATTTTGGTGAAGTTCTGAGTTTTCATTTGGGATTTATAGGCTTTTTAGTGTATTTTGCCACGCCCCTTTTCTAAATGACCCTGTTACAGCCACCCAAATGCAAAAGTTCAACTTTTTTTCGATAATTATTGATCTAGAGAGTCCAGAGAAATGTCCTAGACTGGTTTGGTTCCGATCTGGCGAAAAACCTAGGACTAGTTGGCAAAAGTAGGTTTCGGACAAAATTCGACATAGCAGAGCATTTTTCTGGCCTAAATTGAAATTGGAGATAGCCATTTTGTCCGCCTTGAGCCAGGGATCACAGTGTTGTAAGACACTCGAGTCTAGGACAAACGGTCTAGGAGTTATGGGCGATTTAGTACTTTTGCACTAAATCTGTAGCTGTAGCACAACGTAAAATTTGTTTGCGCGGTATTCGAGAACGGTTTGACGAATCAACACGAATTCCATAACTTTTTGTCGGTACAGTGTGGAGATGATACGATTCGATTTTGGCGAAAATCGGACAAACGGTCTAGGAGGAGTTCGAAAAAGTAGGTTTTGACTGAAAATCAAGATGGCGGACAGGAAGTTCGGCCAAATTTGGCAAACTTGGTATCTATGTTCTCAGCGTGACCCAGGGAATCTATTAAGACCAGTGGCATTTCAATAGGCAGATTTATTCAAAGGTTATTAGCCTTTTTGGAAATGTTGTTATAACTTTTGACCACAAGGTGGCGCTGTTTCGAAACTTCTCACGCTCCTTCAGGGCATCGTGCTGATGACCCATACCATGTTTCGTAACAATCCATTCATGCGTTCTTAAAATACAGCATTTTAGCACAAAATTCAAAATGGTCGACAGCCAAAATGGCCGATATGGTAAAATTGGATATCAGTCGACTCAGCATGTTGGCCTGAATCTAACGAGACCAATTTGATGATTTTTGGGCAAACTGTTCAGAAGTTATAAGCAAAAATAGCCATTTTTCATATCTCCGGACCAGTAGGTGGCGCTGCGCCGAAACGCAGCATGTAGCCTCAGGTCATGCTTGTGATGACATGTGCCAAGTTTGGTCTGAATCCAATAAAGCGTTGCGGAGATACAGCCTTACGTCTGTTTTCGCAAGCGCTACGTAAAATTTGTTTGTGGGTTTTTTTCGAAAATTGCTAAGCGAATCAACTTGAATTCCATAACTTTTTGTCGGCATGGTCTGTAGATGATCTGATTCAATTTTCATGGAAATTGGAGCAACGGCCTAGGAGGAGTTCGAAAAAGTAGCTTTTCCGGAAAATTCAAAATGGCGGAAAACTTTTCATGACGGAAAATGACGTCATAGGGTGCAATCGAATCGTCATGGGGTCAGGAATCAGAGGGAAAAAGAATTTTGTTTCTAGCCCTTGTGGTTCAAAAGTTATTAGAATAAACATGAGTGAAACTTTGGACAGTTGGTGGCGCTAGAGGGAATGACTTAGACACACCAAAATTGGTGTATTTAATGTTGGGACTGTCCTCTATCAGAATGTCAAACCATTACAACTTTCCCGCGATCGGTTCTATGGGCTGCCATAGACTCCCAGAGCGGAAGAAGAAGAAGAATTATTTTTGGTACGCCAACAGATACAATAGGTGCCTCCGCACATTCTGTGCTTGGCCCCTAATAATAAGGGAACCTTTTTGCCATTTATAGCGCCACCTATGGTCCGATCTGCATGAAACTCGGCACGCTTGTTCACCATGTCATGACACATATGCTCAGCGATTTTCGTGATGTTCTGAGTTTTTGTTTAGGATTTATAGGCTTTCGACTGTATTTTGCCCCGCCCATTTTCCAAATGACCCTGTTATAGCCAACCAAATGCAAAAATTCTACTTTTTTTTCGAAAACTATTGATCGAGAGAGTCCAGAGAAATGTCCTAGACTGGTTTGGTTCCGATCGGGCGAAAAACCAGGGACTAGTTCGCAAAAGTAGGTTTTGGACAAAATTCGACATAGCAGAAAATTGTCCCTGCCTAAATCAAAATCGGAGATAGCCATTTTGTACGCCTTGAGCCAAGGATTCCAACGATATGGGGCACTTGATCCTGGGACAAACGGTCTAAGAGTTATGAGCAATTTTGAACTTTTGGTTGCTGTAGCGCCACCTATGGGCCATTCGGGGTCATACTCTGATAGGTTGTCCCCAAATTGAGGCCTACCATCTGGCCAGGTTTCACGTCTCTAGGCCTTACGGTTTGGCCTGCACGATGCGTTTTACGAATCCTTACAATTACAATAGGGTTTCAGCATTTCATGCTTGAACCCCTAATAAGAATGAAGGCTTTTTGCCAGTTATAGCGCCACCTATGGTCCGATCTCCATGAAACTCTGCATGCTTCCTCACCATGTTCTGACACATATGCTCATCAATTTTGGTGAAGTTCTGAGTTTTCATTTGGGATTTATAGGCTTTTTAGTGTATTTTGCCACGCCCCTTTTCTAAATGACCCTGTTACAGCCACCCAAATGCAAAAGTTCAACTTTTTTTCAATAATTATTGATCTAGAGAGTCCAGAGAAATGTCCTAGACTGGTTTGGTTCCGATCTGGCGAAAAACCTAGGACTAGTTGGCAAAAGTAGGTTTCGGACAAAATTCGACATAGCAGAGCATTTTTCTGGCCTAAATTGAAATTGGAGATAGCCATTTTGTCCGCCTTGAGCCAGGGATCACAGTGTTGTAAGACACTCGAGTCTAGGACAAACGGTCTAGGAGTTATGGGCGATTTAGTACTTTTGCACTAAATCTGTAGCTGTAGCACAACGTAAAATTTGTTTGCGCGGTATTCGAGAACGGTTTGACGAATCAACACGAATTCCATAACTTTTTGTCGGTACAGTGTGGAGATGATACGATTCGATTTTGGCGAAAATCGGACAAACGGTCTAGGAGGAGTTCGAAAAAGTAGGTTTTGACTGAAAATCAAGATGGCGGACAGGAAGTTCGGCCAAATTTGGCAAACTTGGTATCTATGTTCTCAGCGTGACCCAGGGAATCTATTAAGACCAGTGGCATTTCAATAGGCAGATTTATTCAAAGGTTATTAGCCTTTTTGGAAATGTTGTTATAACTTTTGACCACAAGGTGGCGCTGTTTCGAAACTTCTCACGCTCCTTCAGGGCATCGTGCTGATGACCCATACCATGTTTCGTAACAATCCATTCATGCGTTCTTAAAATACAGCATTTTAGCACAAAATTCAAAATGGTCGACAGCCAAAATGGCCGATATGGTAAAATTGGATATCAGTCGACTCAGCATGTTGGCCTGAATCTAACGAGACCAATTTGATGATTTTTGGGCAAACTGTTCAGAAGTTATAAGCAAAAATAGCCATTTTTCATATCTCCGGACCAGTAGGTGGCGCTGCGCCGAAACGCAGCATGTAGCCTCAGGTCATGCTTGTGATGACATGTGCCAAGTTTGGTCTGAATCCAATAAAGCGTTGCGGAGATACAGCCTTACGTCTGTTTTCGCAAGCGCTACGTAAAATTTGTTTGTGGGTTTTTTTCGAAAATTGCTAAGCGAATCAACTTGAATTCCATAACTTTTTGTCGGCATGGTCTGTAGATGATCTGATTCAATTTTCATGGAAATTGGAGCAACGGCCTAGGAGGAGTTCGAAAAAGTAGCTTTTCCGGAAAATTCAAAATGGCGGAAAACTTTTCATGACGGAAAATGACGTCATAGGGTGCAATCGAATCGTCATGGGGTCAGGAATCAGAGGGAAAAAGAATTTTGTTTCTAGCCCTTGTGGTTCAAAAGTTATTAGAATAAACATGAGTGAAACTTTGGACAGTTGGTGGCGCTAGAGGGAATGACTTAGACACACCAAAATTGGTGTATTTAATGTTGGGACTGTCCTCTATCAGAATGTCAAACCATTACAACTTTCCCGCGATCGGTTCTATGGGCTGCCATAGACTCCCAGAGCGGAAGAAGAAGAAGAATTATTTTTGGTACGCCAACAGATACAATAGGTGCCTCCGCACATTCTGTGCTTGGCCCCTAATAATAAGGGAACCTTTTTGCCATTTATAGCGCCACCTATGGTCCGATCTGCATGAAACTCGGCACGCTTGTTCACCATGTCATGACACATATGCTCAGCGATTTTCGTGATGTTCTGAGTTTTTGTTTAGGATTTATAGGCTTTCGACTGTATTTTGCCCCGCCCATTTTCCAAATGACCCTGTTATAGCCAACCAAATGCAAAAATTCTACTTTTTTTTCGAAAACTATTGATCGAGAGAGTCCAGAGAAATGTCCTAGACTGGTTTGGTTCCGATCGGGCGAAAAACCAGGGACTAGTTCGCAAAAGTAGGTTTTGGACAAAATTCGACATAGCAGAGCATTTTTCTGGCCTAAATTGAAATCGGAGATAGCCATTTTGTACGCCTTGAGCCAAGGATTCCAACGATATGGGGCACTTGATCCTGGGACAAACGGTCTAAGAGTTATGAGCAATTTTGAACTTTTGGTTGCTGTAGCGCCACCTATGGGCCATTCGGGGTCATACTCTGATAGGTTGTCCCCAAATTGAGGCCTACCATCTGGCCAGGTTTCACGTCTCTAGGCCTTACGGTTTGGCCTGCACGATGCGTTTTACGAATCCTTACAATTACAATAGGGTTTCAGCATTTCATGCTTGAACCCCTAATAAGAATGAAGGCTTTTTGCCAGTTATAGCGCCACCTATGGTCCGATCTCCATGAAACTCTGCATGCTTCCTCACCATGTTCTGACACATATGCTCATCAATTTTGGTGAAGTTCTGAGTTTTCATTTGGGATTTATAGGCTTTTTAGTGTATTTTGCCACGCCCCTTTTCTAAATGACCCTGTTACAGCCACCCAAATGCAAAAGTTCAACTTTTTTTCGATAATTATTGATCTAGAGAGTCCAGAGAAATGTCCTAGACTGGTTTGGTTCCGATCTGGCGAAAAACCTAGGACTAGTTGGCAAAAGTAGGTTTCGGACAAAATTCGACATAGCAGAGCATTTTTCTGGCCTAAATTGAAATTGGAGATAGCCATTTTGTCCGCCTTGAGCCAGGGATCACAGTGTTGTAAGACACTCGAGTCTAGGACAAACGGTCTAGGAGTTATGGGCGATTTAGTACTTTTGCACTAAATCTGTAGCTGTAGCACAACGTAAAATTTGTTTGCGCGGTATTCGAGAACGGTTTGACGAATCAACACGAATTCCATAACTTTTTGTCGGTACAGTGTGGAGATGATACGATTCGATTTTGGCGAAAATCGGACAAACGGTCTAGGAGGAGTTCGAAAAAGTAGGTTTTGACTGAAAATCAAGATGGCGGACAGGAAGTTCGGCCAAATTTGGCAAACTTGGTATCTATGTTCTCAGCGTGACCCAGGGAATCTATTAAGACCAGTGGCATTTCAATAGGCAGATTTATTCAAAGGTTATTAGCCTTTTTGGAAATGTTGTTATAACTTTTGACCACAAGGTGGCGCTGTTTCGAAACTTCTCACGCTCCTTCAGGGCATCGTGCTGATGACCCATACCATGTTTCGTAACAATCCATTCATGCGTTCTTAAAATACAGCATTTTAGCACAAAATTCAAAATGGTCGACAGCCAAAATGGCCGATATGGTAAAATTGGATATCAGTCGACTCAGCATGTTGGCCTGAATCTAACGAGACCAATTTGATGATTTTTGGGCAAACTGTTCAGAAGTTATAAGCAAAAATAGCCATTTTTCATATCTCCGGACCAGTAGGTGGCGCTGCGCCGAAACGCAGCATGTAGCCTCAGGTCATGCTTGTGATGACATGTGCCAAGTTTGGTCTGAATCCAATAAAGCGTTGCGGAGATACAGCCTTACGTCTGTTTTCGCAAGCGCTACGTAAAATTTGTTTGTGGGTTTTTTTCGAAAATTGCTAAGCGAATCAACTTGAATTCCATAACTTTTTGTCGGCATGGTCTGTAGATGATCTGATTCAATTTTCATGGAAATTGGAGCAACGGCCTAGGAGGAGTTCGAAAAAGTAGCTTTTCCGGAAAATTCAAAATGGCGGAAAACTTTTCATGACGGAAAATGACGTCATAGGGTGCAATCGAATCGTCATGGGGTCAGGAATCAGAGGGAAAAAGAATTTTGTTTCTAGCCCTTGTGGTTCAAAAGTTATTAGAATAAACATGAGTGAAACTTTGGACAGTTGGTGGCGCTAGAGGGAATGACTTAGACACACCAAAATTGGTGTATTTAATGTTGGGACTGTCCTCTATCAGAATGTCAAACCATTACAACTTTCCCGCGATCGGTTCTATGGGCTGCCATAGACTCCCAGAGCGGAAGAAGAAGAAGAATTATTTTTGGTACGCCAACAGATACAATAGGTGCCTACGCACATTCTGTGCTTGGCCCCTAATAATAAGGGAACCTTTTTGCCATTTATAGCGCCACCTATGGTCCGATCTGCATGAAACTCGGCACGCTTGTTCACCATGTCATGACACATATGCTCAGCGATTTTCGTGATGTTCTGAGTTTTTGTTTAGGATTTATAGGCTTTCGACTGTATTTTGCCCCGCCCATTTTCCAAATGACCCTGTTATAGCCAACCAAATGCAAAAATTCTACTTTTTTTTCGAAAACTATTGATCGAGAGAGTCCAGAGAAATGTCCTAGACTGGTTTGGTTCCGATCGGGCGAAAAACCAGGGACTAGTTCGCAAAAGTAGGTTTTGGACAAAATTCGACATAGCAGAAAATTGTCCCTGCCTAAATCAAAATCGGAGATAGCCATTTTGTACGCCTTGAGCCAAGGATTCCAACGATATGGGGCACTTGATCCTGGGACAAACGGTCTAAGAGTTATGAGCAATTTTGAACTTTTGGTTGCTGTAGCGCCACCTATGGGCCATTCGGGGTCATACTCTGATAGGTTGTCCCCAAATTGAGGCCTACCATCTGGCCAGGTTTCACGTCTCTAGGCCTTACGGTTTGGCCTGCACGATGCGTTTTACGAATCCTTACAATTACAATAGGGTTTCAGCATTTCATGCTTGAACCCCTAATAAGAATGAAGGCTTTTTGCCAGTTATAGCGCCACCTATGGTCCGATCTCCATGAAACTCTGCATGCTTCCTCACCATGTTCTGACACATATGCTCATCAATTTTGGTGAAGTTCTGAGTTTTCATTTGGGATTTATAGGCTTTTTAGTGTATTTTGCCACGCCCCTTTTCTAAATGACCCTGTTACAGCCACCCAAATGCAAAAGTTCAACTTTTTTTCGATAATTATTGATCTAGAGAGTCCAGAGAAATGTCCTAGACTGGTTTGGTTCCGATCTGGCGAAAAACCTAGGACTAGTTGGCAAAAGTAGGTTTCGGACAAAATTCGACATAGCAGAGCATTTTTCTGGCCTAAATTGAAATTGGAGATAGCCATTTTGTCCGCCTTGAGCCAGGGATCACAGTGTTGTAAGACACTCGAGTCTAGGACAAACGGTCTAGGAGTTATGGGCGATTTAGTACTTTTGCACTAAATCTGTAGCTGTAGCACAACGTAAAATTTGTTTGCGCGGTATTCGAGAACGGTTTGACGAATCAACACGAATTCCATAACTTTTTGTCGGTACAGTGTGGAGATGATACGATTCGATTTTGGCGAAAATCGGACAAACGGTCTAGGAGGAGTTCGAAAAAGTAGGTTTTGACTGAAAATCAAGATGGCGGACAGGAAGTTCGGCCAAATTTGGCAAACTTGGTATCTATGTTCTCAGCGTGACCCAGGGAATCTATTAAGACCAGTGGCATTTCAATAGGCAGATTTATTCAAAGGTTATTAGCCTTTTTGGAAATGTTGTTATAACTTTTGACCACAAGGTGGCGCTGTTTCGAAACTTCTCACGCTCCTTCAGGGCATCGTGCTGATGACCCATACCATGTTTCGTAACAATCCATTCATGCGTTCTTAAAATACAGCATTTTAGCACAAAATTCAAAATGGTCGACAGCCAAAATGGCCGATATGGTAAAATTGGATATCAGTCGACTCAGCATGTTGGCCTGAATCTAACGAGACCAATTTGATGATTTTTGGGCAAACTGTTCAGAAGTTATAAGCAAAAATAGCCATTTTTCATATCTCCGGACCAGTAGGTGGCGCTGCGCCGAAACGCAGCATGTAGCCTCAGGTCATGCTTGTGATGACATGTGCCAAGTTTGGTCTGAATCCAATAAAGCGTTGCGGAGATACAGCCTTACGTCTGTTTTCGCAAGCGCTACGTAAAATTTGTTTGTGGGTTTTTTTCGAAAATTGCTAAGCGAATCAACTTGAATTCCATAACTTTTTGTCGGCATGGTCTGTAGATGATCTGATTCAATTTTCATGGAAATTGGAGCAACGGCCTAGGAGGAGTTCGAAAAAGTAGCTTTTCCGGAAAATTCAAAATGGCGGAAAACTTTTCATGACGGAAAATGACGTCATAGGGTGCAATCGAATCGTCATGGGGTCAGGAATCAGAGGGAAAAAGAATTTTGTTTCTAGCCCTTGTGGTTCAAAAGTTATTAGAATAAACATGAGTGAAACTTTGGACAGTTGGTGGCGCTAGAGGGAATGACTTAGACACACCAAAATTGGTGTATTTAATGTTGGGACTGTCCTCTATCAGAATGTCAAACCATTACAACTTTCCCGCGATCGGTTCTATGGGCTGCCATAGACTCCCAGAGCGGAAGAAGAAGAAGAATTATTTTTGGTACGCCAACAGATACAATAGGTGCCTACGCACATTCTGTGCTTGGCCCCTAATAATAAGGGAACCTTTTTGCCATTTATAGCGCCACCTATGGTCCGATCTGCATGAAACTCGGCACGCTTGTTCACCATGTCATGACACATATGCTCAGCGATTTTCGTGATGTTCTGAGTTTTTGTTTAGGATTTATAGGCTTTCGACTGTATTTTGCCCCGCCCATTTTCCAAATGACCCTGTTATAGCCAACCAAATGCAAAAATTCTACTTTTTTTTCGAAAACTATTGATCGAGAGAGTCCAGAGAAATGTCCTAGACTGGTTTGGTTCCGATCGGGCGAAAAACCAGGGACTAGTTCGCAAAAGTAGGTTTTGGACAAAATTCGACATAGCAGAAAATTGTCCCTGCCTAAATCAAAATCGGAGATAGCCATTTTGTACGCCTTGAGCCAAGGATTCCAACGATATGGGGCACTTGATCCTGGGACAAACGGTCTAAGAGTTATGAGCAATTTTGAACTTTTGGTTGCTGTAGCGCCACCTATGGGCCATTCGGGGTCATACTCTGATAGGTTGTCCCCAAATTGAGGCCTACCATCTGGCCAGGTTTCACGTCTCTAGGCCTTACGGTTTGGCCTGCACGATGCGTTTTACGAATCCTTACAATTACAATAGGGTTTCAGCATTTCATGCTTGAACCCCTAATAAGAATGAAGGCTTTTTGCCAGTTATAGCGCCACCTATGGTCCGATCTCCATGAAACTCTGCATGCTTCCTCACCATGTTCTGACACATATGCTCATCAATTTTGGTGAAGTTCTGAGTTTTCATTTGGGATTTATAGGCTTTTTAGTGTATTTTGCCACGCCCCTTTTCTAAATGACCCTGTTACAGCCACCCAAATGCAAAAGTTCAACTTTTTTTCGATAATTATTGATCTAGAGAGTCCAGAGAAATGTCCTAGACTGGTTTGGTTCCGATCTGGCGAAAAACCTAGGACTAGTTGGCAAAAGTAGGTTTCGGACAAAATTCGACATAGCAGAGCATTTTTCTGGCCTAAATTGAAATTGGAGATAGCCATTTTGTCCGCCTTGAGCCAGGGATCACAGTGTTGTAAGACACTCGAGTCTAGGACAAACGGTCTAGGAGTTATGGGCGATTTAGTACTTTTGCACTAAATCTGTAGCTGTAGCACAACGTAAAATTTGTTTGCGCGGTATTCGAGAACGGTTTGACGAATCAACACGAATTCCATAACTTTTTGTCGGTACAGTGTGGAGATGATACGATTCGATTTTGGCGAAAATCGGACAAACGGTCTAGGAGGAGTTCGAAAAAGTAGGTTTTGACTGAAAATCAAGATGGCGGACAGGAAGTTCGGCCAAATTTGGCAAACTTGGTATCTATGTTCTCAGCGTGACCCAGGGAATCTATTAAGACCAGTGGCATTTCAATAGGCAGATTTATTCAAAGGTTATTAGCCTTTTTGGAAATGTTGTTATAACTTTTGACCACAAGGTGGCGCTGTTTCGAAACTTCTCACGCTCCTTCAGGGCATCGTGCTGATGACCCATACCATGTTTCGTAACAATCCATTCATGCGTTCTTAAAATACAGCATTTTAGCACAAAATTCAAAATGGTCGACAGCCAAAATCGCCGATATGGTAAAATTGGATATCAGTCGACTCAGCATGTTGGCCTGAATCTAACGAGACCAATTTGATGATTTTTGGGCAAACTGTTCAGAAGTTATAAGCAAAAATAGCCATTTTTCATATCTCCGGACCAGTAGGTGGCGCTGCGCCGAAACGCAGCATGTAGCCTCAGGTCATGCTTGTGATGACATGTGCCAAGTTTGGTCTGAATCCAATAAAGCGTTGCGGAGATACAGCCTTACGTCTGTTTTCGCAAGCGCTACGTAAAATTTGTTTGTGGGTTTTTTTCGAAAATTGCTAAGCGAATCAACTTGAATTCCATAACTTTTTGTCGGCATGGTCTGTAGATGATCTGATTCAATTTTCATGGAAATTGGAGCAACGGCCTAGGAGGAGTTCGAAAAAGTAGCTTTTCCGGAAAATTCAAAATGGCGGAAAACTTTTCATGACGGAAAATGACGTCATAGGGTGCAATCGAATCGTCATGGGGTCAGGAATCAGAGGGAAAAAGAATTTTGTTTCTAGCCCTTGTGGTTCAAAAGTTATTAGAATAAACATGAGTGAAACTTTGGACAGTTGGTGGCGCTAGAGGGAATGACTTAGACACACCAAAATTGGTGTATTTAATGTTGGGACTGTCCTCTATCAGAATGTCAAACCATTACAACTTTCCCGCGATCGGTTCTATGGGCTGCCATAGACTCCCAGAGCGGAAGAAGAAGAAGAATTATTTTTGGTACGCCAACAGATACAATAGGTGCCTACGCACATTCTGTGCTTGGCCCCTAATAATAAGGGAACCTTTTTGCCATTTATAGCGCCACCTATGGTCCGATCTGCATGAAACTCGGCACGCTTGTTCACCATGTCATGACACATATGCTCAGCGATTTTCGTGATGTTCTGAGTTTTTGTTTAGGATTTATAGGCTTTCGACTGTATTTTGCCCCGCCCATTTTCCAAATGACCCTGTTATAGCCAACCAAATGCAAAAATTCTACTTTTTTTTCGAAAACTATTGATCGAGAGAGTCCAGAGAAATGTCCTAGACTGGTTTGGTTCCGATCGGGCGAAAAACCAGGGACTAGTTCGCAAAAGTAGGTTTTGGACAAAATTCGACATAGCAGAAAATTGTCCCTGCCTAAATCAAAATCGGAGATAGCCATTTTGTACGCCTTGAGCCAAGGATTCCAACGATATGGGGCACTTGATCCTGGGACAAACGGTCTAAGAGTTATGAGCAATTTTGAACTTTTGGTTGCTGTAGCGCCACCTATGGGCCATTCGGGGTCATACTCTGATAGGTTGTCCCCAAATTGAGGCCTACCATCTGGCCAGGTTTCACGTCTCTAGGCCTTACGGTTTGGCCTGCACGATGCGTTTTACGAATCCTTACAATTACAATAGGGTTTCAGCATTTCATGCTTGAACCCCTAATAAGAATGAAGGCTTTTTGCCAGTTATAGCGCCACCTATGGTCCGATCTCCATGAAACTCTGCATGCTTCCTCACCATGTTCTGACACATATGCTCATCAATTTTGGTGAAGTTCTGAGTTTTCATTTGGGATTTATAGGCTTTTTAGTGTATTTTGCCACGCCCCTTTTCTAAATGACCCTGTTACAGCCACCCAAATGCAAAAGTTCAACTTTTTTTCGATAATTATTGATCTAGAGAGTCCAGAGAAATGTCCTAGACTGGTTTGGTTCCGATCTGGCGAAAAACCTAGGACTAGTTGGCAAAAGTAGGTTTCGGACAAAATTCGACATAGCAGAGCATTTTTCTGGCCTAAATTGAAATTGGAGATAGCCATTTTGTCCGCCTTGAGCCAGGGATCACAGTGTTGTAAGACACTCGAGTCTAGGACAAACGGTCTAGGAGTTATGGGCGATTTAGTACTTTTGCACTAAATCTGTAGCTGTAGCACAACGTAAAATTTGTTTGCGCGGTATTCGAGAACGGTTTGACGAATCAACACGAATTCCATAACTTTTTGTCGGTACAGTGTGGAGATGATACGATTCGATTTTGGCGAAAATCGGACAAACGGTCTAGGAGGAGTTCGAAAAAGTAGGTTTTGACTGAAAATCAAGATGGCGGACAGGAAGTTCGGCCAAATTTGGCAAACTTGGTATCTATGTTCTCAGCGTGACCCAGGGAATCTATTAAGACCAGTGGCATTTCAATAGGCAGATTTATTCAAAGGTTATTAGCCTTTTTGGAAATGTTGTTATAACTTTTGACCACAAGGTGGCGCTGTTTCGAAACTTCTCACGCTCCTTCAGGGCATCGTGCTGATGACCCATACCATGTTTCGTAACAATCCATTCATGCGTTCTTAAAATACAGCATTTTAGCACAAAATTCAAAATGGTCGACAGCCAAAATGGCCGATATGGTAAAATTGGATATCAGTCGACTCAGCATGTTGGCCTGAATCTAACGAGACCAATTTGATGATTTTTGGGCAAACTGTTCAGAAGTTATAAGCAAAAATAGCCATTTTTCATATCTCCGGACCAGTAGGTGGCGCTGCGCCGAAACGCAGCATGTAGCCTCAGGTCATGCTTGTGATGACATGTGCCAAGTTTGGTCTGAATCCAATAAAGCGTTGCGGAGATACAGCCTTACGTCTGTTTTCGCAAGCGCTACGTAAAATTTGTTTGTGGGTTTTTTTCGAAAATTGCTAAGCGAATCAACTTGAATTCCATAACTTTTTGTCGGCATGGTCTGTAGATGATCTGATTCAATTTTCATGGAAATTGGAGCAACGGCCTAGGAGGAGTTCGAAAAAGTAGCTTTTCCGGAAAATTCAAAATGGCGGAAAACTTTTCATGACGGAAAATGACGTCATAGGGTGCAATCGAATCGTCATGGGGTCAGGAATCAGAGGGAAAAAGAATTTTGTTTCTAGCCCTTGTGGTTCAAAAGTTATTAGAATAAACATGAGTGAAACTTTGGACAGTTGGTGGCGCTAGAGGGAATGACTTAGACACACCAAAATTGGTGTATTTAATGTTGGGACTGTCCTCTATCAGAATGTCAAACCATTACAACTTTCCCGCGATCGGTTCTATGGGCTGCCATAGACTCCCAGAGCGGAAGAAGAAGAAGAATTATTTTTGGTACGCCAACAGATACAATAGGTGCCTACGCACATTCTGTGCTTGGCCCCTAATAATAAGGGAACCTTTTTGCCATTTATAGCGCCACCTATGGTCCGATCTGCATGAAACTCGGCACGCTTGTTCACCATGTCATGACACATATGCTCAGCGATTTTCGTGATGTTCTGAGTTTTTGTTTAGGATTTATAGGCTTTCGACTGTATTTTGCCCCGCCCATTTTCCAAATGACCCTGTTATAGCCAACCAAATGCAAAAATTCTACTTTTTTTTCGAAAACTATTGATCGAGAGAGTCCAGAGAAATGTCCTAGACTGGTTTGGTTCCGATCGGGCGAAAAACCAGGGACTAGTTCGCAAAAGTAGGTTTTGGACAAAATTCGACATAGCAGAAAATTGTCCCTGCCTAAATCAAAATCGGAGATAGCCATTTTGTACGCCTTGAGCCAAGGATTCCAACGATATGGGGCACTTGATCCTGGGACAAACGGTCTAAGAGTTATGAGCAATTTTGAACTTTTGGTTGCTGTAGCGCCACCTATGGGCCATTCGGGGTCATACTCTGATAGGTTGTCCCCAAATTGAGGCCTACCATCTGGCCAGGTTTCACGTCTCTAGGCCTTACGGTTTGGCCTGCACGATGCGTTTTACGAATCCTTACAATTACAATAGGGTTTCAGCATTTCATGCTTGAACCCCTAATAAGAATGAAGGCTTTTTGCCAGTTATAGCGCCACCTATGGTCCGATCTCCATGAAACTCTGCATGCTTCCTCACCATGTTCTGACACATATGCTCATCAATTTTGGTGAAGTTCTGAGTTTTCATTTGGGATTTATAGGCTTTTTAGTGTATTTTGCCACGCCCCTTTTCTAAATGACCCTGTTACAGCCACCCAAATGCAAAAGTTCAACTTTTTTTCGATAATTATTGATCTAGAGAGTCCAGAGAAATGTCCTAGACTGGTTTGGTTCCGATCTGGCGAAAAACCTAGGACTAGTTGGCAAAAGTAGGTTTCGGACAAAATTCGACATAGCAGAGCATTTTTCTGGCCTAAATTGAAATTGGAGATAGCCATTTTGTCCGCCTTGAGCCAGGGATCACAGTGTTGTAAGACACTCGAGTCTAGGACAAACGGTCTAGGAGTTATGGGCGATTTAGTACTTTTGCACTAAATCTGTAGCTGTAGCACAACGTAAAATTTGTTTGCGCGGTATTCGAGAACGGTTTGACGAATCAACACGAATTCCATAACTTTTTGTCGGTACAGTGTGGAGATGATACGATTCGATTTTGGCGAAAATCGGACAAACGGTCTAGGAGGAGTTCGAAAAAGTAGGTTTTGACTGAAAATCAAGATGGCGGACAGGAAGTTCGGCCAAATTTGGCAAACTTGGTATCTATGTTCTCAGCGTGACCCAGGGAATCTATTAAGACCAGTGGCATTTCAATAGGCAGATTTATTCAAAGGTTATTAGCCTTTTTGGAAATGTTGTTATAACTTTTGACCACAAGGTGGCGCTGTTTCGAAACTTCTCACGCTCCTTCAGGGCATCGTGCTGATGACCCATACCATGTTTCGTAACAATCCATTCATGCGTTCTTAAAATACAGCATTTTAGCACAAAATTCAAAATGGTCGACAGCCAAAATGGCCGATATGGTAAAATTGGATATCAGTCGACTCAGCATGTTGGCCTGAATCTAACGAGACCAATTTGATGATTTTTGGGCAAACTGTTCAGAAGTTATAAGCAAAAATAGCCATTTTTCATATCTCCGGACCAGTAGGTGGCGCTGCGCCGAAACGCAGCATGTAGCCTCAGGTCATGCTTGTGATGACATGTGCCAAGTTTGGTCTGAATCCAATAAAGCGTTGCGGAGATACAGCCTTACGTCTGTTTTCGCAAGCGCTACGTAAAATTTGTTTGTGGGTTTTTTTCGAAAATTGCTAAGCGAATCAACTTGAATTCCATAACTTTTTGTCGGCATGGTCTGTAGATGATCTGATTCAATTTTCATGGAAATTGGAGCAACGGCCTAGGAGGAGTTCGAAAAAGTAGCTTTTCCGGAAAATTCAAAATGGCGGAAAACTTTTCATGACGGAAAATGACGTCATATGGTGCAATCGAATCGTCATGGGGTCAGGAATCAGAGGAAAAAAGAATTTTGTTTCTAGCCCTTGTGGTTCAAAAGTTATTAGAATAAACATGAGTGAAACTTTGGACAGTTGGTGGCGCTAGAGGGAATGACTTAGACACACCAAAATTGGTGTATTTAATGTTGGGACTGTCCTCTATCAGAATGTCAAACCATTACAACTTTCCCGCGATCGGTTCTATGGGCTGCCATAGACTCCCAGAGCGGAAGAAGAAGAAGAATTATTTTTGGTACGCCAACAGATACAATAGGTGCCTACGCACATTCTGTGCTTGGCCCCTAATAATAAGAACGCGAACAGAAACAATAGGTGCCTCCGCACCTTCGGTGCTTGGCCCCTAATAAGAACGGGAACAGATACAATAGGTGCCTCCGCACCTTCGGTGCTTGGCCCCTAAATATAGCTGCAAGCAGCAATTACCGGGGCCAAGCAGAATAAGACGACAAGACATGCCAACATTGCTGAAAGTGTCAGACCAATGAGCAATTAAAGACATTAAAGAGGATTTTAGGCAAAATGCCTGAAAAATCATAGAAACAGTGAAGAAAAATATGATTTAATGGACTATCACTTTCGACCAATAGGTGGCGCAGTTACAAAACTGATGTGATGTGGTCAGAGTGAAGTGACAATGACACATACAAAGTTTGGTGTTAATATGTCAAGGCATTGCAGAGATAAAGCCTGAATAGTGCTATTAGCATCATGCCTCAACTTTGCTGCTGCGCTATACGAAAACGGTTTCGTCTATCGACACGAAATCCATAACTTTTAGTCGGCACGGTCTGGAGATGATACGATTCGATTTTGGTGAAAATCGGACAAACGGTCTAGGAGGAGTTCGAAAAAGTAGGTTTTGACTGAAAATCAAGATGGCGGACAGGAAGTTCGGCCAAATAAGGAAAACTTGGTATCTATGTTCTCGGCTTGACCCAAGGACTCTATTAAGACCAGTGGCATTTCAATAGCCAGATTTATTCAAAAGTTATTAGCCTTTTTGGAAAATTTGTTATAACTTTTGACCACTAGGTGGCGCTGTTTCGAAATATTTTGAATACCTTCAAGGGATGGTGCTGAAGGGACATTCTGAGTTTCGTAATATTACACCAATGCATTTGTTTAGTATAGCATTTTATTTCACAAAACTGTATTGAAATCAATGGGAATTTCATGTTTTGTTCTATTATAGCGCCACCAAGAGGCTCAGTCCCACCATTTTTTTTATGTGTCATCAGAGTGAGCCCATACATATATGTGTCGATTTTGGTGCAAAAATCTCAATTTGCTTCGGAGTTATAGACATTTATATGAAAAAACACGTAAAAAATGACTGACACATGACTTTGATTGAATATTACTACCCCTAAACATCAATATTTTCGCATTTGGGCATTGGCATATAGCTATCGACCTATGTTTCCAAACTTCTGACGATGGTTTCGTCTCGATCGGACAAACGGTTTCGAAGATATAGCCTAATGTTTTTTAAGCGCTAAATCACAACGCTACACAAACCGTAAGGCGAAACCTAGCATGTTTGGTATTGTAGGACTCGGCAAGGTTTCAGGAGGCTAATTAGACTAGTCTTGTGAAAATAAGTCGACCACACCCAAAGTTATAAGCGTTTGAAAAAAAAAATTCACCACTAGGTGGCGCTGTTTCGAAACTTCTCAGGCTCATTCAGGGCATTGTGCTGATGATCCATACCACGTTTCGTAACAATCCGTTCATGCGTTCATAAAATACAGAATTTTAGCACAAAATTCAAAATGGCCGACAGCCAAAATGACCGATATGGTAAAATTGGATATCAGTCGACTCGGCATGTTGCCCTGAATCTAACGAGACCAATTTTATGATTTTTGGACAAATTGTTCAGAAGTTATAAGCAAAAATAGCCATTTTTCATATCTCCGGACCAGTAGGTGGCGCTGCGCTGAAACACAGCATGTTGCCTCAGGTCATGCTTGTGAGTACAAGTACCAAGTTTGGTCTGAATACGATAAACCGTTGCGGAGATACGGCCTTACGACTGTTTTTGCTAGCGCTACGTAAAATGTATTCGTGCGTTTATCGAAAACGGTTTGACAAATCAATTTGAATTCCATAACTTTTTGTCAGCACTACCTGAAGATGATCTGGTTCAATTTTCGTGCAAATCGGACAAACCGTCTAGGACGAGTTCGAAAAAGTAGCTTTTTTTGAAAATTCAAGATGGCGGCCATATTTTTATGACAGAAAATTACGTCATAGGGTGCAATCGAATCGCCATGAGCTCAGGAATCAGAGGGAAAAAGAATTTCGCTGATTGGCCTTACGGTTCAAAAGTTATTAGCAAAGTAAAAGTGAAACTTTGGACAGGTGGTGGCGCTAGAGGGAATGACTTAGAAACACCAAAATTGGTGTATTTAATGTTGAGACGGTCCTCTATCAGAATGTCAAACCAAAACAACTTTCCCGCAATCGGTTCTATGGGCTGCCATAGACTCCCATGGCGGAAGAATAATAATAATAAATATAGCTGCAAGCAGCAATTACCGGGGCCAAGCAGAATAAGACGACAAGACATGCCAACATGTCTGAAAGTGTCAGACCAACTGCAACAATGAGCAATTAAAGACATTTAAAGAGGATTTTAGGCGAAATGGCTGAAAAATCATGTAAAAAGTGATTCAAAATATGATTTAATGGATTGTCACTTTTGACCAAAAGGTGGCGCTGTTACGAAATTGATGTGGTGTGGTCAGAGTAAGGAGACAGTGACACATACAAAGTTTTGTGTCAATATGTCGAGGCATTGCAGATATAAAGCCTGAATAGTCATTTTGGCATCATGCCTCAACTTTGCTGCTGTGCTATACGAAAACGGTTTCATCAATCGACACGAAATCCATAACTTTTTGTCGGCACAGTCTGGAGATGATACGATTCGATTTTGGTGAAAATCGGACAAACGGTCTAGGAGGAGTTCGAAAAAGTAGGTTTTGAATGAAAATCAAGATGGCGGACAGGAAGTTTGGCCAAATAAGGAATACTTGGTATCTATGTTCTCGGCTTGACCCAAGGAATCTATTAAGACCCGTGCCATTTCAATAGCCAGATTTATTCAAAAGTTATTAGCCTTTTTGGAAATGTTGTTATAACTTTTGACCACTAGGTGGCGCTGTCTTGAAATATTTTGGTTGCCTTCAGGGGATGGTGCTGATGACACAATCTGAGTTTCGTAATATTACACCAATGCATTTGTTTAGTATAGCATTTTATTTCACAAAACTGTATTGAAGTCAATGGGAATTTCATATTTTGTTCAATTATAGCGCCACCAAGAGGCTCAGTCCCACAATTTTTTTTACGTGTCCTCAGAGTGAGCCCATACATATTTGTGTCAATTTTGGTGAAAATATCTCAATTCGCTTCGGAGTTATAGACATTTATATGGAAAAACACGAAAAAAATGACTGACACATGACTTTGATTGGAAATTAGTACCCCTAAACATCAATATTTTCGCATTTGGGCATTGGTGTATAGCTATCGACCTATGTTTCCAAACTTCTGACGGTGGTTTCGTCTCGATCGGACTAGCGGTTTCAAAGATAAAGCCAAATGTTTTTTAAGCGCTAAATCACAACGCTACACAAACCGTAAGGCGAAACCTAGCATGTTTGGTATCGTAGGACTCGGCAACGATTCAGGAGTCTAAAAAGATGAGTTTCGTGAAAATAAGTCGACCACACCCAAAGTTATAAGCATTTGGAAAAAAAAATTCACCACTAGGTGGCGCTGTTTCGAAACTTCTCAGGCTCATTCAGGGCATCGTGCTGATGACCCATACCACGTTTCGTAACAATCCGTTCATGCGTTCATAAAATACAGAATTTTAGCACAAAATTCAAAATGGCCGACAGCCAAAATGACCGATATGGCAAAATTGGATATCAGTCGACTCGGCATGTTGCCCTGAATCTAACGAGACCAATTGTATGATTTTTGGACAAACTGTTCAGAAGTTATAAGCAAAAATAGCCATTTTTCATATCTCCGGACCAGTAGGTGGCGCTGCGCCGAAACACAGCATGTAGCCTCAGGTCATGCTTGTGAGTACAAGTACCAAGTTTGGTCTGAATACGATAAACCGTTGCGGAGATACGGCCTTACGACTGTTTTTGCTAGCGCTACGTAAAATGTATTTGTGCGTTTATCGAAAACGGTTTGACGAATCCATTTGAATTCCATAACTTTTTGTCAGCACTACCTGAAGATGATCTGGTTCAATTTTCGTGCAAATCGAACAAACCGTCTAGGACGAGTTTTCTAGCAAAATAAAAGTGAAACTTTGGACAGGTGGTGGCGCTAGAGGGAATGACTTAGAAACACAAAAATTGGTGTATTTAATGTTGGGACTGTCCTCTATCAGAATGTCAAACCAAAACAACTTTCCCGCAATCGGTTCTATGGGCTGCCATAGACGCCCAGTCGGAAGAAGAATAATAATAATAAATATAGCTGCAAGCAGCAATTACCGGGGCCAAGCAGAATAAGACGACAAGACATGCCAACATGTCTGAAAGTGTCAGACCAACTGCAACAATGAGCAATTAAAGACATTTAAAGAGGATTTTAGGCGAAATGGCTGAAAAATCATGTAAAAAGTGATTCAAAATATGATTTAATGGATTGTCACTTTTGACCAAAAGGTGGCGCTGTTACGAAATTGATGTGGTGTGGTCAGAGTAAGGAGACAGTGACACATACAAAGTTTTGTGTCAATATGTCGAGGCATTGCAGATATAAAGCCTGAATAGTCATTTTGGCATCATGCCTCAACTTTGCTGCTGTGCTATACGAAAACGGTTTCATCAATCGACACGAAATCCATAACTTTTTGTCGGCACAGTCTGGAGATGATACGATTCGATTTTGGTGAAAATCGGACAAACGGTCTAGGAGGAGTTCGAAAAAGTAGGTTTTGAATGAAAATCAAGATGGCGGACAGGAAGTTTGGCCAAATAAGGAAAACTTGGTATCTATGTTCTCGGCTTGACCCAATGAATCTATTAAGACCAGTGCCATTTCAATAGCCAGATGTATTCAAAAGTTATTAGCCTTTTTGGAAATTTTGTTATAACTTTTGACCACTAGGTGGCGCTGTCTTGAAATATTTTGGTTGCCTTCAGGGGATGGTGCTGATGACACAATCTGAGTTTCGTAATATTACACCAATGCATTTGTTTAGTATAGCATTTTATTTCACAAAACTGTATTGAAGTCAATGGGAATTTCATATTTTGTTCAATTATAGCGCCACCAAGAGGCTCAGTCCCACAATTTTTTTTACGTGTCCTCAGAGTGAGCCCATACATATGTGTGTCAATTTTGGTGAAAATATCTCAATTCGCTTCGGAGTTATAGACATTTATATGAAAAAACACGAAAAAAATGACTGACACATGACTTTGATTGGAAATTAGTACCCCTAAACATCAATATTTTCGCATTTGGGCATTGGTGTATAGCTATCGACCTATGTTTCCAAACTTCTGACGGTGGTTTCGTCTCGATCGGACTAGCGGTTTCAAAGATATAGCCAAATGTTTTTTAAGCGCTAAATCACAACGCTACACAAACCGTAAGGCGAAACCTAGCATGTTTGGTATCGTAGGACTCGGCAACGATTCAGGAGTCTAAAAAGATGAGTTTCGTGAAAATAAGTCGACCACACCCAAAGTTATAAGCATTTGAAAAAAAAAATTCACCACTAGGTGGCGCTGTTTCGAAACTTCTCAGGCTCATTCAGGGCATCGTGCTGATGACCCATACCACGTTTCGTAACAATCCGTTCATGCGTTCATAAAATACAGAATTTTAGCACAAAATTCAAAATGGCCGACAGCCAAAATGACCGATATGGCAAAATTGGATATCAGTCGACTCGGCATGTTGCCCTGAATCTAACGAGACCAATTGTATGATTTTTGGACAAACTGTTCAGAAGTTATAAGCAAAAATAGCCATTTTTCATATCTCCGGACCAGTAGGTGGCGCTGCGCCGAAACACAGCATGTAGCCTCAGGTCATGCTTGTGAGTACAAGTACCAAGTTTGGTCTGAATACGATAAACCGTTGCGGAGATACGGCCTTACGACTGTTTTTGCTAGCGCTACGTAAAATGTATTCGTGCGTTTATCGAAAACGGTTTGACGAATCCATTTGAATTCCATAACTTTTTGTCAGCACTACCTGAAGATGATCTGGTTCAATTTTCGTGCAAATCGGACAAACCGTCTAGGACGAGTTCGAAAAAGTAGCTTTTTTTGAAAATTCAAGATGGTGGCCATATTTTTATGACGGCAAATGACGTCATAGGGTGCAATCGAATCGCCATGAGCTCAGGAATCAGAGGAAAAAAGAATTTCGCTGATTGGCCTTACGGTTCAAAAGTTATTAGCAAAATAAAAGTGAAACTTTGGACAGGTGGTGGCGCTAGAAGGAATGACTTAGAAACACCAAAATTGGTGTATTTAATGTTGAGACGGTCCTCTATCAGAATGTCAAACCAAAACAACTTTCCCGCAATCGGTTCTATGGGCTGCCATAGACTCCCATGGCGGAAGAAGAAGAAGAAGAAGAAGAAGAAGAAGAAGAATAATAATAAGAACGGGAACAGATACAATAGGTGCCTCCGCACCTTCGGTGCTTGGCCCCTAATAAATATAGCTGCAAGCAGCAATTACCGGGGCCAAGCAGAATAAGACGACAAGACATGCCAACATGTCTGAAAGTGTCAGACCAACTGCGGCAATGAGCAATTAAAGACATTAAAGAGGATTTTAGGCAAAATGCCTCAAAAAATCATAGAAACAGTAAATAAAAATATGATTTAATGGATTATCACTTTTGACCAATAGGTGGCGCAGTTACAAAACTGATGTGATGTGGTCAGAGTGAAGTGACAATGACACATACAAAGTTTGGTGTCAATATGACAAGGCATTGCAGAGATAAAGCCTGAATAATGCTTTTAGCATCATGCCTCAACTTTGCTGCTGCGCTATACGAAAACGGTTTCGTCAATCGACACGAAATCCATAGCTTTTAGTCGGCACAGTCTAGAGATGATATGATTCGATTTTGGTGAAAATCGGACAAACGGTGTGGGAGGAGTTCGAAAAAGTAGATTGTGAATGAAAATAGCATTTTATTTCACAAAACTGTATTGAAGTCAATGGGAATTTAATGTTTTGTTCTGTTATAGCGCCACCAAGAGGCTAAGTCCCACAATTTTTTTTACGTGTCCTCAGAGTGAGCCCATGCATATGTGTGTCAGTTTTGGTGAAAATATCTCAATTCGCTTTAGAGTTATAGACATTTATATGAAAAAACATGTAAAAAATGACTGACACATGACTTTGTTTGAATTTTACTACCCCTAAACATCAATATTTTCACATTTGGGCATTGGCGAATAGCTATCGACCTATGTTTCCAAACTTCTGACGGAGGTTTCGTCTCGATCGGACAATCGGTTTCGAAGATATAGCCAAATGTTTTTTAAGCGCTAAATCACAACGCTACACAAACCGTAAGGCGAAACCTAGCATGTTTGGTATCGTAGGACTCGGCAAGGTTTCAGGAGACTAATTAGACTAGTCTCGTGAAAATAAGTCGACCACACCCAAAGTTATAAGCGTTTGGAAAAAAAAATTCACCACTAGGTGGCGCTGTTTCGAAACTTCTCAGGCTCATTCAGGGCATTGTGCTGATGACCCATACCACGTTTCGTAACAATCCGTTCATGCGTTCATAAAATACAGAATTTTAGCACAAAATTCAAAATGGCCGACAGCCAAAATGACCGATATGGTAAAATTGGATATCAGTCAACTCGGCATGTTGCCCTGAATCTAACGAGACCAATTTTATGATTTTTGGACAAACTGTTCAGAAGTTATAAGCAAAAATAGCCATTTTTCATATCTCCGGACCAGTAGGTGGCGCTGCGCCGAAACACAGCATGTAGCCTCAGGTCATGCTTGTGAGTACAAGTACCAAGTTTGGTCTGAATACGATAAACCGTTGCGGAGATACGGCCTTACGACTGATTTTGCTAGCGCTATGTAAAATGTATTCGTGCGTTTATCGAAAACGGTTTGACGAATCAATTTGAATTCCATAACTTTTTGTCAGCACTACCTGAAGATGATCTGGTTCAATTTTCGTGCAAATCGGACAAACCGTCTAGGACGAGTTCGAAAAAGTAGCTTTTTTTGAACATTCAAGATGGCGGCCATATTTTTATGACGGAAAATGACGTCATAGGGTGCAATCGAATCGCCATGAGCTCAGGAATCAGAGGGAAAAAGAATTTTGTTGATTGGCCTTACGGTTCAAAAGTTATTAGCAAAGTAAAAGTGAAATTTTGGACAGGTGGTGGCGCTACAGGGAATGACTTAGAAACACCAAAATTGGTGTATTTAATGTTGGGACTGTCCTCTATCAGAATGTCAAACCAAAACAACTTTCCCGCAATCGGTTCTATGGGCTGCCATAGACTCCAAGAGCGGAAGAAGAAGAAGAAGAATAATAAATATAGCTGCAAGCAGCAATTACCGGGGCCAAGCAGAATAAGACGACAAGACATGCCAACATGTCTGAAAGTGTCAGACCAACTGCGGCAATGAGCAATTAAAGACATTAAAGAGGATTTTAGGCAAAATGCCTGAAAAATCATAGAAACAGTAAATAAAAATATGATTTAATGGATTATCACTTTTGACCAATAGGTGGCGCAGTTACAAAACTGATGTGATGTGGTCAGAGTGAAGTGACAATGACACATACAAAGTTTGGTGTCAATATGACAAGGCATTTCAGAGATAAAGCCTGAATAATGCTTTTAGCATCATGCCTCAACTTTGCTGCTGCGCTATACGAAAACGGTTTCGTCAATCGACACGAAATCCATAGCTTTTAGTCGGCACAGTCTGGAGATGATATGATTCGATTTTGGTGAAAATCGGACAAACGGTGTGGGAGGAGTTCGAAAAAGTAGATTGTGAATGAAAATAGCATTTTATTTCACAAAACTGTATTGAAGTCAATGGGAATTTAATGTTTTGTTCTGTTATAGCGCCACCAAGAGGCTAAGTCCCACAATTTTTTTTACGTGTCCTCAGAGTGAGCCCATGCATATGTGTGTCAGTTTTGGTGAAAATATCTCAATTCGCTTTAGAGTTATAGACATTTATATGAAAAAACATGTAAAAAATGACTGACACATGACTTTGTTTGAATTTTACTACCCCTAAACATCAATATTTTCACATTTGGGCATTGGCGTATAGCTATCGACCTATGTTTCCAAACTTCTGACGGAGGTTTCGTCTCGATCGGACAATCGGTTTCGAAGATATAGCCAAATGTTTTTTAAGCGCTAAATCACAACGCTACACAAACCGTAAGGCGAAACCTAGCATGTTTGGTATCGTAGGACTCGGCAAGGTTTCAGGAGACTAATTAGACTAGTCTCGTGAAAATAAGTCGACCACACCCAAAGTTATAAGCGTTTGAAAAAAAAAATTCACCACTAGGTGGCGCTGTTTCGAAACTTCTCAGGCTCATTCAGGGCATTGTGCTGATGACCCATACCACGTTTCGTAACAATCCGTTCATGCGTTCATAAAATACAGAATTTTAGCACAAAATTCAAAATGGCCGACAGCCAAAATGACCGATATGGTAAAATTGGATATCAGTCAACTCGGCATGTTGCCCTGAATCTAACGAGACCAATTTTATGATTTTTGGACAAACTGTTCAGAAGTTATAAGCAAAAATAGCCATTTTTCATATCTCCGGACCAGTAGGTGGCGCTGCGCCGAAACACAGCATGTAGCCTCAGGTCATGCTTGTGAGTACAAGTACCAAGTTTGGTCTGAATACGATAAACCGTTGCGGAGATACGGCCTTACGACTGATTTTGCTAGCGCTATGTAAAATGTATTCGTGCGTTTATCGAAAACGGTTTGACGAATCAATTTGAATTCCATAACTTTTTGTCAGCACTACCTGAAGATGATCTGGTTCAATTTTCGTGCAAATCGGACAAACCGTCTAGGACGAGTTTGAAAAAGTAGCTTTTTTTGAACATTCAAGATGGCGGCCATATTTTTATGACGGAAAATGACGTCATAGGGTGCAATCGAATCGCCATGAGCTCAGGAATCAGAGGGAAAAATAATTTTGTTGATTGGCCTTACGGTTCAAAAGTTATTAGCAAAGTAAAAGTGAAACTTTGGACAGGTGGTGGCGCTACAGGGAATGACTTAGAAACACCAAAATTGGTGTATTTAATGTTGGGACTGTCCTCTATCAGAATGTCAAACCAAAACAACTTTCCCGCAATCGGTTCTATGGGCTGCCATAGACTCCAAGAGCGGAAGAAGAAGAAGAAGAATAATAATAAGAACGGGAACAGATACAATAGGTGCCTCCGCACCTTCGGTGCTTGGCCCCTAAATATAGCTGCAAGCAGCAATTATCGGGGCCAAGCGCAAGCAGACGACAGGATATGCCAACATGGCTGAAGGTGTCAGACCAACTGCAACAATGAGCAATTAAATACATTTAAAGAGGATTTTAGGCGAAATGGCTGAAAAATCATATAAAAAGTCATTCGAAATATGATTTAATGGATTATCACTTTCGACCAATCTGTGGCGCAGTTACAAAACTGATGTGATGTGGTCAGAGTGAAGTGACAATGACACATACAAAGTTTGGTGTCAATATGTCAAGGCATTGCAGAGATAAAGCCTGAATAGTGCTTTTAGCATCATGCCTCAACTTTGCTGCTACGCTATACGAAAACGGTTTCGTCTATAGACACGAAATCCATAACTTTTAGTCAGCACAGTCTGGAGATGATACGATTCGATTTTGGTGAAAATCGGACAAACGGTCTAGGAGGAGTTCGAAAAAGTAGGTTTTGACTGAAAATCAAGATGGCGGACAGGAAGCTAGGCCAAATAAGGAAACCTTGGTATCTATGTTCTCGTCTTGACCCAAGGAATCTATTAAGACCAGTTGCATTACAATAGGCCAACTTATTCAAAAGTTATTAGCAGTTTTGTAAATTTTGTTATAACTTTTGACCACTAGGTGGCACTGTCTCGAAATATTTTGGGTACCTTCAGGGGATGGTGCTGATGGCACATTTTGAGTTTCGTAATATTACACCAATGCATTTGTTTAGTATAGCATTTTATTTCACAAAACTGCATTGAAGTCAATGGGAATTTCATGTTTTGTTCTATTATAGCGCCACCAAGAGGCTGAGTCCCACCATCTTTTTTACATGTCCTCAGAGTGAGCTCATACATATGTGTGTCGATTTTGGTGAAAATATCTCAATTCGCTTCGGAGTTATAGACATTTATATGAAAAAACATGTAAAAAATGACTGACACATGACTTTGTTTGGAATTTACTACCCCTAAACATCAATATTTTCGCATTTGGGCATTGGCGTATAGCTATCGACCTATGTTTCCAAACTTCTGACGGTGGTTTCATCTCGATCGGACTAGCGGTTTCAAAGATATAGCCAAATGTTTTTTAAGCGCTAAATCACAACGCTACACAAACCGTAAGGCGAAACCTAGCATGTTTGGTATCATAGGACTCGGCAACGATTCAGGAGTCTAAAAAGATGAGTTTCGTGAAAATAAGTCGACCACACCCAAAGTTATAAGCATTTGAAAAAAAAAATTCACCACTAGGTGGCGCTGTTTCGAAACTTCTCAGGCTCATTCAGGGCATTGTGCTGATGACCCATACCACGTTTCGTAACAATCTGTTCATGCGTTCTTAAAATACAGCATTTTAGCACAAAATTCAAAATGGCCGACAGTCAAAATGGCCGATATGGTAATATTGGATATCAGTCGACTCGGCATGTTACCCTGAATCTAACGAGACCAATTTTATGATTTTTGGACAAACTGTTCAGAAGTTATAAGCAAAAATAGCCATTTTTCATATCTCCGGACCAGTAGGTGGCGCTGCGCCGAAACACAGCATGTAGCCTCAGGTCATGCTTGTGATGACATGTACCAAGTTTGGTCTGAATCCGATAAAGCGTTGCGGAGATACGGCCTTACATCTGTTTTCGCAAGCGCTACGTAAAATGTATTCGTGGGTTTATCGAAAACTGTTAAGCGAATCAACTTGAATTCCATAACTTTTTGTCAGCATGGTCTGTAGATGATCTGGTTCAATTTTCGTGCAAATCGGACAAACCGTCTAGGACGAGTTCGAAAAAGTAGCTTTTTAGATAAATTCAAAATGGCGGCCATATTGTTATGACAGAAATGATGTCATAGGGTGCAATCGAATTGGCATGAGCTCAGGAATCAGAGAGAAAAATAATTGTGTTGATTGGCCTTACGGTTCAAAAGTTATTAGCAAAATAAAAGTGAAACTTTGGACAGGTGGTGGCGCTAGAGGGAATGACTTAGACACACCAAAATTGGTGTATTTAATGTTGGGACTGTCCTCTATCAGAATGTCAAACCAAAACAACTTTCCCGCATTCGGTTCTATGGGCTGCCATAGACTCCCAGTTGGAAGAAGGAAGAATAATAATAATAAGAACGGGAACAGATACAATAGGTGCCTACGCACCTTCGGTGCTTGGCCCCTAATAATAAGAACCGGAACAAACACAATAGGTGCCTCCGCACCTTCGGTGCTTGGCCCCTAATAATAATAAGAACGGGAACAGATACAATAGGTGCCTCCGCACCTTCGGTGCTTGGCCCCTAATAAATATAGCTGCAAGCAGCAATTACCGGGGCCAAGCAGAATAAGACGACAAGACATGCCAACATGTCTGAAAGTGTCAGACCAACTGCAACAATGAGCAATTAAAGACATTTAAAGAGGATTTTAGGCGAAATGGCTGAAAAATCATGTAAAAAGTGATTCAAAATATGATTTAATGGATTGTCACTTTTGACCAAAAGGTGGCGCTGTTACGAAATTGATGTGGTGTGGTCAGAGTAAGGAGACAGTGACACATACAAAGTTTTGTGTCAATATGTCGAGGCATTGCAGATATAAAGCCTGAATAGTCATTTTGGCATCATGCCTCAACTTTGCTGCTGTGCTATACGAAAACGGTTTCATCAATCGACACGAAATCCATAACTTTTTGTCGGCACAGTCTGGAGATGATACGATTCGATTTTGGTGAAAATCGGACAAACGGTCTAGGAGGAGTTCGAAAAAGTAGGTTTTGAATGAAAATCAAGATGGCGGACAGGAAGTTTGGCCAAATAAGGAAAACTTGGTATCTATGTTCTCGGCTTGACCCAAGGAATCTATTAAGACCAGTGGCATTTCAATAGCCAGATGTATTCAAAAGTTATTAGCCTTTTTGGAAATTTTGTTATAACTTTTGACCACTAGGTGGCGCTGTCTTGAAATATTTTGGTTGCCTTCAGGGGATGGTGCTGATGACACAATCTGAGTTTCGTAATATTACACCAATGCATTTGTTTAGTATAGCATTTTATTTCACAAAACTGTATTGAAGTCAATGGGAATTTCATATTTTGTTCAATTATAGCGCCACCAAGAGGCTCAGTCCCACAATTTTTTTTACGTGTCCTCAGAGTGAGCCCATACATATGTGTGTCAATTTTGGTGAAAATATCTCAATTCGCTTCGGAGTTATAGACATTTATATGAAAAAACACGAAAAAAATGACTGACACATGACTTTGATTGGAAATTAGTACCCCTAAACATCAATATTTTCGCATTTGGGCATTGGCGTTTAGCTATCGACCTATGTTTCCAAACTTCTGACGGTGGTTTCGTCTCGATCGGACTAGCGGTTTCAAAGATATAGCCAAATGTTTTTTAAGCGCTAAATCACAACGCTACACAAACCGTAAGGCGAAACCTAGCATGTTTGGTATCGTAGGACTCGGCAACGATTCAGGAGTCTAAAAAGATGAGTTTCGTGAAAATAAGTCGACCACACCCAAAGTTATAAGCATTTGAAAAAAAAAATTCACCACTAGGTGGCGCTGTTTCGAAACTTCTCAGGCTCATTCAGGGCATCGTGCTGATGACCCATACCACGTTTCGTAACAATCCGTTCATGCGTTCATAAAATACAGAATTTTAGCACAAAATTCAAAATGGCCGACAGCCAAAATGACCGATATGGCAAAATTGGATATCAGTCGACTCGGCATGTTGCCCTGAATCTAACGAGACCAATTGTATGATTTTTGGACAAACTGTTCAGAAGTTATAAGCAAAAATAGCCATTTTTCATATCTCCGGACCAGTAGGTGGCGCTGCGCCGAAACACAGCATGTAGCCTCAGGTCATGCTTGTGAGTACAAGTACCAAGTTTGGTCTGAATACGATAAACCGTTGCGGAGATACGGCCTTACGACTGTTTTTGCTAGCGCTACGTAAAATGTATTCGTGCGTTTATCGAAAACGGTTTGACGAATCCATTTGAATTCCATAACTTTTTGTCAGCACTACCTGAAGATGATCTGGTTCAATTTTCGTGCAAATCGGACAAACCGTCTAGGACGAGTTCGAAAAAGTAGCTTTTTTTGAAAATTCAAGATGGCGGCCATATTTTTATGACGGAAAATGACGTCATAGGGTGCAATCGAATCGCCATGAGCTCAGGAATCAGAGGAAAAAAGAATTTCGCTGATTGACCTTACGGTTCAAAAGTTATTAGCAAAATAAAAGTGAAACTTTGGACAGGTGGTGGCGCTAGAGGGAATGACTTAGAAACACCAAAATTGGTGTATTTAATGTTGAGACGGTCCTCTATCAGAATGTCAAACCAAAACAACTTTCCCGCAATCGGTTCTATGGGCTGCCATAGACTCCCATGGCGGAAGAAGAAGAAGAAGAAGAAGAAGAATAAATATAGCTGCAAGCAGCAATTACCGGGGCCAAGCAGAATAAGACGACAAGACATGCCAACATGTCTGAAAGTGTCAGACCAACTGCGGCAATGAGCAATTAAAGACATTAAAGAGGATTTTAGGCAAAATGCCTGAAAAATCATAGAAACAGTAAATAAAAATATGATTTAATGGATTATCACTTTTGACCAATAGGTGGCGCAGTTACAAAACTGATGTGATGTGGTCAGAGTGAAGTGACAATGACACATACAAAGTTTGGTGTCAATATGACAAGGCATTGCAGAGATAAAGCCTGAATAATGCTTTTAGCATCATGCCTCAACTTTGCTGCTGCGCTATACGAAAACGGTTTCGTCAATCGACACGAAATCCATAGCTTTTAGTCGGCACAGTCTGGAGATGATATGATTCGATTTTGGTGAAAATCGGACAAACGGTGTGGGAGGAGTTCGAAAAAGTAGATTGTGAATGAAAATAGCATTTTATTTCACAAAACTGTATTGAAGTCAATGGGAATTTAATGTTTTGTTCTGTTATAGCGCCACCAAGAGGCTAAGTCCCACAATTTTTTTTACGTGTCCTCAGAGTGAGCCCATGCATATGTGTGTCAGTTTTGGTGAAAATATCTCAATTCGCTTTAGAGTTATAGACATTTATATGAAAAAACATGTAAAAAATGACTGACACATGACTTTGTTTGAATTTTACTACCCCTAAACATCAATATTTTCACATTTGGGCATTGGCATATAGCTATCGACCTATGTTTCCAAACTTCTGACGGAGGTTTCGTCTCGATCGGACAATCGGTTTCGAAGATATAGCCAAATGTTTTTTAAGCGCTAAATCACAACGCTACACAAACCGTAAGGCGAAACCTAGCATGTTTGGTATCGTAGGACTCGGCAAGGTTTCAGGAGACTAATTAGACTAGTCTCGTGAAAATAAGTCGACCACACCCAAAGTTATAAGCGTTTGAAAAAAAAAATTCACCACTAGGTGGCGCTGTTTCGAAACTTCTCAGGCTCATTCAGGGCATTGTGCTGATGACCCATACCACGTTTCGTAACAATCCGTTCATGCGTTCATAAAATACAGAATTTTAGCACAAAATTCAAAATGGCCGACAGCCAAAATGACCGATATGGTAAAATTGGATATCAGTCAACTCGGCATGTTGCCCTGAATCTAACGAGACCAATTTTATGATTTTTGGACAAACTGTTCAGAAGTTATAAGCAAAAATAGCCATTTTTCATATCTCCGGACCAGTAGGTGGCGCTGCGCCGAAACACAGCATGTAGCCTCAGGTCATGCTTGTGAGTACAAGTACCAAGTTTGGTCTGAATACGATAAACCGTTGCGGAGATACGGCCTTACGACTGATTTTGCTAGCGCTATGTAAAATGTATTCGTGCGTTTATCGAAAACGGTTTGACGAATCAATTTGAATTCCATAACTTTTTGTCAGCACTACCTGAAGATGATCTGGTTCAATTTTCGTGCAAATCGGACAAACCGTCTAGGACGAGTTCGAAAAAGTAGCTTTTTTTGAACATTCAAGATGGCGGCCATATTTTTATGACGGAAAATGACGTCATAGGGTGCAATCGAATCGCCATGAGCTCAGGAATCAGAGGGAAAAAGAATTTTGTTGATTGGCCTTACGGTTCAAAAGTTATTAGCAAAGTAAAAGTGAAACTTTGGACAGGTGGTGGCGCTACAGGGAATTACTTAGAAACACCAAAATTGGTGTATTTAATGTTGGGACTGTCCTCTATCAGAATGTCAAACCAAAACAACTTTCCCGCAATCGGTTCTATGGGCTGCCATAGACTCCAAGAGCGGAAGAAGAAGAAGAAGAATAATAAATATAGCTGCAAGCAGCAATTACCGGGGCCAAGCAGAATAAGACGACAAGACATGCCAACATGTCTGAAAGTGTCAGACCAACTGCAACAATGAGCAATTAAAGACATTTAAAGAGGATTTTAGGCGAAATGGCTGAAAAATCATGTAAAAAGTGATTCAAAATATGATTTAATGGATTGTCACTTTTGACCAAAAGGTGGCGCTGTTACGAAATTGATGTGGTGTGGTCAGAGTAAGGAGACAGTGACACATACAAAGTTTTGTGTCAATATGTCGAGGCATTGCAGATATAAAGCCTGAATAGTCATTTTGGCATCATGCCTCAACTTTGCTGCTGTGCTATACAAAAACGGTTTCATCAATCGACACGAAATCCATAACTTTTTGTCGGCACAGTCTGGAGATGATACGATTCGATTTTGGTGAAAATCGGACAAACGGTCTAGGAGGAGTTAGAAAAAGTAGGTTTTGAATGAAAATCAAGATGGCGGACAGGAAGTTTGGCCAAATAAGGAAAACTTGGTATCTATGTTCTCGGCTTGACCCAAGGAATCTATTAAGACCCGTGGCATTTCAATAGCCAGATTTATTCAAAAGTTATTAGCCTTTTTGGAAATTTTGTTATAACTTTTGACCACTAGGTGGCGCTGTCTTGAAATATTTTGGTTGCCTTCAGGGGATGGTGCTGATGACACAATCTGAGTTTCGTAATATTACACCAATGCATTTGTTTAGTATAGCATTTTATTTCACAAAACTGTATTGAAGTCAATGGGAATTTCATATTTTGTTCAATTATAGCGCCACCAAGAGGCTCAGTCCCACAATTTTTTTTACGTGTCCTCAGAGTGAGCCCATACATATGTGTGTCAATTTTGGTGAAAATATCTCAATTCGCTTCGGAGTTATAGACATTTATATGAAAAAACACGAAAAAAATGACTGACACATGACTTTGATTGGAAATTAGTACCCCTAAACATCAATATTTTCGCATTTGGGCATTGGTGTATGGCTATCGACCTATGTTTCCAAACTTCTGACGGTGGTTTCGTCTCGATCGGACTAGCGGTTTCAAAGATATAGCCAAATGTTTTTTAAGCGCTAAATCACAACGCTACACAAACCGTAAGGCGAAACCTAGCATGTTTGGTATCGTAGGACTCGGCAACGATTCAGGAGTCTAAAAAGATGAGTTTCGTGAAAATAAGTCGACCACACCCAAAGTTATAAGCATTTGGAAAAAAAAATTCACCACTAGGTGGCGCTGTTTCGAAACTTCTCAGGCTCATTCAGGGCATTGTGCTGATGACCCATACCACATTTCGTAACAATCCGTTCATGCGTTCATAAAATACAGAATTTTAGCACAAAATTCAAAATGGCCGACAGCCAAAATGACCGATATGGTCAAATTGGATATCAGTCGACTCGGCATGTTGCCCTGAATCTAACGAGACCAATTGTATGATTTTTGGACAAACTGTTCAGAAGTTATAAGCAAAAATAGCCATTTTTCATATCTCCGGACCAGTAGGTGGCGCTGCGCCGAAACACAGCATGTAGCCTCAGGTCATGCTTGTGAGTACAAGTACCAAGTTTGGTCTGAATACGATAAACCGTTGCGGAGATACGGCCTTACGACTGTTTTTGCTAGCGCTACGTAAAATGTATTTGTGCGTTTATTGAAAACGGTTTGACGAATCCATTTGAATTCCATAACTTTTTGTCAGCACTACCTGAAGATGATCTGGTTCAATTTTCGTGCAAATCGGACAAACCGTCTAGGACGAGTTCGAAAAAGTAGCTTTTTTTGAAAATTCAAGATGGCGGCCATATTTTTATGACGGCAAATGACGTCATATGGTGCAATCGAATCGCCATGAGCTCAGGAATCAGAGGAAAAAAGAATTTCGCTGATTGGCCTTACGGTTCAAAAGTTATTAGCAAAATAAAAGTGAAACTTTGGACAGGTGGTGGCGCTAGAGGGAATGACTTAGAAACACCAAAATTGGTGTATTTAATGTTGAGACGGTCCTCTATCAGAATGTCAAACCAAAACAACTTTCCCGCAATCGGTTCTATGGGCTGCCATAGACTCCCATGGCGGAAGAATAATAATAATAAATATAGCTGCAAGCAGCAATTACCGGGGCCAAGCAGAATAAGACGACAAGACATGCCAACATGTCTGAAAGTGTCAGACCAACTGCAACAATGAGCAATTATAGACTTTAAAGAGGATTTTATGCAAAATGCCTGAAAAATCATAGAAACAATAATTAAAAATATGATTTTATGGATTATCACTTTCGACCAATAGGTGGCGCAGTTACAAAACTGATGTGATGTGGTCAGAGTGAAGTGACAATGACACATACAAAGTTTGGTGTCAATATGTCAAGGCAATTGCAGAGATAAAGCCTGAATAGTGCTATTAGCATCATGCCTCAACTTTGCTGCTGCGCTATACGAAAACGGTTTCGTCTATCGACACGAAATCCATAACTTTTAGTCGGCACGGTCTGGAGATGATACGATTCGATTTTGGTGAAAATCGGACAAACGGTCTAGGAGGAGTTCGAAAAAGTAGGTTTTGACTGAACATCAAGATGGCGGACAGGAAGTTCGGCCAAATAAGGAAAACTTGGTATCTATGTTCTCGGCTTGACCCAAGGAATCTATTAAGAACAGTGGCATTTCAATAGACAGATTTATTCAAAAGTTATTAGCCTTTTTGGAAATTTTGTTATAACTTTTGACCACTAGGTGGCGCTGTTTCGAAATATTTTGAGTACCTTCAGGGGATGGTGCTGAAGGCACATTCTGAGTTTCGTAATATTACACCAATGCATTTGTTTAGTATAGCATTTTATTTCACAAAACTCTATTAAAATCAATGGGAATTTCATGTTTTGTTCTATTATAGCGCCACCAAGAGGCTCAGTCCCACCATTTTTTTTATGTGTCATCAGAGTGAGCCCATACATATATGTCTCGATTTTGGTGCAAAAATCTCAATTTGCTTCGGAGTTATAGACATTTATATGAAAAAACACGTAAAAAATGACTGACACATGACTTTAATTGAATATTACTACCCCTAAACATCAATATTTTCACATTTGGGCATTAGCATATAGTTAACAAGCTATGATTCCAAACTTCTGACGGTGGTTTCGTCTCGATCGGACAAACGGTTTCGAAGATATAGCCTAATGTTTTTTAAGCGCTAAATCACAATGCTACACAAACCGTTAGGCGAAACCTAACATGTTTGGTATCGTTGGACTCGGCAACGATTCAGGAGTCCAATGAGATGAGTTTCGTGAAAATAAGTCGATCACACCCAAAGTTATAAGCATTTGGAAAAAAAAATTCACCACTAGGTGGCGCTGTTTCGAAACTTCTCACACTCCTTCAGGACATCGTGCTGATGACCCATACCAAGTTTCGTAACAATCCGTTCATGCGTTGTTAAAATACAGCATTTTAGCACAAAATTCAAAATGGCCGACAGTCAAATTGGCCGATATGGCAAAATTGGATATCAGTCGACTCGGCATGACGCCCTGAATCTATCAAGACCAATTTTATGATTTTTGGACAAACTGTTCAGAAGTTATAAGCAAAAATAGCCATTTTTCATATCTCCGGACCTGTAGGTGGCGCTGTGCCGAAACGCAGCAGGTAGCCTCAGGTCATGCTTGTGAGTACATGTACCAAGTTTGGTCTGAATACGATAAACCGTTGCGGAGATACAGCCTTACGACTGTTTTTGCAAGCGCTACGTAAAATTTGTTCGAGCGTTTATCGAAAACGGTTTGACGAATCAACAAGATTTTAATAACTTTTTGTCACCCCTGCCTGAAGATGATCCGATTCAATTTTCGTGCAAATCGGACAAACCGTCTAGGACGAGTTCGAAAAAGTACCTTTTTAGGAAAATTCAAAATGGCGGCCATGTTTTTATGACGGAAAATGACGATATAGGGTGCAATCGAATCGTCATGAGCTCAGGAATCAGAGGAAAAAAGGATTTCGCTGATTGGCCTTACGGTTCAAAAGTTATTAGCAAAGTAAAAGTGAAACTTTGGACAGGTGGTGGCGCTAGAGGGAATGACTTAGACACACCAAAATTGGTGTACTTAATGTTGGGACTGTCCTCTATCAGAATGTCAAACCAAAACAACTTTCCCGCAATCGGTTCTATGGGCTGCCATAGACTCCCATGGCGGAAGAAGAAGAATAATAATAATAAGAACGGGAACAGATACAATAGGTGCCTCCGCACCTTCGGTGCTTGGCCCCTAAATATAGCTGCAAGCAGCAATTACCGGGGCCAAGCAGAATAAGATGACAAGACATGCCAACATGTCTGAAAGTGTCAGACCAACTGCAACAATGAGCAATTAAAGACATTTAAAGAGGATTTTAGGTGAAATGGCTGAAAAATCATGTAAAAAGTGATTCAAAATATGATTTAATGGATTGTCACTTTTGACCAAAAGGTGGCGCTGTTACGAAATTGATGTGGTGTGGTCAGAGTAAGGAGACAGTGACACATACAAAGTTTTGTGTCAATATGTCGAGGCATTGCAGATATAAAGCCTGAATAGTCATTTTGGCATCATGCCTCAACTTTGCTGCTGTGCTATACGAAAACGGTTTCATCAATCGACACGAAATCCATAACTTTTTGTCGGCACAGTCTGGAGATGATACGATTTGATTTTGGTGAAAATCGGACAAACGGTCTAGGAGGAGTTCGAAAAAGTAGGTTTTGAATGAAAATCAAGATGGCGGACAGGAAGTTTGGCCAAATAAGGAAAACTTGGTATCTATGTTCTCGGCTTGACCCAAGGAATCTATTAAGACCCGTGCCATTTCAATAGCCAGATTTATTCAAAAGTTATTAGCCTTTTTGGAAATGTTGTTATAACTTTTGACCACTAGGTGGCGCTGTCTTGAAATATTTTGGTTGCCTTCAGGGGATGGTGCTGATGACACAATCTGAGTTTCGTAATATTACACTAATGCATTTGTTTAGTATAGCATTTTATTTCACAAAACTGTATTGAAGTCAATGGGAATTTCATATTTTGTTCAATTTTAGCGCCACCAAGAGGCTCAGTCCCACAATTTTTTTTACGTGTCCTCAGAGTGAGCCCATACATATGTGTGTCAATTTTGGTGAAAATATCTCAATTCGCTTCGGAGTTATAGACATTTATATGAAAAAACACGAAAAAAATGACTGACACATGACTTTGATTGGAAATTAGTACCCCTAAACATCAATATTTTCGCATTTGGGCATTGGCGTATAGCTATCGACCTATGTTTCCAAACTTCTGACGGTGGTTTCATCTCGATCGGACTAGCGGTTTCAAAGATATAGCCAAATGTTTTTTAAGCGCTAAATCACAACGCTACACAAACCGTAAGGCGAAACCTAGCATGTTTGGTATCGTTGGACTCGGCAACGATTCAGGAGTCTAAAGAGATGAGTCTCGTGAAAATAAGTTGACCACACCCAAAGTTATAAGCATTTGGAAGCATATGGGGAAAAAAATTCACCACTAGATGGCACTGTTTCGAAACTTCTCAGACTCCTTCAGGACATCGTGCTGATGACCCATACCGAGTTTCGTAACGATACGTTCTTGCATTCCTAAAATACAGCATTTTAGCACATAATTCAAAATGGCCGACAGCCAAAATGGCTGATCTGGGAAAATTGGATATCAGTCGACTCAGCATGACGTCCTGAATCTAACGAGACCACGTTTATGATTTTTGGGCAATCCATTCAGAAGTTATAAGCAAAAACAGCCATTTTTCATATCTCCGGACCAGTAGGTGGCACTATGGCGAAACGCAGCATGTAGCCTCAGGTCATGGTTGTGATGATATGGACCAAGTTTGGTCTGAATATGAAAAAGTGTTGAGGAGATACAAGCTTGTGTCTGTTTTCGTTAGCGCTACGTAAAATTTGTTTGCGCGCTATTCGAGAACGGTTTGACGAATCAACACGAATTCCATAAATTTTTGTCGGCATGGTCTGAAGATGATCTGATTCAATTTTCGTGGAAATTGGAGCAACGGCCTAGGAGGAGTTCGAAAAAGTAGCTTTTTCGGAAAATTCAAAATGGCGGAAAGCCTTTCATGACGGAAAATGACGTCATAGGGTGCAATCGAATCGTCATTAGGTCAGGAATCAGAGGAAAAAAGAATTTTGTTTCTAGCCCTTGTGGTTCAAAAGTTATTAGCATAAACATGAGTGAAACTTTGGACAGTTGGTGGCGCTAGAGGGAATGACTTAGACACACCAAAATTGGTGTACTTAATGTTGGGACTGTCCTCTATCAGAATGTCAAACCATTACAACTTTCCCGCGATCGGTTCTATGGGCTGCCATAGACACCCAGTCGGAAGAAGGAAGAATAATAATAATAAATATAGCTGCAAGCAGCAATTATCGGGGCCAAGCGCAAGCAGACGACAGGATATGCCAACATGGCTGAAGGTGTCAGACCAACTGCAACAATGAGCAATTAAATACATTTAAAGAGGATTTTAGGCGAAATGGCTGAAAAATCATATAAAAAGTCATTCGAAATATGATTTAATGGATTATCACTTTCGACCAATCTGTGGCGCAGTTACAAAACTGATGTGATGTGGTCAGAGTGAAGTGACAATGACACATACAAAGTTTGGTGTCAATATGTCAAGGCATTGCAGAGATAAAGCCTGAATAGTGCTTTTAGCATCATGCCTCAACTTTGCTGCTACGCTATACGAAAACGGTTTCGTCTATAGACACGAAATCCATAACTTTTAGTCAGCACAGTCTGGAGATGATACGATTCGATTTTGGTGAAAATCGGACAAACGGTCTAGGAGGAGTTCGAAAAAGTAGGTTTTGACTGAAAATCAAGATGGCGGACAGGAAGCTAGGCCAAATAAGGAAACCTTGGTATCTATGTTCTCGTCTTGACCCAAGGAATCTATTAAGACCAGTTGCATTACAATAGGCCAACTTATTCAAAAGTTATTAGCAGTTTTGTAAATTTTGTTATAACTTTTGACCACTAGGTGGCACTGTCTCGAAATATTTTGGGTACCTTCAGGGGATGGTGCTGATGGCACATTTTGAGTTTCGTAATATTACACCAATGCATTTGTTTAGTATAGCATTTTATTTCACAAAACTGCATTGAAGTCAATGGGAATTTCATGTTTTGTTCTATTATAGCGCCACCAAGAGGCTGAGTCCCACCATCTTTTTTACATGTCCTCAGAGTGAGCTCATACATATGTGTGTCGATTTTGGTGAAAATATCTCAATTCGCTTCGGAGTTATAGACATTTATATGAAAAAACATGTAAAAAATGACTGACACATGACTTTGTTTGGAATTTACTACCCCTAAACATCAATATTTTCGCATTTGGGCATTGGTGTATAGCTATCGACCTATGTTTCCAAACTTCTGACGGTGGTTTCATCTCGATCGGACTAGCGGTTTCAAAGATATAGCCAAATGTTTTTTAAGCGCTAAATCACAACGCTACACAAACCGTAAGGCGAAACCTAGCATGTTTGGTATCATAGGACTCGGCAACGATTCAGGAGTCTAAAAAGATGAGTTTCGTGAAAATAAGTCGACCACACCCAAAGTTATAAGCATTTGAAAAAAAAAATTCACCACTAGGTGGCGCTGTTTCGAAACTTCTCAGGCTCATTCAGGGCATTGTGCTGATGACCCATACCACGTTTCGTAACAATCTGTTCATGCGTTCTTAAAATACAGCATTTTAGCACAAAATTCAAAATGGCCGACAGTCAAAATGGCCGATATGGTAATATTGGATATCAGTCGACTCGGCATGTTACCCTGAATCTAACGAGACCAATTGTATGATTTTTGGACAAACTGTTCAGAAGTTATAAGCAAAAATAGCCATTTTTCATATCTCCGGACCAGTAGGTGGCGCTGCGCCGAAACACAGCATGTAGCCTCAGGTCATGCTTGTGATGACATGTACCAAGTTTGGTCTGAATCCGATAAAGCGTTGCGGAGATACGGCCTTACATCTGTTTTCGCAAGCGCTACGTAAAATGTATTCGTGGGTTTATCGAAAACTGTTAAGCGAATCAACTTGAATTCCATAACTTTTTGTCAGCATGGTCTGTAGATGATCTGGTTCAATTTTCGTGCAAATCGGACAAACCGTCTAGGACGAGTTCGAAAAAGTAGCTTTTTAGATAAATTCAAAATGGCGGCCATATTGTTATGACAGAAATGATGTCATAGGGTGCAATCGAATTGGCATGAGCTCAGGAATCAGAGAGAAAAATAATTTTGTTGATTGGCCTTACGGTTCAAAAGTTATTAGCAAAATAAAAGTGAAACTTTGGACAGGTGGTGGCGCTAGAGGGAATGACTTAGACACACCAAAATTGGTGTATTTAATGTTGGGACTGTCCTCTATCAGAATGTCAAACCAAAACAACTTTCCCGCATTCGGTTCTATGGGCTGCCATAGACTCCCAGTTGGAAGAAGGAAGAATAATAATAATAAGAACGGGAACAGATACAATAGGTGCCTACGCACCTTCGGTGCTTGGCCCCTAATAATAAGAAACGGAACAGATACAATAGGTGCCTCCGCACCTTCGGTGCTTGGCCCCTAATAATAATAATAATAAGAACCGGAACAGATACAATAGGTGCCTCCGCACCTTCGGTGCTTGGCCCCTAATAATAATAAGAACGGGAACGAAAACAATAGGTGCCTCCGCACCTTCGGTGCTTGGCCCCTAATAATAAGAACCGGAGCAAAAACAATAGGTGCCTCCGCACCTTCGGTGCTTGGCCCCTAATAAGAACCGGAACAAAAACAATAGGTGCCTCCGCACCTTCGGTGCTTGGCCCCTAAATATAGCTCCGGACAGGTCACGTGACCGTGGGAATTTTCCCACGGTACCCTTCCCTACAAACGTCCCCACCCACCCCGCTTCTGGACAGGTCATGTGACCGTGGGAATTTTCCCACGATCCACATTAAAACGTTAAAACAACATGTATTAAAATTATATCATGCAAATAGTTCTATTTTCTAATACATTTGAAGAAAAGTTGTACTTTCACAATTACAGTGTTTAAAGGTGTATAAAACGTTGTATAAAGTTAAAATACACATCTTTAGCGTTCATACATTTGTAAAATGTTAAAACATTAATGAAAAAGTTTAAATTGCATTATCTTAAAGCTATCAAAATGTATTAGTATTAAGACATTAAACAAATATTAAAACACATCAAACGCATAAACACATGCGTACATTTTAAAAACTGACTTACGTTTTTACAATTTCACTTGTTGAAAGAAGAACAAAAGTCTTATCCAACTCAGCGATCTCCAAAGTTTAAAGATGTGTAAAAAGATTCCCTTGTGTAAAGTAGTCTCCTGGAGCTCAATGAAACACGTCCGAACACTGGGAGAAAGGAGTCAAGACTGACAATAGCTACCACTGCACAGGACCCAGACGTAGGCTCCGCCCCTAGACTCCTCCCACACCAAGACACTCCCACGTCAGGTGGTGAAGAGGCGTGGGAAAAGACGACAAACAGTTCCCACGCTTCGCACAGGACAGTAGGAGGGGCGTTCATATAGCCCCGCCTACGATCTACAAACATTAAAACACACTCCTCTTGAAAGCTTACCTCATTCACGCATCATGTCTCAAGGAACTGACTCTTCTTCATTATCATTCCAACCCCTGGGAACTACTGACGGATACATACCAAATGGATTACCGGATGCAGCAAATGGATATCCGCAGAAAAGCATCGAATAGCTAAATAAATTTTGTACAGATCTCGGATATCACAATCTGGCGTTCCTTACAAGCTATGGAGTTGCAACACCTGCCGCAGTCGCCGAGACCCCAGACACAACTGTCGATGAGATGGACGGATGCCTCGGGCTCACAGGTCACCGGATTATCAAGGCTATTTTGGCTGTCATTTTGGAATTTTTGATCGACAAACGGATGAAAAATTCTTGTGACGGCTGTACAGTGGATCACCCATCGCAAACAAGACACAGCTGCTTGTTTGAACCTACTGCATATTATTTCTATGGATGTTTTGAAGATATCAGACTGAAACTCCTCACGCCTGAGTTGAAAAACATATTAGCTCAGGCCTTGAGTCAGTACGGAGGCAGCCCGCATCTACAGAGGATCCAGGGAGCTGTTGTATGACGAGTGGATAGTGCCACGGATAACATACCGAAGTCGACAGTCGTGTACTTTTACGTGACAGAAGGGGTACGCCGCACCACAGACGCGTGACACCAACGTGTGACTCCAACGTCGCCCCACAGCACGCCGCACCATAGACGCGTGACTCCAACGTGTGACTCCAATGTTGCACCACAATAAATTAATATCTATTTTTCGCCCTAGCTTTTCTTATCTTTCCTTTGTTGTCTTTCTAACCAATCATTCTTTTCTTGTGTTCTGCTGACATTGAAAATATAATTGATACAAATTTTGTATTGTATACAAAGTTGTGTATGTCATTAATGTCATCTCTGAATGGTTTACGAACATAATTTTTTTAAATAATTCACTCACTTTCTACTGGATATGAGGACTATGCAAATTATACACCATCAAAGTCACAACTTTTTGCACAAATATTAACAACAACTTTAAAGTTGAACAGATAAATTAATTAATTGTAATCTATAAACATAATATTCTGGAATGTGTCATTCTGAGTTTTTACTTTTGAAGGTGGTAATAATTTTAATTAACACAGTTGACCATAATGGGCGAATACACAATATGAAACTATTCACAATATTGTTTATAGGAGAAGGTGACAAAAAAGTATTTTAATAGCCTATTATTTTAAAGAATCAACAATGAAAAAATATAAGACAAGGAAATAGTCTTTTACTCACAAAATACAAAACAATGTAGGTTCATGTTCAAATGTTCAAAACTAGGGCTGTCAGTGTCGACTATTTTATTTTTGGTCAAAAAGATAGATCTGAAGTGAACAATAGCCTTTAGTATGACTTAAATACATATTACAAATGAGGCAATATAATTGGTTCAAATAAAGTATTAAAAGTAATTAATTATATTGTTTTATTTAACAACACTTAAAATACATGAATATGCCTTTATCCACAACTGACAGCCTATCGCGCCGTTATCACACTTCTACGTTCAAAAAGCTTAAGCAAATAGTAGAAGCCCCCAATCAGGCAAAATTAATCAATGAGGCAATTTTTTAAAATGTATTTTATATAGGCCTATAAGTTTTTTTTAATATAATATATTATATATAGCCTAAGATTTATTTTTGTTAATAGGCTATCTTCAATACCTAGAGATATAATTAAACAAAAAGTAGTCAAAACACATCTAACAGAACACAGCCTAAGTTGTTTATTTTTTACATTGTGTTCTTATTTTGTTTAATTAACGAAATGTCAACCTTCGTCTTTATAACAGAAGATACAATACAAAAATCTTCAAGATACAGCCATATACAATCTTCACATGTATAACGGATTGTCACCTTATAAACAGTCCTTTGTGGTGGAATAAGCAATGCTATGGTTACCGGTAGTATCTTAATTTAAACTTTATTTTATTAGTCCATTAACTATTTATGCTAACTCAACTAATTTAAAGAGCTGGATACTAATTACTATATAAATAATGTCAAATATTAAATGTAGGCTATTGATTAGAGTTGCCATAGACTAAAGGATTTTTATAGACTAGTAGTCATTAATTTAAGCAATTAGGACTAATCGCACGTTTATATTCAGTCCTGGACTTAGGTAAAGTTGGTTTTATATTCGCACATTCACACTTTTTTGCTTATAAACTGTCTCAATAACAAGCGCAATAAAGCACATTTTTGCAAAATAAAAGCAGCTACATGATCTTTAGGACAAAGATGGTGAACTACAACACTCTCCACAATCGATCACAATGGGCAAATATTGTTTTAATGGCATACAAAGTTGCGAATGTCCACTGAATGTCCAATGTAGTGTGGGAAACAAGATAGGGACCGTCTAAAAAGTTCTATTTTTTTTCATTGTGTGCAAACAGACAACTACATTTTTGCAAAGTACAGATGTACCAGCAAATATCTCTCACATTATGTCTTCTAATGCTATTGATTGTACTTTAGCAACAATAAAAAGTGAATTATAATGATTGTATTTAGGAAACCTGCCTCACTATACATAATGTACATACATATTTTTAGAATAAAATTACATTAATTCACCAAAAGGATTTTTTACTATCCGAAGGTTGTAGCATGTTCCTAGTGACCAGTCTGACTTACTACAGGTGAGATTTTGACAAAAAGTCCCTTACTGTACGTACAGTTGACAAATATGTTTTTTTAAAAATTACTGTAATTCACCCTAAGTATTTTTTCGTGTTCCAAAGGCTGTAGTGCTTTCCTAGTGACCAGACTACTTACTACAGGTGAAATTTGGACAAAAACTCCCTTACTGTACGTACAGTTGACAAATACGTTTTTTTAAAAATTACTGTAATTCACCTAAATCATTTTTTTCGTGTTCCAAAGGCTGTAGTGTTTTCCTAGTGACCAGACTGACTTACTACACGTGAAATGTTGACAATACCTCCCTTACTGTACGTACAATTATCAAATAAGTTTATGAAAAAATTACTGCAATTCATCTAAATCATTTTTGCATGTTCCAAAGGTTGTAGTGCTTTCCTACGGACCAGACTGACTTACTACAGGTGAAATTTTGACAAAAACTCCCTTACTGTACGTACAGTTGACAAATATGTTTTTAAAAAAATTACTGTAATTCACCTAAATCATTTTTTCGTGTTCCAAAGGCTGTAGTGTTTTCCTAGTGACCAGACTGACTTACTACAGGTGAAATTTTGACAAAAACTCCCTTACTGTACGTACAGTTGACGAATATGTTTTTAAAAAAAATACTGTAATTCACCTAAATCATTTTTTCGTGTTCCAAAGGCTGTAGTGTTTTCCTAGTGACCAGACTGACTTACTACACGTGAAATGTTGACAATACCTCCCTTACTGTACGTACAATTATCAAATAAGTTTATGAAAAAATTACTGTAATTCATCTAAATCATTTTTGCATGTTCCAAAGGTTGTAGTGCTTTCCTACGGACCAGACTGACTTATTACAGGTGAAATTTTGACAAAAACTCCCTTACTGTACGTACAGTTGACAAATACGTTTTTTTAAAAATTACTGTAATTCACCCTAAGTATTTTTTCGTGTTCCAAAGGCTGTAGTGCTTTCCTAGTGACCAAACTGACTTACTACAGGTGAAATTTGGACAAAAACTCCCTTACTGTATGTACAGTTGACAAATATATTTTTTTTAAATTACTGTAATTCACCTAAATAATTTTTTCATGTTCCAAAGGCTGTAGTGCTTTCCTAGTGACCAGACTGACTTACTACACGTGAAATGTTGACAATACCTCCCTTACTGTACGTACAATTATCAAATAAGTTTATGAAAAAATTACTGTAATTCACCTAAATCATTTTTGCATGTTCCAAAGGTTGTAGTGCTTTCCTACGGACCAGACTGACTTACTACAGGTGAAATTTTGACAAAAACTCCCTTACTGTACGTACAGTTGACAAATAAGTTTTTTTAAAAATTACTGTAATTCACCCTAAGTATTTTTTCGTGTTCCAAAGGCTGTAGTGCTTTCCTACGGACCAGACTGACTTACTACAGGTGAAATTTTGACAAAAACTCCCTTACTGTACGTACAGTTGACAAATAAGTTTTTTAAAAAATTACTGTAATTCACCCTAAGTATTTTTTCGTGTTCCAAAGGCTGTAGTGCTTTCCTAAGGACCAGACTGACTTACTACAGGTGAAATTTTGACAAAAACTCCCTTACTGTACGTACAGTTGACAAATATGTTTTTTTAAAAATTACTGTAATTCACCCTAAGTATTTTTTCGTGTTCCAAAGGCTGTAGTGTTTTCCTAGTGACCAGACTGACTTACTACAGGTGAAATTTTGACAAAAACTCCCTTACTGTACGTACAGTTGACATGTTTTTTTTTTTTTAATTACTGTAATTCACCCCAAGTATTTTTTCGTGTTCCAAAGGTTGTAGTGCTTTCCTAGTGACCAGACTGACTTACTACAGGTGAAATTTTGACAATATCTCCCTTACTGTACAATTATCAAATATGTTTATGTAATGAGCATATTATTACATATGTTTATTACATATGTTTATGAAATAAACTGTAAATCACCTATAGTGTTTTTTTTTTATATCCCAAAGGTTGTAGTACTTTCCTAGTGAAAGGACTGACTTATTACAGGTGAAATTTTGACAAAAACTCCCTTACTGTACGTACAGTTGACAAATACGTTTTAAAAAAAATTACTGTAATTCACCCTAAGTATTTTTTCGTGTTCCAAAGGCTGTAGTGTTTTCCTACAGACCAGACTGACTTACTACAGGTGAAATTTGGACAAAAAGTCCCTTACTGTACGTACAGTTGACAAATATGTTTTTTTTTTAAAATACTGTAATTCACCTTAAGTATTTTTTCGTGTTCCAAAGGGTGTAGTACTTTCCTAGTGACCTGACTGACTTACTACAGGTGAAATTTTTACAATAACTCCCTTACTGTATATACTATTATCAAATAGGTTTATGAAAAATTTACTGTAATTGACCGTAACTATTTTTCCGCGTTCCAAAGGGTGTAGTACTTTCCTAGTGACCTGACTGACTTACTACAGGTGAAATTTTGACAATAACTCCCTTACTGTATATACTATTATCAAATAGGTTTATGAAAAATTTACTGTAATTGACCGTAACTATTTTTCCGCGTTCCAAAGGGTGTAGTACTTTCCTAGTGACCTGTCTGACTTACTACAGGTGACATTTTGACAATACCTCCTTTACTGTACAATTATCAAATATTTTTATGTAATAAACATTATTACATGTGTTTATTACATATGTTTATGTAATAGACTGTAATTCACCTATAGTGTTTTTTATATATATATTCCAAAGATTGTAGTGCTTTCCTAGTGACCACACTGACTTACTCCAGGTGAAATTTTGACAATACCTAATAATACTGTTTTACATAATAATATATATAATAACTGTAATTCACTAAAAGGGGTTTTGTTTGTTTAAGGTTGTAGTACATTAATAGGGGCTACATTATTATTAACAGTAGTGACTGAACCTGTACGCATTGGTGCAGCAAATCTGACAGATAATGAACAGCAAGATCATGGAGGCATTCAAGATACTGTACAGTGCACTGTTTTATTTCTATTATCTTTCTAATTGTTCCACTGAGATTATACATAAAAGTTGTAATTAATTCCTTGTGGTTAGAGTAATATTTCAATATCACCTCTTCAAAATTTTGCTGTTGTTGATCCTCTCTTGGTTTAAGTTGTTCTTATATTATCATAAACCCTTTAACTGATTGTTTTGTCAAGTACTTTTTACTTTACTATATTTTCTTTTAGTGAAGTGACGTAAAAGTTTAAGTAAAACAAATGTGTTTGTTTGAATACATTTTTTTCAAATGTTTCCAGTCAGGACTACTTTGGGTAAACAAAAATATTTAAGCAATTGAACATGTTATTTAATATTTATTCATTGCATTATGTAATTGGTTAACACACATAACTATAACTGTTAGTGGTTTGTTACATAGTTAATCCTTGTCATGTTTACCAACGTGAACAGTGCCAAAGATGGTACCCAATGTATGCTACATTGGACTATCACCAGACAAGCTACCTGAAAAAGATGCCCAATGGTTGTTCTCACTGTGTACCTTAAACAGTGGAACATCATTAAAGAATATCTGTTGAAACTTCTGCTTTATTGTCCTTGTTGCAATATGGATTACCATTGTATATCTGTATTTTGGGACTTACAGTTAAAGACCTATGGACCAGATATGATTTATTAAGACCAGGAGTTAGAAGTGCACTCAATTTAAGACAAGAGTCAGAATTATAATAAATTAAAGGAAATTTTACTGAAGAATGTTTGCAGTTTATTATCAGGCAGAAGTCAAGAATCAGAACCAGTGATCAAAAGTAGGTTCTGATTGGCTAATAAATAATCACACATTTTCTACACATAGATAGACTGAAGCATATCTCCATCAATTACAATCGACATTCGGACCCTGAATTTAGGCACGTCGTGACCTTCCACACTTGTAGTGATTGTAATGAATAGTAATTGTACCAATTTTTGAGTCTCCAGTCTAGGACCAACTCTATAGCGCCACCACCAGTTCAAAAATTCAACATTAAAAGGATTATAGCTTTTGAACCCTTTGATCTAGATGTGAATGTAAATAGATGTAAAATGACACTTAGTACAGCTGATTCCACTCATTATGGTGATCACAATCAATATCTTACATTAAGACTCTGCCCATTACAGTAGTGGCCATTTTGAAAAGTACAGTGTTCAATTTTTTTGTGCTACTCCTCATTCAAATTTTGTTTAATTTTTACAAAAATTGGCTCAGATGATCTTTGGACCAAGCCACACAGAAGTGACTGAACAGATTTTTTATTTTTGCTATCGTTCCTGATATACTTTTCTCCAAATTTGACCCGTATTTGTTGCCTTATGGTAGTTAGCTTAGCATGCTAATTGGTTAGCATGCTAACCTGATGCCATTCTTTCTAATGTGGCTCTTCAGCTATAAGGCTAACCATAAACTACATTAGCATTAAGCTAACTTAACTTGCTAACTTAACTAATCTGGTTAACATGCCTTTGTGTGCTCATTCTTACACTTAAGCCTCTCCTCGGCAGCTTGGTAAGACAGCGTCAACTGAGTGGCGCAAGCTGTTAAACCACGTGCCACGAGCCCTGAACCATTCCGGTTGTGGGTTTGAATCCTGTGTGGCACATTCCCAGACCGCAAGAGGTATTGTGGTGTAAAAGTTTCTTCTGTTCCAGACATGGTGTCTATATGTGAGCGAACTCGATAAATACAACATGCAGCGAATTTATACAAAAATTATTCATTTTGAATTGCTTCTCACTTGAACTACTGGACCTTCTTCATCCTGATAAAAACGGAACTTCCCAGTGGTGCAATGATATGAGTGACAGGTATCTGACCCAGAGATAATGGGTTTGAGCCCCGTGTGGGATGATTTAAAAAAAATTGTGTGTAATGTTGTGTCATGTCGATTCCTTTATTATTCAACGTTGTACTAATCTTTCTTCCTCTTAGATTAATGTATGTCTTGTTCATTATATGTTCATTCTCATCTGAACTTCTGTTCATTTTGAGTTCATTTTCACCTATACTTCTAAACCAGCTCTTTTTTCTTCAATTTCTGCTGTTTTTACTATTACTGCTCTTGCTGCTGCTTCAGCTTGGCCCCGTATCGCTGCTTGCAGCTATATTTCCACTTGTTCCTTAATATGTAACCAAAATACTAACACACACAGACACAGTTTCTTCAAGATTGGATTTGGTGAGGAGGAGAGTCTTCTCAAAACATTAATATAACATGTTATTTATCTCAAGGAGAGGATACTTTAAATCTAACTGTAAAGTAAAGACTTTAATTAAGAAATGGTCTCTCAACTATAGGTTTCAATGACTCCTGAGACCATTGCTATCAGGGTAGCCTAGAAAAGCAGATGGATGTAGTGACACCTGTTAAAGAAATCCATATTTCATCTCTGGAAGCCAGGCTAAATGAGCAAGCACTGTTACTGCATTCCTGGCATGGGCCAGACCCATACGTTACACCTCAGATATCAAATACAGACATTTAAAGGATACATGAAATAACATTTTCGATAATCACACTGATAATTTATATAACAAAGTAAAATCTTATAAGCCTAGAGAATTCATTCAACTCATTTGATATATAGAAGGAAAACTATTGATTAATACCTTGATTATAATCACTCATTAGATATACATTGAAGCAGCAGTGTGTTCCAGAATCCACTTCTTCAGGACTTCATAACAAAAACTTAACTTGAATAATTACAATAAGGGTGTTGCTTATTTATAACATTGAAAATATTATTAACCTAAAATATCTGCTTTTTTTAATCAATGAAAGAATTGTGTTGTACAAGGAACAGCAGTTCTAATACATACTTTTACCTAATACATTTATCCAAGTTAATTGAGTAGAGTGATCACTGGGAACATACTATAACCTTTGGAACATGAAAAAAGGAGAAATTACAGTAACTTTTTAATAATAATATGTTTGTACTATACTTACAGTAAGGGAGGTATTATCAAAATTTCACCTGTAGTAAGTCAGTCTGATCACTAGGAAAGCACTACAGCCTTTGGAACAGGAAAAAATACTTTAGGGGAATTACTGTAATTTTTTCTTAAACGTATTTGTTTATTGTACGTACAGTAAAGGAGGTATTGTCAAAATTCCACCTGTAGTAAGTCAGTCTGATCACTAGGAAAGCACTACAGCCTTTGGAACAGGAAAAAATACTTTAGGGGAATTACTGTAATTTTTTCTTAAACGTATTTGTTTATTGTACGTACAGTAAAGGAGGTATTGTCAAAATTCCACCTGTAGTAAGTCAGTCTGATCACTAGGAAAGCACTACAGCCTTTGGAACAGGAAAAAATACTTTAGGGGAATTACTGTAATTTTTTTCTTAAACATATTTGTTTATTGTACGTACAGTAAAGGAGTTATTGTCAAAATTCCACCTGTAGTAAGTCAGTCTGATCACTAGGGAAGCACTATGCCTTTGGAACATGAAAAAATACTTTAGGGGAATTACTGTAATTTTTTCTTAAACTTATTTGTTTATTGTAGGTACAGTAAAGGAGATATTGTCAAAATTCCACCTGTAGTAAGTCAGTCTGATCACTAGGAAAGCACTACAGCCTTTGGAACAGGAAAAAATACTTTAGGTGAATTGCTGTAATTTTTTTTAATTAATATTTGTATACTGAACGTACAGTAAGGGAGGTATTGTCAAAATTTCACATGTAGTAAGTCAGTCTGGTCAGTAGGACCATACTACAACCTTTGGAACATGAAAAAAATCCCTTTGGTGAATTACTGTAACTTTTACATAAAACATATTTGCGTACTGTATGTACAGTAGCCTACACAAAAGTAAAAATATGCAGCAAATATCAAACCTGAAACTATTTCTACCCTGGTTGGCAACTTTATTTATTTATTTTTTTACTTGACTATGTTCATGGTGCTGTCCACGTATGTGGCCCTGGGTGTATGTGGGCTATAGCCTATATTATGCGCTCAAGCGCATGCTTAAAACTTGCCGCAAAGCACCGGCAAAAGTAGGCTAATGATATAATAAATGTGTCTGAAAAAAAATAATGAAGCATTTTAATTGTTTATTAATGAACTAGTCTTTTCTAAATCAGTGTAGGCTGCCTGCAAACATATACATCTCCGCTATAGGTGCGCCTTTCATACGGACAGGATAAATCAAATGGTACCGTATTTGCTTTCAATTTGATTTTTTTCGTTGATGGATATTTTTTTAAAAAGCTTTATATAGATAGTTATATTTCTCATGTCTGTGAGGCTTGTCTATACACTGTTTTTCAGTTCATTTTTGAGACGCGCTCCAATAGAGCACGCCCTGTTCGTTTTATTTTATTTTACAAAAGCACAACGTTTTCTTGTTGTTGTGAGTTTACACAAAACAAAAAGTAGTTGCGACTGATGTATTATTATTTTCTGTAAGACCAGAAATGATGGAGTATTTTAAGTTGTTTCCACTGTTGATAGGAAAATGCGAGTAATGGCACCAGCGCCGTCATGCAGTGCGCGCTCCACACTCCGCACAAACACTCGGATATGCGCTTAATAGCAAACATTTATCCAGGTTAACGTTAGAGCGAGCGGCCATGCCAGACGGATAAGTCCTCTTCGTGTCTAACAAATCAAATTATGTTGCATTTTCTTGCGCCAGTTTGAAAAGGGTGGCTGAAACACTTAGCTTACACAGTTTGATTATACAGCCAGGACTGGACTTCCGTTTGGGTTCCACCAGTAAGTGATCCTGCCTTTATGTATATAGTTATTTTTTTGAGTGTATATATATATATATATATATATACACTCAAAAAAATAACTCTTTGAATGAACATAAAAAAATCATGGAAATGATTTCCACATGATTAACTTGCTTTATTTCAGCATTATGCAATTCTGTTATTCCAATTTAATGTACTTACGTTGGGTCAACTTAATTTATTAAGGTTGATTCAACTTATTTACTATGGTTGGACACAGCTTAATTTAATAGTGTCAGCCCAACTAATTTACTTAATTTGCATTCAACTTATGTGTTTGTTATTTTCATTCACCCATTCATATTTTATTTATTTTAGTGACACATAATTAAATGAATAGACTATAGCTAGCTATTTGCTAGCAGTAGCACGTATTAGCATGTTAAATGCTAAGATTTACATGCTCTTTCAACCAAAGCAGTTAAAACTAACCAAATCAGTCCACAGCCAAACAAAATGCTCCACACTTCTCCACAATGGTAACCCACTGTATTTTAAATGGTTCTAATAATTCCAACGTAATTGAACATTAAACACAATTACACACTATCAAGTCTTCCCCTTTTCTCATTTTCTCAAAAAAACATAAAATAACACTTAATTTTAACATTTATTCTCTCTTAATTCAACCATATGCAAAGCATGCTGGGAACTAACAAGCACTGCCCAGTTTCAGTTAATGCAACACAAATCATTCATGTAATCCAACACAAACGGATTAAGTAAACTTAAATTTTACATATTAAGCAGATTGAACACAATCAAATTAAGTTAGGGCAAAATGGCAGTTGGCGTCGCACTATACTGCCACCCTCTGGATGTAAGAATTTTTTTACTTAACATAAATGGTTTGTGTTTAGACAACAGGTTAGGATTTTGTACTGTTAAGTTGAGACATAATTACGTGGACCTTAATAGAATAAAAACATTTCAAGTCAACAAACACAATTATTATAAGTAAACTAAATATAAATATATTATGTAAAGTGTACAACCTTCCTAGTTCATTTTTTTTATATATATATTCCTTTATATTCCTATATATTCATGGTATAATTATGTAATCTGCTTATTGTGAGCCTAAATGAGTAAATTGGTATTCAATCATTATCAGGCTGACTTGCCACCAACTACTGGTGTTTTTTAATATATTGAAAGTAGTGTTTCAGTGTTTCATGTTGTCACTTCACATTTAATAGCCTCTTAGAATGAAATTGCTATGCAAATTCACAGTGCCTCCTTTGAGCTGCATTAGACAGTGTGTAATGTACATCTAAATGCAGGGTCAGATGCTGCTTCTGTGCCACCTATACTGCAAAGCTGGGTATTTGTTCATACAGAGTTAATCAGACAGCCTAAAGCCTCTTACGTTGTTGATTTATATTTCAAACAACAATTCGACATTTGCTCGCAATGTTTTTCTTACAAAAAACCTCATCATTCTGCAGGACAATTGTCTATTACAGTATACAACACAGATAGAAGGGTGCCAATGAATCTGTGGTGATATACAAGACGCTTTAAGAAAAGTTTATTTCCATCACACTGTAAAGTGTTTTTAGATATTACATATAGATTACATATACCAAAGATTTTACATATAAACTGGGTCAGCATGCTGTTAATTACAGATAGTACCATGGGAAGTAGGGGTGCTGAGCGTGACCCCTGGCGTGGAGCCCATAAAGAAATATGGTTGGGGATAAAAGTTTACACAAACAAAACCAAGAAACTGTGGTGTTTTGCCTATAGGCATACATATTACGTGTGTTTGTTTTTATTTATGCTGTATTATAAAATACCCACATTATAACAAATAAATAAAATATATTTGGAAGGCTCAGTTTGTGGTTCACAATTGTTTGATTAAAAACAACAAAAACAATAAAACAAAGACAAAGTCACTTATATTAAACACTTTTTTTATTTATGTTTTTGTTAACAGAAGTTATCTTGCGCCTTTAATTGCCTCCGCTCTCGTCCTGTCAATCATCTGTCTCATTCTCGCGGGTCGCGGCTATGATTACAGTTTCAGTAAAAATGTATTTCACCATCATCGGTACCCACCCTCAGCCGATTGGCATTACAGTATTTGCAATCACCATCCCGTGGCAAAACGGAGCGTCTAAAAGAAAAGTTCTGATTGCTGACTGAACATTGGTCAGTGAGCCTCTCCCACTCGGCGCTGTCAAGCGCAGCTTCACCACACAGATTTAACTCCGCACAGCTAAATAAAACAGGCTGGTGGCAGACTAATAATTAATATTTCTGATGTAAAGATTTCTGTGAAACGTGTAAAGTTGCACAGAAGAAAGCCCAATAGCACCTGCCCTGTACAGTTTAAGAATCTGTAGCCATAGTAGAGGACTATTATTTTGTTGAACAGACCTGAGCGACAACTGATGACGTCACACGCTCAGACTTGCTTGACCAATTGGCGGAAGGGGGCGTGTCAGGCCGCCCACATGTGGAAAACGAATTTTGAAGTCATTTATTCGTTTTTTTTGCCTTTGAACTAAAAAACGAAAAATCAAGCCGAAATCTCGTTACGAATAAAGGGGTGACTTCCGTTTTTGGTTTATAAACGAAAAACTAATTGACTGAAGTTCAAAGACTCTCTTCATTCTTTGTTCAAAAAGGAATAACGATAAAATGATTGCCAAAAACGAAAAACGGGCCGTTTTTGGTTCGTGTAACGCTTCACAATTCAGTTTTCAGACCATACAATGCAAATGCAAAAATGCAAAATTGAAACCAGACATTCTTTTTTTGTTGTTTTTCCAGTACATTATCAATGGATATTTGCCTTTTTCTCCCCTTTTTCAATTTTACTTTTGCTAAATTGTGACTTCAGAAACAAACATTCGAATAAATGAAATCTAACCGATTTTCTATTTTTCCATTTTTCGTCTTGTAATTTGCGCCGTGGGCGGTACCATTAGCATGGGGGTGTGGCCGTGGACTAACTTTACTATCATTTCATTGATGTAACTGCTTTATTTACACTGCATGCAGTGCACGTTTGAGGAGAAGTTTAAAAGACGGAACACAGGACAACATTTTTCACCCGAAGTGCCATATTTTATTATTAGGCTAATAGTCTACGTGTAGCCTACTAAATTATAAGGCAGTCTCGCACCGGCCATCGGGAGCAGCCGGTAAAAGTGACTATAACAGACCACCTTTTTTAAACTGGAAAAGGTGGTCTGCTATATTTCACAAGTGCATAGCCAATACGTTATTCTTCAATGCACAACGTTAGATCGTTTGTGCAATGCAATGCAACATGTTATCTCCTTAATGAACATGGGAATGAGTTAGTTCTGATGTACAATTCAATGCAAGAAGTGCATAGCCTATATGTTATTCTTCAGTGCACAACGTTAGATCGTTTGTGCAATGCAATGCAACGTTATCTCTTTAATGAACATTTGAAGGAGTTAGTTCTGGTGTGCAATGCAATGCAATGCAAAAACTGCATAGACTATATATTATTCTTCATTGCACAACGTTAGATCGTTTATGCAATGCAATGCAAAATGTTATCTTTTTAAATAAACATTTGAAGGAGTTCGTTCTGGTGTGCAATGCAATGCAATGCAAAAAGTGCATAGACTATATATTATTCTTCAATGCACAACGTTAGATCGTCTCTGCAATGCAATGAAATACAATGCAATGCAACATGTTATCTCTAATGAGCATGGGAAGGAGTTAATAAACATTTGTGAGGAGTTAGTTCTAGTGTGCAATGCAATGCAAAAAGTGCATACCCTAAATGTTATTCTTCAGTGCACAACGTTAGATCGTTTCTGCAATGCAACGGAATGCAATGCAACATGTTATTAATGAACATGGAAAGGAGTTAGTTCTGGTGTGCAATGCAATGCAAAAATTGCATAGACTATATGTTATTCTTCAATGCACAACGTTAGATCGATTGTGCAATGCAATGCAAAATGTTATCTCTTTAATGAACATTTGAAGGACTTAGTTCTAATGTGCAAAGCAATGCAAAAAGTGCATGGCCTATGTTACTCTTCAATGGACAATGTTAGATTGTTTGTGCAATGCAATGCAAAATGCTATCTCTTTAATAAACATTTGAAGGAGTTAGTTCTGGTGTGCAATGCAATGCAGTGCAAAAAGTGCATAAACTAAATGGTATTCTTCAGTGCACAACGTTAGATCGTTTCTGCAATGCAATGCAATGCAAAAAGTGCATAGCCTATTACTCTTCAATGCACAACGTTAGATCGTTTGTGCAAAGCAATGCAATGTTGCATAACGTGTTATCTCTTTAATGAACATGGTAAGGAGTTAGTTCGGTGTGCAATGCAATACAATGCATGCATTTAGCCTATATGTTATTCTTCAATGCACAATGTTAGATCGTTTGTGCAATGCAATGCAAAATATTATCTCTTTAATGAACATTTGAATGAGTTAGTTCTGGTGTGCAATGCAATGCAAAAAGCACATAGCCTATATGTTATTCTTCAATGCACAACGTTAGATCGTTTGTGCATTGCAATGCAACATGTTATCTCTTTAATGAACATGGGAAGGAGTTAGTTCTGGTGTGCAATGCAATGCAAAAAGTGCATAGCCTATGTTACTCTTCAATGCACAATGTTAGATCGTATGTGCAAAGCAATGCAATGTTGCATAACATGTTATCTCTTTAATGAATGAGTTAGTTCTGGTGTGCAATGCAATACAATGCATGCATTTAGCCTATATGTTATTCTTCAATGCACAACGTTAGGTCGTTTATGCAATGCAATGCAAAATGTTATCTCTATAATAAACATTAGAAGGAGTTAGTTCTGGTGTGCAATGCAATGCAATGCAAAAAGTGCATAGCCTATATGTTATTCTTCAGTGCACAGCGTTAGATCGTTTGTGCAATGCAATGTAATGTTGCATAACATATGTTATCTCTTTAATGAACATGCAATACAGTGCATGCATTTAGCCTATATGTTGCTCTTCAATGCACAACGTTAGATCGTTTGTGCAATGCAATGCAAAATGTTATCTCTTTAATAAACATTTGAAGGAGTTAGTTCTGGTATGCAATGCAATGCAATGCAAAAAGTGCATAAATGTTATTCTTCAGTGCACAACGTTAGATCGTTTGTGTAATGCAATGCAATGCAACTTGTCATCCCTTTAATGAACATGGGAAGGAGTTAGTTCATGGTGTGCAATGCAATGCAATGCAAAAAGTGCATAGCCTATGTTACTCTTCAATGCACAACGTTAGATCGTTTGTGCAAAGCAATGCAATTGCATAACATGTGTTATCTCTTTAATGAACATGGGAAGGAGTTAGTTCGGTGTGCAATGCAATACAATGCATGCATTTAGCCTATATGTTATTCTTCAATGCACAACGTTAGATCGTTTGTGCAATGCAATGCAAAATATTATCTCTTTAATGAACATTTGAATGAGTTAGTTCTGGTGTGCAATGCAATGCAAAAAGTGCATAGCCTATGTTATTCTTCAATGCACAACGTTAGATCGTTTGTGCAATGCAATGCAACAACATATGTTATCTCTTTAATGAACATGGGAATGAATTAGTTCTAGTGTGCAATGCAATCCAAGAAGTGCATAGCCTATATGTTATTGTTCAGTGCACAACGTTAGATCGTTTGTGCAATGCAAAATGTTCCCTTTAATGAATATGGGAAGGAGTTAGTTCTGGTGTGCAATGCAATGCAAAAAGTGCATGGCCTATATGTTATTCTTCAATGCACAACGTTAGATCGTTAGTGCAATGCAATGCAATGCAAAATGTTATCCCTTTAATGAATATGGGAAGGAGTTAGTTCTGGTGTGCAATGCAATGCAATGTTGCATAACATATGTTATCTCTTTAATGAACATGAGAAGCAGTTACTTCTGGTGTGCAATGCAATACAGTGCATGCATTTAGCCTATATGTTGCTCTTCAGTGCACAACGTTAGATCGTTTGTGCAATGCAATGCAACTTGTCATCCCTTTAATGAACATGGGAAGGAGTTAGTTCATGGTGTGCAATGCAATGCAATGCAAAAAGTGCATAGCCTATGTTACTCTTCAATGCACAACGTTAGATCGTTTGTGCAATGCAATGCAATGTTGCATAACATATGTTATCTCTTTAATGAACATGGGAAGCAGTTACTTCTGGTGTGCAATGCAATACAGTGCATGCATTTAGCCTATATGTTGCTCTTCAATGCACAACGTTAGATCGTTTGTGCAATGCAATGCAAAATGTTATCTCTTTAATAAACATTTGAAGGAGTTAGTTCTGGTATGCAATGCAATGCAATGCAAAAAGTGCATAAATGTTATTCTTCAGTGCACAACTTTAGATCGTTTGTGCAATGCAATGCAACTTGTCATCCCTTTAATGAACATGGGAAGGAGTTAGTTCATGGTGTGCAATGCAATGCAATGCAAAAAGTGCATAGCCTATGTTACTCTTCAATGCACAACGTTAGATCGTTTGTGCAAAGCAATGCAATGTTGCATAACATATGTTATCTCTTTAATGAACATGGGAAGGAGTTAGTTCGGGTGTGCAATGCAATACAATGCATGCATTTAGCCTATAGTTATTCTTCAATGCACAACGTCATATCGTTTGTGTAATGCAATGTAAAATGTTATCTCTTTAATAAACATTTGAAGGAGTTAGTTCAGGTGTGCAATGCAATGCAATGCAAAAAGTGCATGGCCTATATGTTATTCTTCAATGCACAACGTTAGATCGTTAGTGCAATGCAATGCAATGCAAAACGATATCTCTTTAATGAACATGGGAAGGAGTTAGTTCTGGTGTGCAATGCAATGCAATGCAAAAAGTGCATAGCCTATATATTATTCTTCAGTGCACAGCGTTAGATCGTTTGTGCAATGCAATGTTGCATAACATATGTTATCTCTTTAATGAACATGGGAAGCAGTTACTTCTGGTGTGCAATGCAATACAGTGCATGCATTTAGCCTATATGTTGCTCTTCAGTGCACAACGTTAGATCGTTTGTGCAATGCAATGCAAAATGTTATCTCTTTAATAAACATTTGAAGGAGTTAGTTCTGGTATGCAATGCAATGCAATGCAAAAAGTGCATAAATGTTATTCTTCAGTGCACAACGTTAGATCGTTTGTGTAATGCAATGCAATGCAATGCAATGCAATGCAATGCAACTTGTCATCCCTTTAATGAACATGGGAAGGAGTTAGTTCATGGTGTGCAATGCAGTGCAATGCAAAAAGTGCATAGCCTATGTTACTCTTCAATGCACAACGTTAGATCGTTTGTGCAAAGCAATGCAATGTTGCATAACATGTGTTATCTCTTTAATGAACATGGGAAGGAGTTAGTTCGTTGTGCAATGCAATACAATGCATGCATTTAGCCTATATGTTATTCTTCAATGCACAACGTTAGATCGTTTGTGCAATGCAATTCAAAGTTGCATAACATATGTTATCTCTTTAATGAACGAGTTAGTTCTGGTGTGCAATGCAATACAGTGCATGCATTTAGCCTATATGTTATTCTTCAATGCACAACGTTAGGTCGTTTATGCAATGCAATGCAAAATGTTATCTCTATAATAAACATTAGAAGGAGTTAGCTCTGGTGTGCAATGCAATGCAAGAATTGCATAGCCTATATTATTCTTCAATGCACAACGTTAGATCGTTTGTGCAATGCATTGCAACAACATAAATGTTATCTCTTTAATGAACAGGGGAAGGAGTTAGTTCTGGTGTGCAATGCAATGCAAAAAGTGCATAGCCTATGTTATTCTTCAATGCACAACGTTAGATCGTTTGTGCAATGCAATGCAAAATGTTATCTCTTTAATGAATATGGGAAGGAGTTAGTTCGGTGTGCAATGCAATACAATGCATGCATTTAGCCTATATGTTATTCTTTAATGCACAACGTTAGATCGTTTGTGCAATGCAATGCAACATGTTATCTCTATAATAAACATTAGAAGGAGTTAGTTCTGGTGTGCAATGCAATGCAAGAATTGCATAGCCTATATTATTCTTCAATGCACAACGTTAGATCGTTTGTGCAATGCAACAACATATGTTATCTCTTTAATGAACATGGGAATGAATTAGTTCTAGTGTGCAATGCAATCCAAGAAGTGCATAGTCTATATGTTATTGTTCAGTGCACAACGTTAGATCGTTTGTGCAATGCAATGCAAAATGTTATCCCTTTAATGAATATGGGAAGGAGTTAGTTCTGGTGTGCAATGCAATGCAATGCAAAAAGTGCATAGCCTATATGTTATTCTACAGTGCACTTCGTTAGATCATTTGTGCAATGCAATGCAATGTTGCATAACATATGTTATCTCTTTAATGAACATGAGAAGCAGTTACTTCTGGTGTGCAATGCAATACAGTGCATGCATTTAGCCTATATGTTGCTCTTCAGTGCACAACGTTAGATCGTTTGTGCAATGCAATGCAAAATGTTATCTCTTTAATGAATATGGGAAGGAGTTAGTTCTGGTATGCAATGCAATGCAATGCAAAAAGTGCATAAATGTTATTCTTCAGTGCACAACGTTAGATCGTTTGTGTAATGCAATGCAATGCAACTTGTCATCCCTTTAATGAACATGGGAAGGAGTTAGTTCATGGTGTGCAATGCAATGCAATGCAAAAAGTGCATAGCCTTTGTTACTCTTCAATGCACAACGTTAGATCGTTTGTGCAAAGCAATGCAATGTTGCATAACATGTGTTATCTCTTTAATGAACATGGGAAGGAGTTAGTTCAGTGTGCAATGCAATACAATGCATGCATTTAGCCTATATGTTATTCTTCAATGCACAACGTTAGATTGTTTGTGCAATGCAATGCAAAATGTTATCTCTTTAATGAACATTTGAATGAGTTAGTTCTGGTGTGCAATGCAATGCAAAAAAGTGCATAGCCTATATGTTATTCTTCAATGCACAACGTTAGATCGTTTGTGCAATGCAATGCAACATGTTATCTCTTTAATGAACATGGGAAGGAGTTAGTTCTGGTGTGCAATGCAATGCAAAAAGTGCATAGCCTATGTTACTCTTCAATGCACAATGTTAGATCGTATGTGCAGAGCAATGCAATGTTGCATAACATATGTTAACTCTTTAATGAACGAGTTAGTTCTGGTGTGCAATGCAATACAATGCATGCATTTAGCCTATATGTTATTCTTCAATGCACAACGTTAGATTGTTTGTGCAATGCAATGCAACATGTTATCTCTTTAATGAACATGGGAAGGAGTTAGTTCTGGTGTGCAATGCAATGCAAAAAGTGCATAGCCTATGTTACTCTTCAATGCACAACGTTAGATCGTTTGTGCAATGCATTGCAACAACATAAATGTTATCTCTTTAATGAATATGGGAAGGAGTTAGTTCTGGTGTGCAATGCAATGCAATGCAAAAAGTGCTTAAATGTTACTCTTCAATGCACAACGTTAGATCGTTTGTGCAAAGCAATGCAATGTTGCATAACATATGTCATCTCTTTAATGAACATGGGAAGGAGTTAGTTCGGGTGTGCAATGCAATACAATGCATGCATTTAGCCTATATGTTATTCTTCAATGCACAACGTTAGATCGTTTTTGCAATGCAATTCAACATGTTATCTCTATAATAAACATTTGAAGGAGTCAGTTCTGGTGTGCAATGCAATGTGATGCAAAAAGTGCATAGCCTATATGTTATTCTTCAATGCACAACGTTAGATCGTTTGTGAAATGCAATGCAAAATGTTATCTCTTTAATGAACATTTTAAGGACTAAGTTCTGGTGTGCAATGCAATGCAAAAGTTCAATATTATTATATTATAATAATTTTGACAGGATGATATATTATATATTATATATCCCTATATTATTCTTCAATGCACAACGTTAGATTGTTTGTGCAATGCAATGCAACATGTTATCTCTTTACTGAACATGGGAAGGAGTTAGATCGTTTGTGCAGTGCAATGCAATGCGACATGTTATCTCTTTAATGAACATGGGAAGGAGTTAGTTCTGGTGTGCAATGCAATGCAAAAAGTGCATAGCCTATGTTACTCTTCAATGCATAACGTTAGATAGTTTGTGCAAAGCAATGTAATGTTGCATAAGATATGTTATCTCTTTAATGAACATGGGAAGGAGTTAGTTCGGGTGTGCAATGCAATGCATGCATTTAGCCTATATGTTATTCTTCAATGCACAACGTTAGATCGTTTGTGCAATGCAATGCAAAATGTTATCTCTATAAATAAACATTTGAAGGAGTCAGTTCTGGTGTGCAATTCAATGTGATGCAAAAAGTGCATAGCCTATATGTTATTCTTCAATGCACAATGTTAGATCGTCTGTGCAATGCAATGCAACAACATTGCAACTTATCTCTTTAAAGAAAATGGGAAGGAGTTAGTTCTGGTGTCCAATGCAATGTGAAAAGTGCATTATCTATATGATTGTTTTTTTTATTCTTCAGTGCATTCTATCGTTGCCCAACGGAATGAGTTGTGTCCATTGTAAAGCAACAGCTAGTGCAATGATTTTCCTTCACTGCACATTAACCTACATATACATTCATTCAACTGATGTTAACTTTCTATACATACTCTTCGACTCCTGATGTTAGGTCAGCCATACAGAAGTCCATATTTGACCAAAGTAACATATTTCTGTCCAAAGAGTCCTCGATTTCTATACATACTCATTGACTCCTAATGCTTCATAAGCCATATAGATATCCATACAGATATGTATGGCTTACCTTTTGTACTTCTTTCTGGTCAAAGTGTCCTCAACATTTTTCAAACTATATAAAGTTATAGTCTCCTTCTGATGATATATCAGCTATACAGAGGTCCATATTTGACCTTCTGAACATATTTCTGGCCAGAGACCTTGAACATTTAACTTACTATACATATTTCTCCTACTATTCAGACGTCTCATGATGTTATATCAGCCAGACTGTAGTCCATATCTGACCCTTTGAACTTATTTGTGGTCAAAGTGTCCTAAAAAATTTTCAAACTATATAAAGTTATAGACTCCTTTTGATGATAAATCAGCTATACAGAGGTCCCCTTTTGACCTCCTGAACATATTTCTGGCCAAAGAGTCCTAAAAGATTAATACAATACATTCAGATTGATACCTTCGGATGTTATATCATCCTGTCAAAAGTCCATATTTGACATACTGAATTTTTTTCTGGCCAAGGAGTACTCGAAACTTGACCATTCCATATATACTCGTTGACTCTTTCTGATGTTACGTCAGCCATACAGAAGTCCATTTTTGACCCAAGGAATGTATTTCTGGCCAAAGAGTCCTCGATCTTGGGCTTTCTATACATACTCATAGACTCCTTCTGATGCTTCATAAGCCATATTAGATGTCCATATCTGACCATTTGAACTTATTTGTGGTCAAAGTGTCCTCAAAATGTTTCAAACTATATAAAGTTATAGACTCCTTTTGATGATAAATCAGCTATACAGAGGTCCCATTTTGACCTCCTGAACATATTTCTGGCCAAAGAGTCATAAAAGATTAATACAATACATTCAGATTGATATCTTCGGATGTTATATCATCCTGTCAAAAGTCCATATTTGACATACTGAATTTTTTTCTGGCCAAGGGGTACTCGAAACTTGACCTTTCCATATATACTCGTTGACTCTTTCTAATGTTACGTCAGCCATTCAGAAGTCCATTTTTGACCCAAGGAATGTATTTCTGGCCAAAGAGTCCTCGATCTTGGGCTTTCTATATATACTCATAGACTCCTTCTGATGCTTCATAAGCCACATAGATGTCTATATCTGACCTTTTGAACTTATTTGTGGTCAAAGTGTCCTCAAAATTTTTCAAACTATATAAAGTTATAGACTCCTTTTGATGATAAATCAGCTATACAGAGGGCCTCTTTTGACCTCCTTAACGTATTTCTGGCCAAAGAGTCCTCGGTCTTGGGCTTTCTATACATACTCATAGACTTCTTCTGATGCTTCATAAGCCATATAGATGTCCATATCTGACCTTTTGAACTTATTTGTGGTCAAAGTGTCCTCAAAATTTTTCAAACTATATAAAGTTATAGACTCCTTTTGATGATAAATCAGCTATACAGAGGTCCCCTTTTGACCTCCTGAACATATTTCTGGCCAAAGAGTCCTAAAAGATTAATACAATTCATTCAGATTGATATCTTCGGATGTTATATCATCCTGTCAAAAGTCCATATTTGACATACTGAATTTTTTTCTGGCCAAGGGGTACTCGAAACTTGACCTTTCCATATGTACTCGTTGACTCTTTCTAATGTTACGTCAGCCATTCAGAAGTCCATTTTTGACCCAAGGAATGTATTTCTGGCCAAAGAGTCCTCGATCTTGGGCTTTCTATATATACTCATAGACTCCTTCTGATGCTTCATAAGCCATATAGATGTCTATATCTGACCTTTTGAACTTATTTGTGGTCAAAGTGTCCTCAAAATTTTTCAAACTATATAAAGTTATAGACTCCTTTTGATGATAAATCAGCTATACAGAGGTCCCCTTTTGACCTCCTGAACATATTTCTGGCCAAAGAGTCCTAAAAGATTAATACAATTCATTCAGATTGATATCTTCGGATGTTATATCATCCTGTCAAAAGTCCATATTTGACATACTGAATTTTTTTCTGGCCAAGGGGTACTCAAAACTTGTCCTTTCCATATGTACTCGTTGACTCTTTCTAATGTTACGTCAGCCATTCAGAAGTCCATTTTTGACCCAAGGAATGTATTTCTGGCCAAAGAGTCCTCGATCTTGGGCTTTCTATATATACTCATAGACTCCTTCTGATGCTTCATAAGCCATATAGATGTCTATATCTGACCTTTTTAACTTATTTGTGGTCAAAGTGTCCTCAAAATTTTTCAAACTATATAAAGTTATAGACTCCTTTTGATGATAAATCAGCTATACAGAGGTCCCCTTTTGACCTCCTGAACATATTTCTGGCCAAAGAGTCCTAAAAGATTAATAGAATTCATTCAGATTGATATCTTCGGATGTTATATCATCCTGTCAAAAGTCCATATTCGACATACTAAATTTTTTTCTGGCCAATGAGTACTCGAAACTTGACCTTTCCATATATACTCGTTGACTCTTTCTGATGTTACGTCAGCCATACAGAAGTCCATTTTTGACCCAAGGAATGTATTTCTGGCCAAAGAGTCCTCGATCTTGGGCTTTCTATACATACTCATAGACTCCTTCTGATGCTTCATAAGCCATATTAGATGTCCATATCTGACCTTTTGAACTTATTTGTGATCAAAGTGTCCTCAAAATTTTTCAAACTATATAAAGTTATAGACTCCTTTTGATGATAAATCAGCTATACAGAGGGCCTCTTTTGGCCTCCTTAACGTATTTCTGGCCAAAGAGTCCTCGATCTTGGACTTTCTATATATACTCATAGACTCCTTCTGATGCTTCATAAGCCATATAGATGTCTATATCTGACCTTATGAACTTATTTGACATACTGAATTTTTTTCTGGCCAAGGGGTACTTGAAACTTGACCTTTCCATATGTACTCGTTGACTCTTTCTAATGTTACGTCAGCCATTCAGAAGTCCATTTTTGACCCAAGGAATGTATTTCTGGCCAAAGAGTCCTCGATCTTGGACTTTCTATATATACTCATAGACTCCTTCTGATGCTTCATAAGCCATATAGATGTCTATATCTGACCTTTTGAACTTATTTGTGGTCAAAGTGTCCTCAAAATTTTTCAAACTATATAAAGTTATAGACTCCTTTTGATGATAAATCAGCTATACAGAGGTCCCCTTTTGACCTCCTGAACATATTTCTGGCCAAAGAGTCCTAAAAGATTAATACAATTCATTCAGAGTGATATCTTCGGATGTTATATCATCCTGTCAAAAGTCCATATTTGACATACTGAATTTTTTTCTGGCCAAGGGGTACTCGAAACTTGACCTTTCCATATATACTCGTTGACTCTTTCTGATGTTACGTCAGCCATACAGAAGTCCATTTTTGACCCAAGGAATGTATTTCTGGCCAAAGAGTCCTCGATCTTGGGCTTTCTATACATACTCATAGACTCCTTCTGATGCTTCATAAGCCATATTAGATGTCCATATCTGACCTTTTGAACTTATTTGTGATCAAAGTGTCCTCAAAATTTTTCAAACTATATAAAGTTATAGACTCCTTTTTATGATAAATCAGCTATACAGAGGGCCTCTTTTGACCTCCTTAACGTATTTCTGGCCAAAGAGTCCTCGATCTTGGGCTTTCTATACATACTCATAGACTTCTTCTGATGCTTCATAAGCCATATAGATGTCCATATCTGACCTTTTGAACTTATTTGTGGTCAAAGTGTCCTCAAAATTTTTCAAACTATATAAAGTTATAGACTCCTTTTGATGATAAATTAGCTATACAGAGGGCCCCTTTTGACCTCCTGAACATATTTCTGGCCAAAGAGTCCTAAAAGATTAATACAATTCATTCAGATTGATATCTTCGGATGTTATATCATCCTGTCAAAAGTCCATATTTGACATACTGAATTTTTTTCTGGCCAATGAGTACTCAAAACTTGACCTTTCCATCTATACTCGTTGACTCTTTCTGATGTTACGTCAGCCATACAGAAGTCCATTTTTGACCCAAGGAATGTATTTCTGGCCAAAGAGTCCTCGATCTTGGGCTTTCTATACATACTCATAGACTTCTTCTGATGCTTCATAAGCCATATAGATGTCCATATCTGACCTTTTGAACTTATTTGTGGGTCAAAGTCTCAAAAATTTTCAAACTATATAAAGTTATAGACTCCTTTTGATGATAAATCAGCTATTCAGAGGTCCCCTTTTGACCTCCTGAACATATTTCTGGCCAAAGAGTCCTCGATCTTGGGCTTTCTATACATACTCATAGACTCCTTCTGATGCTTTATAAGCCATATAGATGTCCATATCTGACCTTTTGAACTTATTTGTGGTCAAAGTGTCCTCAAAATTTTTCAAACTATGTAAAGTTATAGACTCCTTTTGATGATAAATCAGCTATACGGAGGTCCCCTTTTGACCTACTGAACATATTTCTGGCCAAAGAGTCCTAAAAGATTAATAATATACATTCAGATTGATATCTTCGGATGTTATATCATCCTGTCAAAAGTCCACATTTGACATACTGAATTTTTTTCTGGCCAAGGAGTACTCGAAACTTGACCTTTCCATATATACTTGTTGACTCTATCTGTTGTTACATGAGCCATACAGAAGTCCATTTTTGACCCAAGGAATGTATTTCTGGCCAAAGAGTCCTTGATCTTGGGCTTTCTATACATACTCATAGACTCCTTCTGATGCTTTATAAGCCATATAGATGTCCATATCTGACCTTTTGAACTTATTTGTGGTCAAAGTGTCCTCAAAATTTTTTTGGAGTCTACAGTTATAGACTCCTTTTGATAATAAATCAGCTATACAGAGGGCCCCTTTTGACCTCCTGAACATATTTCTGGCCAAAGAGTCCTCGATCTTGCGTTTTCTCTACATACTCATAGACTCCTTCTGATGCTTCATAAGCCATATAGATGTCCATATCTGACCTTTTGAACTTAATTGTGGTCAAAGTGTCTTCAAAATTTTTCAAACTATATAAAGTTATAGACTCCTTTTGATGATAAATCAGCTATAGAGAGGTCCCCTTTTGACCTCCTGAACATATTTCTGGCCAAAGAGTCCTCGATCTTGCGTTTTCTATACATACTCATAGACTCCTTCTGATGCTTCATAAGCCATATAGATGTCCATATCTGACCTTTTGAACTTATTTGTGGTCAAAGTGTCTTCAAAATTTTTCAAACTATATAAAGTGATAGACTCCTTTTGATGATAAATCAGCTATACAGAGGGCCCCTTTTGACCTCCTGAACATATTTCTGGCCAAAGAGTCCTCGATCTTATGCTTTCTATACATACTCATAGACTCCTTCTGATGCTTCATAAGCCATATAGATGTCCATATCTGACATTTTGAACTTATTTTTTGTCAAAGTGTCCCAAAAAATTTTCTAACTATATAAAGTTATAGACTCCTTTTGATGATAAATCAGCTATACAGAGGTCCCCTTTTGACCTCCTGAACATATTTCTGGCCAAAGAGTCCTCGATCTTGCGTTTTCTATACATACTCATAGACTCCTTCTGATGCTTCATAAGCCATATAGATGTCCATATCTGACCTTTTGAACTTATTTGTGGTCAAAGTGTCTTCAAAATTTTTCAAACTATATAAAGTTATAGACTCCTTTTGATGATAAATCAGCTATAGAGAGGTCCCCTTTTGACCTCCTGAACATATTTCTGGCCAAAGTGTCCTCGATCTTGCGTTCCCTTTCGAAAGCTACAATCGATGCTGCGCTGCTCAGCGCATTGGGAACATATTTTATCGTGACCAGCTGTGAATATTGTGTATAACACGTCAATGAAATTGACCCTGAAGTAATATAGCCTCGGTCGGTGACGTCATCGTCGCGCCCCCGCGACACGAGGCTATAAGTAGATGAGCCACAGGTGCATCGTCAGGTCTTTTGTCTTCAGACCATTACTGTGCATGTGTGAACGTCAAAACTCTCTCTCTACCTTTTATCTGCTACAGATCTTTGCTAGGAATTAGTTTATTCAGGCAGTGTGCAGAAAATTTCTCATTTCTCAAGCCTTTTTCTCTCTCGTACATCAAAGAGTTTAAAAAGTAAAAAAAGAGGAGAAATGAGCCAACAAAACAATAAGTGTTGTGTTCCTCCATGCTCCCATCCCATGTCAGAACTGGATACACACACTTACTGCTTTGTTTGTTTGGGAAAGAACTGCCCTTGCATTTGAGCATGGTGATTGCGAGCACAGTGGAATGTTCACAGTTAAAGTGCTTCGCGTTCGCTTTGCTTATTTCATTGGGGTAGTGCCCATAACTAGATGTACCGCATGGCGGTACAAAATATGACCGCCGCTCAGGCCTGCACTGGCTTTCCACAAAAAGAAATGACGTGGAGCAATTTGGCTGTATTGCGTGTTTATGTATATACCTAAAAAAAGTAGTAGTATGTGCATGTCTGTCTGTGTGCGTGTGTATGTGTGTGTGTTTGTGTATGTGTGTGTCTGTGTGTGTGTCTGTGCGTGTATGTATGCGTGCGTACATGTGTGTGCGCGTGTGTGTTTGTGTGTGTGTTTGTGCATGTGGATTTGTATGTGTGTGTGTATGGGTGTGTGTCTGTGCGTGTGGATGTCAGTGTGTGTGCATGCTTGCGTTTGTTTGTATTCCTGCATGTGTGTGTGTGACAGTTAGGGTTGCCAACTTCAGAAAAGGAAAATGCGGGACAATCGTGGTTATTTATAGGAAAATGAGGGACACTCAAAATATTTGTACTGTATCACACAGTGTACGTCATTTCAGTGTCTGCAGTTAAGTTTGTGTTTAAAAGGTTATCAGACATAAACACATTTGTATTGCTTAACCTATTTATGTATTTAATTCTAAAAATAATTTTAATGTCATACATGAAAAAAGTCACATTACAAACAAACCATAGTTCAAAATAACAGCATTTATCTAAAATAGAAAGCTTTTTTAACATTATACACTAGGCTTACAGTTCAAAAGTTTGGGGTTAGTAAGATTATTTTTTGGAAAAAAAATAAAGAAAGTAATTGCCTACTTTTATTCAGCAAGGATGCATTACATGAATCAAAAGTGACAGTTAAGATAATGTTACAAAAGCTTTCTATGTACTTTCTAAAAGCTTTAAAACATTAATAATAATCAGAAATGTTTTTTGAGCATATTATTCCCTCAGGTAGATTACATGTTTTCTTGCGTGGCTGGATGTTAGACTCATGAACAATAATCACGTTGTTTGCATTCGCCAAAATTGATTAGCCGAAATCAAAACGTGGACAGTGAAAGGAAATTACCGTTAGCGCGAGACGAGTCCGGCTTGAAGCGGAAGCGACCAGACGGCAGAGGATGTTCGCAAATCAAACAATGATTTGTCTCAAAACAGTGATTAAAAAAAGCTGTCATTGGATGATGACAGGTGTCGGTGATCATTCTCAAGTGTCGTGGTCAGCACTGCTGCTGTTGCTGTTGTATCAGTCAGTGGTTTATCAGCTTGTCAAAAAACGGGACACGGGAGGTCACGCAAGGGACAAATAAATTAGGCCCAAAATGCGGGACGTCCCGCCTAATTCGGGACAGTTGGCAACCTTAGTGACAGTATCATCCTAAACCAGCAACCCTTCGCTCAACACCACCATCTACAGGCCAATGAGTGTACAGTCACTAAATGTGCACATAAATGAATTTATTTTATACCCCCCCATGGATGAAATTCTACGAAACTTAGCATACCCCCAGAGGATGTCAAGTTAATCATACACATGAAATATGGTGCAGTTCTGAACATCTCAACTGAAGATAGGGGCGATTAAAGCAGAATAATATTGCATTTTCATTTTTTATGGGAGGGGCGCAAATCACAAATGAGTGATTATGGGCTAGGTTGATGTGGGCCCTTAAGAGCAACATACCATAAAAATTTCTTCATCCACGGTGCCACGGTTCAGGTAGTTATTTAGGAAAAACTGCATTTTTTGGGTTTGGGGGGGCCCAGCGCGGGGGGGGAGTGGCCCCCGGGGACCAAACGAAATTTTTCCGTAAAAGTCTAGTGGGGCTACATGCCCACCAAATTTCATGTCCCCCGGTGTTTCGGTGTCCCTGGTATCGTTGACGAAAAAATTCAGTAGATGACGAAAAAAAAAAAAAAAAAACTTTGACAATCCCTATATGACCGCCGCTAGCGTAGCAATGATTGTGGGGCTCGCGTGCGATCTGGCTGAGAAGCGAGAGACGGTGAGTCCTTATCGCTTGCTCTCTCTCCAGATCGCGATGTCCTTTTGCCTGACTACCGAAGCGTGCCTCGGCGCTTCTTCGGCTCGGGCAGAGGACATTGAATCTCGTGGGTTTGTCGCCTCCGAGCGTTTCTCCCGTGATGATAAAAGGAGATCGCTCGTGGCGATCGCTCGTGCAGTGGCCGGATTATTTTGATCACAACAAAAAGAGTCCCATAAAACACAGTCTATAAATAAATAAAGATTGTAAATATTTACAATATTTACGAGGGCACGCGATTATATGATATTGCCTCAGTTTGGAGAGAAGCTCGCGGGCTATCTCTCCCCTGGGATCACATTATCAGATGCATTTTCAGCGGTCAGGCTGGTAGTGCATTGTACACCATGGCCGTGTTAAAGGCATACCAGGTTGATCTTATGAAAGATTTAAACACAGCATATCATCCAGACCGTGTTTGCTTGTCTGATTGGGATGTGTTTATTGCTAAGAAACTGATTTATATATATATATATATAATATTTTATATAATATAATTATATATATATATATATATGTATGTATTATATATAATATAATATTGTCTGACTGTTCTTCGGCCACATTTAATTCTGAGGAATTAAAGCTGCCTCCGAACATATCTCTCGTTATGATAAAACATTTGAGATGTTCTCGAGGTGGTGACTTGTGTGATGGTCGGATTACAGCTAGACTGCCCTCCTTGAGGATCTCCATGACGTTAACTCGTTCATGGGAAAACCTTATTCTTCGTGCATCTTTGTGCCCTTGACGTATTAAGACTATCATGGGTGCAGGGGTGTGTGGTTTTACGATGATGGGCCAGTCTGAAGAGGCATTTTCTTCTCTTCTTTTTGCTCATCGTCATTTTAGGAGGGTTTAAAGCAGAGTGTAACGAGTTGCGCTCTCCCTCGAAAAAAAAAACTGGGGACCTGCTCGTTGCACTCAGCAGCTGCATAATACACCTAAGACAAAATCCTGAGAGTTGTTTTGTCCCAGGTCTGTGGGGGTGTGCCCCAACGGGATGAGACATTTAAATCAAACAGCTCCTACCTGACACCCTCACGAAACCACTGTACTTCCTCACCACCTCTGGTGATTCGGGGAGCAGCGGTTTCCAGCGAAATGTTAGATGTTCTGTTGCCTTTATGCTGTCACCCAGGACACAGAACATCTAATATCCCCTCAAAAGGAAGTGTTAAGTTGATACCACTCTCAGAGAGTCTGGCAGCGTGGAAACTTCTGCCAGGTTTTTCTACTTGGGTATTAAGTACAGTACAAATAGGATAGAATCCAATTTATTAATCGTCCTCCGCGTTTCAACGGCGTGGTATTCACTTCCGTGAGACCGGAACTGGCGCATGCACTGTCACAAGAGCTACAATCTCTGCTGAGCAAAGAGGCCATAGAACATGTTCCTCTTCCAGAGAGAGAGTCAGGCTATTACAGCAGATACTTCCTGGTCCCCAAGAAGGATGGGGGGTTGCGTCCAATCTTCGATCTTCGAGGCTTAAACCGTACAGTTAAAGCACTCAAGTTCAAGATGTTAACTGTAAAGACGATCGTGTCGTAAATTCAACATCACATTTGATTTGTCATGATCGATCTGAAGGACGTATATTTTCATATAGAATATTGCCACAACACAGGAGGTTCTCAAGTTTGCTTCTGGGGGCAAGGCTTACCAATATTGGGTCCTTCCATTCGACCTAGCCATGTTATCTCTAGGGGGCTGAGGTCAACGCCAAGGCGTACTCTCTCCCACCCTGAGGCCTTGGCAAGAGGTGCCCCTTGCAGTTTATTTGTGATGCGGCAGGCTGGTCCTCTCCGCACACATTCACAAGATTTTATAGTTTGGATGTTCATGCCACTCCGGGGCTCTCATGTCCTTGAGTCGACATCACAAGCTAATGTCTAGGCCTTCTTACGTTCTTGTGAAACACACCTGCACAACCGTGGGAGTCCAGACATGTTCAAGCACGGCGGCGTGGGTATTCTCGTTCCCAATGCGCTGAGCAGCGCAGCATCGATTGTAGCTTTCGAAAGGGAACGTCTCCAGTTACTTAACTGTAACCTTGTTCCCTGAGAAAGCGGAACGAGATGCTGCGCTACTTTGCCGTGCTGAAGATGTCCCAGGACTGCTCTTCAGACAAACTATCCTGACGATGCACCTGTGGCTCATCTACTTATAGCCTCGTGTCGCGGGGGCACGACGATGATGTCACCGACCGAGGCTATATTACCTCCGGGTCAATTTCATTGACGTGTTATACACAATATTCACAGCTGGTCACGATAAAATATGTTCCCAATGCGCTGAGCAGCGCAGCATCTCGTTCCGCTTTCTCAGGGAACAAGGTTACAGTTATGTAACCGGAGACGTTTTCTATACATACTCATAGACTCCTTCTGATGCTTCATAAACCATATAGATGTCCATATCTGACCTTTTGAACTTATTTGTGGTCAAAGTGTCTTCAAAATTTTTCAAACTATATAAAGTGATAGACTACTTTTGATGATAAATCAGCTATAAAGAGGGCCCCTTTTGACCTCCTGAACATATTTCTGGCCAAAGAGTCCTCGATCTTATGCTTTCTATACATACTCATAGACTCCTTCTGATGCTTCATAAGCCATATAGATGTCCATATCTGACATTTTGAACTTATTTGTGGTCAAAGTGTCCTAAAAAAATTTCTAACTATATACAGTTATAGACTCCTTTTGATGATAAATCAGCTATACAGAGGGCCCCTTTTGACCTCCTGAACATATTTCTGGCCAAAGAGTCCTCGATCTTGCGTTTTCTATACATACTCCTTCTGATGCTTCATAAGCCATATAGATGTCCATATCTGACCTTTTGAACTTATTTGTGGTCAAAGTGTACTCAAAAATTTTCAAACTATATAAAGTGATAGACTCCTTTTGATGATAAATCAGCTATACAGAGGGCCCCCTTTGACCTCCTGAACATATTTCTGGCCAAAGAGTCCTCAATCTTGCGTTTTCTATACATACTCATAGACTCCTTCTGATGCTTCATAAGCCATATAGATGTCCATATCTGACCTTTTGAACTTATTTGTGGTCAAAGTGTCCTAACATTTTTTCAAACTATATGAAAAATAGCACTACAGGTATGTTTTAACAGCTGACAAACACATGATTGCTAGCAGCCGGGTAAATTAATATTTTGTATTTTATGTTTAAGGTGCGGGCCAACGTGCGAAAGACGTTACAGTGGGCTTTCTCTGGGTTCATAACGTTATAGCAGCTAAACCGCTGTGTGGATGTTCCCTTTTGCTGTCTGCATTGTTTGCTGTCTTTTCCGACTTTATCCGACTCGTTACCGTGACTACAACTCTAGCTCAAAGTGAGACGGGCTGTCCCGAGTGTGTCTGTTCTATTGAACTGGTTAACAAGCCTCATTGACTCTTTCAGTTTGCGTGTTAACGCGCTGCTGTTCGATCCCTCGCCACATCCATTGTTTACGTCCAGCGCGTGCTCCATCAGCTGGTCCGAGGACTGTGGGTCGTTGGCATGGTACCTCATCAACTGTGCTGTGAGCAAATACATTGAGTCATAAACCTCCAGTGGCGCCCAGGTATCAGATCAACCACTTCATTGTCACTAGCTCTTCTATATTTTGTTTTCTTTAAATATCATATCATTTTCCTGAGTTTCTTGTTTTATGGATTAATTTTATATATATTTTCTTTTTCATTGATTTGAGTTGCTGGATATATTATCCATAGATATATATGTATATATTCTGTGTGACCTATTTGGTGTGCGACCAAGTTTATGTATGTGTATGTTTCTTGTGTGGATACCTTGAGGGCAGCCCAAAAGAGGTGTTTCTCTATTTTAACATTGTTGGCTGTTGTGCCCATATCTGTCCACCCAGCATTGTAGGGGTGACCGGATGCGGCACCTCGATTCGATGAGCCAAACTGATGTGGTGAACTCTTTTAACATTGTGTCTTAAATTGCCAGCTGCTCTGTTTAATGTTTTGATATTGTGTGTGTTTTGTGTTACTATTTTTTTGTTCTCTCTTCAGAATTGGGGCAGCCAGTAGCAGGAAATAAGCGTCTCTTCCCGATTGTGGTGGTGGGTTCTTTTGCCTGAATGCTGTGTTCACAGTGAGGTGTGAAGTGAGTGTGCAGTGAGTGTGCACGTATGATCGCTATATCCGTTCTGCTAAAGAGAGCCAGCTCCCCATTCTGAAGTGAGCGTCCGTGTCATGTTGTTCAGATTATTTTCGATTTATTGGTGTTGTCTTAAATACAATTTGAGGTGTTTTTATTGAGAATAAAGTTTTGTACTATTTTCTACTCCATGTCTGATATCTGACTCTGATCAACGAACCTCTGAGCCTTATTTAATTAAAGGGCATTTCCCCGGAAAGAGGCCCCCGGGTGGCGTAGTCGGTAACTTTCTTAAATCTTTAGCGTACCTCTAGTCAAAGCTGCCACATATAGAAAGTTATAGACTCCTTTTGATGATTAATCAGCTATACAGAGGTCCCCTTTTGACCTCCAGAACATATTTCTGGCCAAAGAGTCCTCGATCTTGGGCTTTCTATACATACTCATAGACTCCATCTGATGCTTCATAAGCCATATAGATGTCTATATCTGACTTTTTGAACTTATTTGTGGTCAAAGTGTCTTCAAAATTTTTCAAACTATATAAAGTTATAGACTCCTTTTGATGATAAATCAGCTATACAGAAGGCCCCTTTTGACCTACTGAACATATTTCTGGCCAAAGAGTCCTCGATCTTGCGTTTTCTATACATACTCCTTCTGATGCTTCATAAGCCATATAGATGTCTATATCTGACTTTTTGAACTTATTTGTGGTCAAAGTGTCTTCAAAATATTTCAAACTATATAAAGTGATAGACTCCTTTTGATCATAAATCAGCTATACAGAGGGCCCCTTTTGACCTCCTGAACATATTTCTGGCCAAAGAGTCCTCGATCTTATGCTTTCTATACATACTCGTAGACTCCTTCTGATGCTTCATAAGCCATATAGATGTCCATATCTGACCTTTTGAACTTATTTGTGGTCAAAGTGTCCTCAAAATCTTTCAAACTATAGAAAGATATAGACTCCTTTTGATGATAAATCAGCTATACAGAGGTCCCCTTTTGATCTACTGAACATGTTTCTGGCCAAAGATTCCTCAATCTTGGGCTTTCTATACATACTCATAGATTACTTCTGATGCTTCATAAGCCATATACAGTGCAATGCATAAGTTAATACACCCATGCTAAAGTTGACTAAAAAGAGGAATAAAAAATCATATTTTGGAAATTGAACTTAATGCCTTAATTTAAAAAATTAGGAAAAATCCAACCTTTTAGGACACCAATTTTCTTTGTGAATGAATAATGTATCGTAAATAAATAAATGTTCTTCCTTAAAATACATGGTGCATAAGTGTGTACACCCCTATGTTAAATTCCCATAGAGGCAGGCAGATTTTTATTTTTAAGTATTTTTTTTTAATTAATTTTTAGGATATTATGCATCCTGATAAAGTTCCCTTGGCCTTTGGAATTAAAATAGCCCCACATCATCACATAGCATTCACCATACCTAGAGATTGGCATTGGGTACTTTCCATAAGATCATCTCTCAATGCAAATCAAACTAGCTTTTAGGCTAACTGAAATAAAACCATGCCAATCTCTAGGTATGGTGAATGCTATGTGATGATGTGGGGCTATTTTAATTCCAAAGGCCAAGGGAACTTTATCAGGATGCATAGTATCCTAAAAATTAATTTAAAAAAAATACTTAAAAATAAAAATCTGCCTGCCTCTATGGGAATTTAACATAGGGGTGTACACACTTATGCACCATGTATTTTAAGGAAGAACATTTATTTATTTACGATACATTATTCATTCACAAAGAAAATTGGTGTCCTAAAAGGTTGGATTTTCCCTAATTTTTTAAATTAAGGCATTAAGTTCAATTTCCAAAATATGATTTTTTATTCCTCTTTTTAGTCAACTTTAGCATGGGTGTATTAACTTATGCATTGCACTGTATATGTCCATATCTGACCTTTTGAACTTATTTGTGGTCAAAGTGTCCTAACATTTTTTCAAACTATAGAAAGTTATAGACTCCTTTTGATGATTAATCAGCTATACAGAGGTCCCCTTTTGACCTCCAGAACATATTTCTGGCCAAAGAGTCCTCGATCTTGGGCTTTCTATACATACTCATAGACTCCATCTGATGCTTCATAAGCCATATAGATGTCTATATCTGACTTTTTAAAATTATTTGTGGTCAAAGTGTCCTCAAAATTTTTCAAACTATATAAAGTTATAGACTCCTTTTGATGATAAATCAGCTATACAGAGGGCCCCCTTTGACCTCCTGAACATATTTCTGGCCAAAGAGTCCTCAATCTTGCGTTTTCTATACATACTCATAGACATACTCCATAGACTCCAGAAATATGTCCATATCTGACCTTTTGAACTTATTTGTGGTCAAAGTGTCCTAAATTGTTTTCAAACTATAGAAAGATATAGACTCCTTTTGATGATAAATCAGCTATACAGAGGTCCCCTTTTGACCTACTGAACATGTTTCTGGCCAAAGATTCCTCAATCTTGGGCTTTTGTCACGGGGTGACTAAAAACGGAACCTTATGTGTGGAAATTGTGTACGGGGAGCGCTTCCGGCGTAACACGAGGCCGGTTCCGGGAAAACACGGAAGCAGCGAGAAGCAATGAAAGAGAGCTGACGAGCGCGATTGAGCGCGATTGCTGTCAGCTGTGCAGCGGGAAAGATCTTGAAGGGGTGATTGGACCATGAGGATATAAGGTTTGTGTGGAGAGGAAGGTGCACGGTGGGGGAGCGGAGAGTGAGCAGGGAAGACACAGCAGAGTTTTCCGTGGAGATACAACAGGGAAGTGGCCAGCGGTGGAGAACACTGGACCTGAGGAGATAAGTGACAGTCTTCTTTTACCGAATACGACATGAGGATTTACTATAGTATTATTGGGTGGGAAATTCATTACACTCTGTCTATCTCTTGAAGAGGTTGTAACTCAACTGTGGTCGAAGGCATTATCCTGTGAAAGAAGAGAAGTGTTTTGGATGTGACATTGCAGTGCAGAGCTTGTTTATATCTGTAACAGTTTCCATCCGCCGAGGTTTCGTCCGGGCCCACACGCTGCCTTAATGTTTGAGGTTTGTGAATGCAGTGCTGGTTATTTTCATCACGTGTGCAGTTGAGTGTTTTTGCAGTGCATACACGAGTGAAGGGAAGTTGCAGACTGTGTGGTACCCAAACGAACAGAGCTTCGACGTTACTGAACTCATACTGAATCCATACTGACCCGCTCTGCCTACCAGTTTATGTTGAAACCCCGCTGAGCCACATCTCCGCTGCTGCATCCAGTCCTGTATCCAGGAAGAGAGTGAGCATACTGAATCCATACTGACCCGCTCTGCCTACCAGTTTATGCTGAAACCCCGCTGAGCCACATCTCCGCTGCTGCATCCAGTCCTGTATCCAGGAAGAGAGTGAGCATACTGAATCCATACTGACCCGCTCTGCCTACCAGTTTATGCTGAAACCCCGCTGAGCCACATCTCCGCTGCTGCATCCAGTCCTGTATCCAGGAAGAGAGTGAGCATATTGAATCCATACTGACCCGCTCTGCCTACCAGTTTATGCTGAAACCCCGCTGAGCCACATCTCCGCTGCTGCATCCAGTCCTGTATCCAGGAAGAAAGAGTGCGCATACTGAATCCATACTAATCCACTCTGTTTACCAGTCTATGCTGAAGTTCCGCTGAGCCACATCTCCGCTGCTGCATCCAGTCCTGTATCCAGGAAGAGAGTGAGCATATTGAATCCATACTGACCCGCTCTGCCTACCAGTTTATGCTGAAACCCCGCTGAGCCACATCTCCGCTGCTGCATCCAGTCCTGTATCCAGGAAGAGAGTGAGCATACTGAATCCATACTGACCCGCTCTGCCTACCAGTATATGCTGAAACCATAGACTGTAAAAAAATATGGACGTAGTGTCCGTGACGTCACCCGTAGGTTTCTGAAGAGCATTTTTGAAGCCTAAAGTGGGCGGAGCCGTCCGTCGCCATCTTGGCCTTGCGTCACTCCCGGATAACAGAAAATAGGCAAACAGTGCGTGAGTGGAGCTGAGGAGCCTGGCCAGTGGCCATAGATATGAGCCTGGCTATCTGAAATCACCTAGCTCGACGTGATCGAGTTAGCTGATGATGTAAAGCCAATTAAAAGTTCCTGTTTTTGCCCTTCGAAATATTATAATAGTTAAAATACATGGCTACAAGTGAGACTGTGTATTACTTCGAGAGTGTTTGTGTGTGACAGTGATTTATGTGCATACATGTCAGTCACTCTTTCATGGTCCGTCAGCGCGGCATCGCTCAAGTTCGTAGAGAGCTTATTCAGTCCATTTTAAATTCTGATTTCGGCCGCCTCTCAAATGGGTTAAACCGTTAAACCATAGATATATTGCCTTTGAAGTGCAAGTAACGTTAAATGCGCTAGAAAATCCGCGCTCATTCATGGATGTGCATTTATTGCATGAACGGAGAAAGCGCCGACGCCTGCATGATTTCATCTGACGGTACATAAGCATATAATCCATCTGTTCCGTGAGAGCAGAACGAACGATACTTTATTGACGTTTTAAATTTGAAAACCCCAAAAAGCAACGAAATTGTCAGACATCCATTAGTGCCTGTTCACAGAGGAAAACAACTGAAATACAGCGCTGGTTGTTCTCTCAAACGATACTCGACGACAACGACTGGATCCAAAGACGTGGGCTTTGTACCCAAGTATTAAATTGTATGAAATAATCCCGAAAAAAGCACAAACACTGCAGAGAATGCAAGTTCAGCAGCTAACATTTGCTGAGGTGAAGTGACGGCTAGTAACAGCAGACAAACGGCTAGCATTGACATCAGCGGGAATCCACCTGTCACTCAAGTGGCCACACCCTTAAATTTAAATATTAATCAACTAAACGGATGAGTTATAAAAAAATCCACCCCCCTCACAGTTGTTATGAAGGGCAAAATTAGCTGTATAGACCAAAGCCACAGAGAGAACCAGGCTGTAAACATGTTTTTTTCTGCTGTAAAGTTGGTAATTTTAACATGAGGGAGATACAGATTTGACTCACTTCTGCAGCCAGGCCAAGCGGCCAGTTAATGAATTGCAGTTTAACTCACTTCCGTGTTGGTTTCAAGAGAGAGACGGGGAGGTTGCCGCTTGGCTGAAACCCCGCTGAGCCACATCTCCGCTGCTGCATCCAGTCCTGTATCCAGGAAGAAAGAGTGAGCATATCGAATCCATACTAATCCCTTCTGTCTACCAGTCTATGCTGAAGTCCCGCTGAGCCAGCGAACCGAGCCACATCTTCGCTGCTGTATCCAATCCTGTATCCAGGAAGAGAGTGAGCATACTGAATCCAAACTGACCCGTCCTGCTCACCAGTCTATGCTGAAGGCCCGCTGGTCTAGCGACTTGAGTCCAATCTCCACTGCGGTCATCTAGCCTGGACCTGTCGACGCAGGAGGGCCGGTTGGCCAGATCTTTCTCCTTGAGATTGCCTTTTAATTAAATAAATAAACTTGAGATTCCTTTTATTCTGTTGTCCGTTTTCCTTGAGCGGCGGGGTAGCTCCTCAGGGGGGAGGTACAGTAGAAGGGAGTGTCGGTTGGCAAGCAGCGCCTCCACACCCCCGGCCTGTGACACTTTCTATACATACTCATAGATTACTTCTGATGCTTCATAAGCCATATATATGTCCATATCTGACCTTTTGAACTTATTTGTGGTCAAAGTGTCTTCAAAATTTTTCAAACTATATAAAGTTATAGACTCCTTTTGATGATAAATCAGCTATACAGAGGGCCCCTTTTGACCTACTGAACATATTTCTGGCCAAAGAGTCCTCGATCTTGCATTTTCTATACATACTCCTTCTGATGCTTCATAAGCCATATAGATGTCCATATCTGACCTTTTGAACTTATTTGTGGTCAAAGTGTCCTAAACTTTTTCAAACTATATAAAGTTATAGACTCCTTTTGATGATAAATCAGCTATACAGAGGGCCCCTTTTGAACTCCAGAACATATTTCTGGCCAAAGAGTCCTCGATCTTGGGCTTTCTATACATACTCATAGACTCCATCTGATGCTTCATAAGCCATATAGATGTCTATATCTGACTTTGAACTTATTTGTGGTCAAAGTGTCTTCAAAATTTTTCAAACTATATAAAGTTATAGACTCCTTTTGATGATAAATCAGCTATACAGAGGGCCCCTTTTGACCTACTGAACATATTTCTGGCCAAAGAGTCCTCGATCTTGCGTTTTCTATACATACTCCTTCTGATGCTTCATAAGCCATATAGATGTCCATATCTGACCTTTTGAACTTATTTGTGGTCAAAGTGTCCTAAACTTTTTCAAACTATATAAAGTTATAGACTCCTTTTGATGATAAATCAGCTATACAGAGGGCCCCTTTTGAACTCCAGAACATATTTCTGGCCAAAGAGTCCTCGATCTTGGGCTTTCTATACATACTCATAAACTCCTTCTGATGCTTCATAAGCCATATAGATTTCCATATCTGACCTTTTGAGCTATACAGAGGGCCCCTTTTGAACTCCAGAACATATTTCTGGCCAAAGAGTCCTCGATCTTAGGCTTTCTATACATACTCTTTTTCTACATTCTTTGGCCAGAAATATGTTCAGTAGGTCAAAAGGGGACCTCTGTATAGCTGATTTATCATAAAAAGGAGTCTATAACTTTATATAGTTTGAAACATTTTGTGGACACTTTGACCACAACATCACAAGAAGACAGTCTGTATGTATAGTAAGAACTCTTTGGACAGAAAATATGTTCCCTAGGTCAAAGAGGGACCTCTGTATGCCTGATTTGACATATAACATATGTGCTATCGCATTGCACTGAATAACTAACTTATTCATTTTTGCTTTGAAGGGAAATTATTGAATTTACCTCTTGCGTCACAATGCATAGAATAAACTACTTCATACCTCATGTGCAATGAAAACATAACATGAGTGTTGCATTGCACAAACGATCTAAGAATTAGCGTTGAATAATAATGTATTATTATATCTAACTTTATCAGTTAGATCTTTTATGCAGTGGAATGTAACTCCAAAAATGGTATCTCTTCAATGCACATCGGAATGAGATAGTTGCTGTATGTTTGCAATGCACTCATAGCTTATATATTATTCTTCAATGCACAAAGTTTGATCGTCTGTGAAATGCAATGCAACAGCACATATTGTATTGCCTCAAAGCACAACGCAATGAGTTTGGGAATGAGTTAGTTCTGGTGTGCAATGCAAAGCAAAAAGTGCATAGCCTATATGCTATTCTTCAATGCACAACGTTAGATCTATTGTGCAGTGCAATGCAACATGTTATCTCTTTATTGAACAAGGGTGTTATGGTGTGCAATGCAATGCAAAAAGTGCATGGTCTATGTTACTCTTCAATGCACAACGTTAGATCGTTTGTGCAATGCAGTGCAACATGTTATCTCTTTAATGAACTTTTTGCATTGCATTGCACACCAGTACTAACTCATTCCCATGTTCATTAAAGAGATGACATGTGTGTTGTTGCATTGCATTGCACAAACTATCTAACGTTGTGCAGTGAAGAATAACATAGGCTATGCACTTCTTGTATTGCATTGCAATAAGGAATAACTCTGCAATGATCAATCCGCATTTTTAAACCAGCTAACAATAGGCTCATATTCAGAATGTCATTCTCGTATAACGCCAACGACACACAAATGGGCTTCCTTTGTGAAATATAGCAGATTTTTAAATAGTTTAAAAAAGGTGGTGTGTTATAGTCAGACAGACAACCAGATTCTATCTAAATTTACATTTACATTTATGCATTTGGCAGACGCTTTTATCCAAAGCGACTTACATTGCATTCAAGGTACACATTTTACATTTTTGTCAGTTCTTGCTTTCCCTGGGAATCGAACCCATGACCTTGGCGTTGTTAGCACCAACGCTCTACTGTTTCCGCCAAAGCTGGGGAAGAATAGTCTGTATAAGAAGGGGAAGAAGGGGGGAGAAAAGAGGAAAAAAAAATTGAGAAATTCAGGAAGTCATAGGTTCGAATCCACGCCGTCACATAGAATTTTTGACTTTATCGATTGTTTCGTTTCTAAGTTTGATTTAGAAAGTTGTGTGTGTATTTGATTTTTATCGATTGTTTCATTTAAAAGTTTAATTTTTCTTTTTGAAGTAAACCATTTGAATTCATTATAAAATTTCATCCATAATACTAAGATAGTCATTTTTGTCCAAATGCAATTAAGGTAATCATTTATTATGGCAGTAGGCGCAAAATAACCCCCTTATTACTGCATTCACACTATATTGTAATATATTCAGAGTGAAAAGGAACAGCTAGGCTACTTGACACTGAATGCAACTGTACACTGAATTTTATTACATGCAATAAAACAAATAAATACAACACACCAGTCTTCATAGAGAAACAGATTTATTAACTATATACATATTAGAAAAATGTGGAAAAGTACTAAATTCACCATATGGAACAACAAAAGAACACAAACATAAAAATAAGTTTAAAAATAAGAATGTATGAACTATATAAAATATAAGTATATAAAAATATTTGTATGTGCACTGTACTTATATATAATAGTTTATTGTTGTTTAATATTTATTATATATTTCAATATGTATTATAGTGTAATTATACATCCTTATACATACTCACATATACATATTTTTGTATTTTACTTGAAATGGTTTTCATAATAATAATACAAGATTAAAAAAAATGCACAGTATAATACTTTAAAATTAAATATGTCTGGAAGATAAAAAAAATAAAATAAACAAAACAAGAGCTGAGCCAACCAAGAGAGCAAAATGAATAAATCACAGACACACAAGTGTTATTTTCTCATATTCTGTAACCACTGCTCCTTGGTAATTGTCTCTTTATTTGGGCAAAATATTTTGCCTTTGTACTGGCTATGGCCAGTTTCTTGTGTACGAAATTGGCCACACTTTCTGCACTTTATTTGCCTGGGCAAGGCAACAGTACCATCTGAGACACAACAGGGGCAGTGGGTGTGTCAGGAACCAATGGGTGCGGAGCTGTCGGCCTGGGATAAATTGTCCTTAGCTGGCTGAACGTGGCTGAACGCTGAGGGTGTAAGGCTGATGGCTCAAATGAAAATGCTGTGGCAGATGTACAGGTAGCTGAGGGCTGGATCTTTCTAAACTTGGTCTTTGCCTGTCCAGCTGTGTCTGGTGGCATCTGGTAGCTATGCAGCTGGTGGCTATATTGTGGAGGCACAACAGGCTGCACTTGTGCTGGAGGCAGAGCATCCAATGCCACTGGACGTGCTTCAGGAAGCTCCAGCCCTTGCAACAGCACTGAGACCTCCTGACCCTTTAAACGTTCATTGTGCCACGTTGTAAGGGTCCTCTGATTTACCTCAACTAGCTGAAGGGTTGTTTCGCTCATCACCGTTCCATTGCTCAGAATTAGCTGCCGAATTCTTCTGTAATCGCGAAGAATTAGATCCCATCTTGACAGAGATTGTGTCCTCTGTTTTTTGGGGCTTCGGTGGATGTCACACAACCTTATGAAAATCAATTCAACAAGGCGACAACAATTAGGCCACTGTGCTGGAGAGCCACTGGAACCCAAAACACATCTCTTTGTGCTGTCGACACCAGGAGTAAAGACAGCTTTCTTTTTAGGGGACCTAAAACGTCCTGTAAGTAGCCTGTCTTGATGACGAGCAGCATACATCACCCTGTCTTTGTCAAATTGGTCCAGGTTCTGCCACAAACCCACAATGGTTGCAACTTGTTGGTTGGTAAGTGTGAGGCTCGCCTGTGTGCGCAGCTCCACCAGACACTCCGCCAACTCATCCACCCGATCCATTCCAGGAATGCAGTGCTTGTCAACAGCCTGGAAAAACATAACTTGGTTAGATAATTACATGCTAATTACATGTTAAGTGAGTTTGTGGATTTGCTGCTTAAGGGCAAATAAATTAGAAACAATTGGTCTAGAAAAGAACATTTTACCATTGCTGAGGGCAGTGGTGCAGCTGATGGAGTCTGGAAACCGGGCAGTGGTGCAGCTGATGGAGTCTGGAAACCGGGCAGTGGTGGAGCCTGGAAACCGGGCAGTGGTGCAGCTGATGGAGCCTGGAAACCGGGCAGTGGTGCAGCTGATGGAGTCTGGAAACCGGGCAGTGGTGCAGCTGATGGAGTCTGGAAACCGGGCACTGGTGGAGCCTGGAAACCGGGCAGTGGTGCAGCTGATGGAGCCTGGAAACCGGGCAGTGGTGCAGCTGATGGAGTCTGGAAACCGGGCACTGGTGGAGCCTGGAAACCGGGCAGTGGTGCAGCTGATGGAGTCTGGAAACCGGGCACTGGTGGAGCCTGGAAACCGGGCAGTGGTGCAGCTGGTGGAGTCTGGAAACCGGGCACTGGTGGAGCCTGGAAACCGGGCAGTGGTGCAGCTGATGGAGTCTGGAAACCGGGCACTGGTGGAGCCTGGAAACCGGGCAGTGGTGCAGCTGATGGAGTCTGGAAACCGGGCACTGGTGGAGCCTGGAAACCGGGCACTGGTGGAGCCTGGAAACAGGGCAGTGGTGCAGCTGATGGAGTCTGGAGACGGGGCACGGGGGGAACCTGGAAACAGGGCAGTGGTGCAGCGGGTGGAGTCTGGAGACGGGGCACTGGTGGAGCGGAAGGAGTCTGGAGACGGGGCACTGGTGGAGCCTGGAAACAGGGCAGCGGTGCAGCTGATGGAGTCTGGAGACGGGGCACTGGTGGAGCGGAAGGAGTCTGGAGACGGGGCACTGGTGGAGCCTGGAAACAGGGCAGTGGTGCAGCTGATGGAGTCTGGAGACGGGGCACTGGTGGAGCCTGGAAACAGGGCAGTGGTGCAGCGGGTGGGACTGGTGGATCTATAAGGAATGAGTCATCTAATGCCACAAGATTTGTCACTGTGGCTTCCTCTCCCAACAAATCAATGAAACCCTCATCCTCTTCCCCTTGCTCCTCCACATCTATCTCCTTGAGCAACTGAGAGGTCCTATCGGAAGTAGGGCACATGTCCTCCAGGGGCTGACTATTCTGCCTCAACAAATATTGCACTCCAATGAGCTCCCCTGAGGAAATATTTGGAACAGGAAACATTTTTAAAGGAAATTAATCAGAAAGGTTTATTAAAATGCAGTAAATCTTTTTGTTGTCAGCTTGTGCATGAACAAAAAATCTGTAATTCAGAGGGCATCATAAAAAGACAGGGTTACTCTATATTCTAGTATTAATTTTATTTTCTATCCTGACACCTAGGACACAGAATCCAGTGTACAAAAATTCTGGTAGTATTATTTTTTTCTGATCTGTCAAAAATTACATAATTTTTGTCCAGAAACACTTGAACTTGTGAACATTGTGAACTGCATTGATCAAAATATATTTACCTGTGTATACTGCAGGTGGAGTGAAGCAAGGGACCAATTTCCTGCCATACAACTTGTTGTAGTTCTCATTGACAGAGTAAACCAGCTCCCCTGTGTAGGTACGCAGGGTTGAACTTCCACCTGCAACAGCAGCAGCAGCCCGGTCCTGATTCCAGCGTAACAAACCTTCCAGGAGGTAAATCTGGAAGTTCAGGCTGTTTGCGCTGTTCCCTAGAAAAATAAATAAAAAGCCAAACATTGTTTTAAGAAACTGCAAAAGAGAAAATATAATCTGTTAACTGATATAAACAAATATCTAAATAAACAGGAATTTGTGGCAAGATGTGGTATAATCTGTCATGACAAACCTGGAATAAATCTGTTTAGGTGGCAGTGAAATGATTCCAGGGATGTGGAGCCTCTGGCACACCTATACGTTTTTAGAACCATCCCACCCTTGTTTATGGTTCCAGTTTCCGTGTAGAGTGGCACATCTGGAGGGTCCTGGATACAGGTGACGTGCCGTCTCTGAACATGCCAGATGTGCTGCATCCTCACACTGTCAAGGAGAGGAACACCAAGGGCGTCATTCCCCTTGCCACCCATGAGCTCTCTGATGAGCATATCAAGGAGGCGGATAGTGGTTTCCTCTCCTCGTGTTCTCCTCCTGCAGTGTTGGGCCAGCTCATCTTTGCTTATATGACGGTCAAGCTCTGCCGCTGTCATTGCAGGCCAGCCCTGTTGGTTGAGTTGCTCCCGCTTGGCCCTTCTCAGCAGAGTGAGATCCCCTGCGTCCCACTCAAAAATACAGGACGACAACCTAGACATAAAAGTAGGGTACAACTGGTGGGCATCAGTGGTGCACCCTACTGCCAAACGTCGCATAAAATGCCAAATGTCTAGGCGAACGATGACATCGGGCCAGCTGCTGAACCGTCTCTTCAGTTTAGTCTCTCCCACTTCCTTGCAACAGTCACAGTCCACATACAGGATAGTGGGAGGATCAACACCAGCTCTCTGGTACCTCTCCATCAGCCCTGCAGCCATGAGGTCTAACCCAGCCCCTTCATTCGCAGTCAGGACACTCATCAGCACCTGACCTACCTCATTGCCTACTGAGGTAAGCCACTGTGCTGTGCCTTTCGCAGGCCCACTCAACTTCTTGGTGATCTAAAAGAAACAATAAACATAGCAAATAATACAACATACATCCAAATCAGTAACATTGAAAAATAAAGCTATTTTGGCCTAACAATTCATTATAGAAAGGAGTACAGTCATTAAAGCAGCTCATCTAACCTTCTTAGTTGAATCCATTTTTAAAATTGATCCATACGTGGATGTGATGCTGGCCTTGATGTGATCGAGCCTGTTGAGGATGTCCTGACTGTATACAGTGAGGAGCCATTTGTAGCTGGGTACTGGAGCAAGTGGTGGTGGTTCCTGGAAGTGCAGTGGCTGCAGGCCAGGCTTATCTAAAAAGGCCACACACTCTGATGTGTACCGAGCCACACGTTTTAACCACTCTTCACTGTGGTTCTCCCTCAGCTGGCCGATGATCCTCACTGGGCCATTCCCCATGCCCCTCTCACGCAACAAGCGAATAACTCGAATGTCACAGGCATACCTTGGACAAAAAAGTATTTATTCAAGTATCTTATTATCAGGTATCTAATTATTGTAAGAAGTATTTATCAAAAAAGGTAGCATATGAGCAACATGACTGCAAAATATTTACTTGCGTGTGAGGATGATCCTGAATTCAGATCGATGGGCCAGGTCCAACTGCTGCAACACAGCATGACTCCAGGACAGGTAGCTGGTTCTACATCTGGTACAGATCAGGGTCTCTGTCACCAGGTTGTAGTATCTGTCAATATCTAACACCTGTCGTACTCTCCTGTGCAGACCACCCCCACACAGCTGATGCCTGGCACAGGCAGGATTAGCACACTGGAGCCGCACCTTCCATAGCCTATATGGCATCCAGAGCAAGAGCCGCTGTGAAAAAAATCGATCAGGTGCTGGAGCTTGGTGATACAACAGGGCTGGTGGTGGGGGGTGATACCACAACTGCAGATTTTCACGCAGCTCCAGTTTACCCTTTGCACCAACCCTAAAAAGTGCTTCCGACACCCACTTCTGGTCCTGCTGTGGCATTGTCTGTGGCCACAGTAGTGGGAGATCTGCAGGGTCTTCTGGCTGAGATGAGACCTGCTGATATTATCAAAAACATTGGTTTAAATAAAAGTTAAGAGAGCATTAAATGACAAAGGCATGTTTATATTTTGAATGACATCTTACTGGGCTCCTCACAACAGCAAACTCAGAATTAATCGATGGTGTTGCTGTTTCTTTGGTGTGTTGTGATCTCTGAGCTGGAGGAAGGAAGAAGGAAGAGGAGGACTTGATGACAGGCCGATGAGGTTTGGGAGATAGAGGAGGACGAGGATCAGAGGGTGTGCATGAAGCTGCGGCTGAACTGGAGTGCTCTAATGTCTGTGGAGTCAAACGTTATGATTAATCTGTTAAGGGGATTGCATTTTTTATGAAATAAAATGATGTAGCGTCATGATAAAAGAAGTCATGATGTCTTTCATATTAACCTGAGAGGTTTTCCTTTGGATGCTTAAATTGGGTTTCGCTGCTGTCACATGTGAGCCTCCAAACCTTGACTTTTCAAACTGAAAGGAAAATGTTAGGAAAATATAGGAAAATGTTGAGATGTTTCAATGTCTGCAGTGATACCTGCAATCGTAAGGTCTGCTCACCATTGACAATGTCAGCTTGGGTTTCTTTGCAGGATGTGACACATCACTGATGGAGGGTGTGCTTTGGGAAGGGGCGCTCTGTGATGCATCCACTACGACTGGTGGATGAACCTGTGATACATGCATTAAGATATACCACACACATAATATTATACAGTCCTCCTAATGCCTAATTTTAGATATAAAGACACATTGATATTGCAAACACATGAACATATGCAACTTGAACTAGGCTAATTGAAGTTACCTTGTGAAATCCACAAATACACTTCTGAGCTTCCTTCAGAAGGGTGGTCTGCCCCCTCATTTGCAGAGGGCATTTTTCTATCTGTGAACATAAAGTGTAGCTATGACACTGTAGTCCATGTTTTCTCAAAACTGTCATCTTAATTATATCAATATTACATTGTATTTACATTGTAAATAATTACATATCCATACACATAAATAAAAATATCACAATTTATTATTATACGAGTTTATTAGTTCACCCATGAATCTAGCTACATAATTTACCTTCTGATACAACTCATGCCATCTTTTTTGTCGGGGAGAAGGTCTATTCCCCTCCCTCGATGGCCAAACTCCTGTTCGGGCAAAACTCTCCAGACGCGCAAGCCAGTCAGCATCGCTCATGCCTTTGTGTGACTTAGTTGAAGCCATGTCGTTGCCTGAAACAATACAGGACATGTTACACTAACTGCCATTGTAGCCCGGCAATACGGCATTAACCCTCCTGTTGTGTTCATTTCATGTTAGCTAGTTTTGTGTTCCTGGTCTAAAATGACCGCCACATTATAGCAGTTTATAAATCCAAAATAATACATACTGTATATCATCACCTAATGTTGTGATAGATCTTTTCAACTTAAGTTTTTGTAAACATTAGCCTACAAGTTTTGAACTTCTATTTGCTATTTATGGCCTGTATGCCTCATTGACCTGGGCTCATATAACTTGTTTTGGAGTAAAAAGCATAATGTATGGATTATTTTGACTATAACAAATACTCAGATTAAACATTGTGTTATTTCAACTGTGTCCATCTGATAAATGGGCCATCTGATAAATGGGCATGTGGCTGAATTTATTTTTATACATTTATTATATTCTCATCCATTCACTTCTAATGACTGGTCATTTTTGACCACAGGTTAAACAAAACACCCAAAAGTTAAACATTATCCAAATTTATTTTGTGTGTTCAGATAATCAATTTAGTACAATGAGCTTTATTGTACATTGATTTATCCATGTCCCATGAAGTAACATACACTATCAAATATGCTATCTTACTATATTATCTTGTATAATTGCAAGTAATGCTGTCAGAAAAAAATAAAATAATAATTAACGTTACTGACAAAAATAAGTTAGGTATAAGTTAGGTGACGTTAAAAAAACAATAAGGTTTGCTTGCTGACTGAAGATACACAAAGTCAGACAACACCGGATAAAACTATTTACATTACAAATAGAGCTGCGGCAATTAGCCTAGCAACTGATAACTTAGCAGCTAAGTTACCCTATTATTTACACAATGACAATTAATTTACCTTATCAGTTGAGGTAATCGTAAGGTAATTTTACGGAGCCAATCTTGCTATTCCTAAAATACAGAAAACGTAAGCCATTCATTTCATTAACGATAAATACAATAACTGTAAATAACAATACATATAATAACTATAAATAACATACCTGAGCAGCTTGCGGTATATAAATAGCCTAACACCGGAGATTGTGCTACGTGCGGTGATTGGTCTATGAAAAATGGACCTTGCCATTTCATTGGACTGACAAAAATGGAGAGAATATAGGCTATTGTAGTTTGTAATGCTTGTTATGTTCCTTAATTTAGCCTTCCTTCTTTTAAAAACCAATTGCGTTACGAGCTCCATTTTTGCCCGTCCAATGAAATGGCAAGGTCCATTTTTCATAGACCAATCACCGCACATAGTCCATTTTGTCCATCTTTGAGCAAATTCCATCCAATCTCCGCTCAAACAGAAGCTGGGGAAGAATAGTCTGTATAAGAAGGGGAAGAAGGGGAAGAAGGGGAAGAAGGGGAAGAAGGGGGGAGAAAAGAGGAAAAAAAAATTGAGAAATTCAGGAAGTCATAGGTTCGAATCCACGCCGTCACATAGAATTTTTGACTTTATCGATTGTTTCGTTTCTAAGTTTGATTTAGAAAGTTGTGTGTGTATTTGATTTTTATCGATTGTTTCATTTAAAAGTTTAATTTTTCTTTTTGAAGTAAACCATTTGAATTCATTATAAAATTTCATCCATAATACTAAGATAGTCATTTTTGTCCAAATGCAATTAAGGTAATCATTTATTATGGCAGTAGGCGCAAAATAACCCCCTTATTACTGCATTCACACTATATTGTAATATATTCAGAGTGAAAAGGAACAGCTAGGCTACTTGACACTGAATGCAACTGTACACTGAATTTTATTACATGCAATAAAACAAATAAATACAACACACCAGTCTTCATAGAGAAACAGATTTATTAACTATATACATATTAGAAAAATGTGGAAAAGTACTAAATTCACCATATGGAACAACAAAAGAACACAAACATAAAAATAAGTTTAAAAATAAGAATGTATGAACTATATAAAATATAAGTATATAAAAATATTTGTATGTGCACTGTACTTATATATAATAGTTTATTGTTGTTTAATATTTATTATATATTTCAATATGTATTATAGTGTAATTATACATCCTTATACATACTCACATATACATATTTTTGTATTTTACTTGAAATGGTTTTCATAATAATAATACAAGATTAAAAAAAATGCACAGTATAATACTTTAAAATTAAATATGTCTGGAAGATAAAAAAAATAAAATAAACAAAACAAGAGCTGAGCCAACCAAGAGAGCAAAATGAATAAATCACAGACACACAAGTGTTATTTTCTCATATTCTGTAACCACTGCTCCTTGGTAATTGTCTCTTTATTTGGGCAAAATATTTTGCCTTTGTACTGGCTATGGCCAGTTTCTTGTGTACGAAATTGGCCACACTTTCTGCACTTTATTTGCCTGGGCAAGGCAACAGTACCATCTGAGACACAACAGGGGCAGTGGGTGTGTCAGGAACCAATGGGTGCGGAGCTGTCGGCCTGGGATAAATTGTCCTTAGCTGGCTGAACGTGGCTGAACGCTGAGGGTGTAAGGCTGATGGCTCAAATGAAAATGCTGTGGCAGATGTACAGGTAGCTGAGGGCTGGATCTTTCTAAACTTGGTCTTTGCCTGTCCAGCTGTGTCTGGTGGCATCTGGTAGCTATGCAGCTGGTGGCTATATTGTGGAGGCACAACAGGCTGCACTTGTGCTGGAGGCAGAGCATCCAATGCCACTGGACGTGCTTCAGGAAGCTCCAGCCCTTGCAACAGCACTGAGACCTCCTGACCCTTTAAACGTTCATTGTGCCACGTTGTAAGGGTCCTCTGATTTACCTCAACTAGCTGAAGGGTTGTTTCGCTCATCACCGTTCCATTGCTCAGAATTAGCTGCCGAATTCTTCTGTAATCGCGAAGAATTAGATCCCATCTTGACAGAGATTGTGTCCTCTGTTTTTTGGGGCTTCGGTGGATGTCACACAACCTTATGAAAATCAATTCAACAAGGCGACAACAATTAGGCCACTGTGCTGGAGAGCCACTGGAACCCAAAACACATCTCTTTGTGCTGTCGACACCAGGAGTAAAGACAGCTTTCTTTTTAGGGGACCTAAAACGTCCTGTAAGTAGCCTGTCTTGATGACGAGCAGCATACATCACCCTGTCTTTGTCAAATTGGTCCAGGTTCTGCCACAAACCCACAATGGTTGCAACTTGTTGGTTGGTAAGTGTGAGGCTCGCCTGTGTGCGCAGCTCCACCAGACACTCCGCCAACTCATCCACCCGATCCATTCCAGGAATGCAGTGCTTGTCAACAGCCTGGAAAAACATAACTTGGTTAGATAATTACATGCTAATTACATGTTAAGTGAGTTTGTGGATTTGCTGCTTAAGGGCAAATAAATTAGAAACAATTGGTCTAGAAAAGAACATTTTACCATTGCTGAGGGCAGTGGTGCAGCTGATGGAGTCTGGAAACCGGGCAGTGGTGCAGCTGATGGAGTCTGGAAACCGGGCAGTGGTGGAGCCTGGAAACCGGGCAGTGGTGCAGCTGATGGAGCCTGGAAACCGGGCAGTGGTGCAGCTGATGGAGTCTGGAAACCGGGCAGTGGTGCAGCTGATGGAGTCTGGAAACCGGGCACTGGTGGAGCCTGGAAACCGGGCAGTGGTGCAGCTGATGGAGCCTGGAAACCGGGCAGTGGTGCAGCTGATGGAGTCTGGAAACCGGGCACTGGTGGAGCCTGGAAACCGGGCAGTGGTGCAGCTGATGGAGTCTGGAAACCGGGCACTGGTGGAGCCTGGAAACCGGGCAGTGGTGCAGCTGATGGAGTCTGGAAACCGGGCACTGGTGGAGCCTGGAAACCGGGCACTGGTGGAGCCTGGAAACAGGGCAGTGGTGCAGCTGATGGAGTCTGGAGACGGGGCACGGGGGGAACCTGGAAACAGGGCAGTGGTGCAGCGGGTGGAGTCTGGAGACGGGGCACTGGTGGAGCGGAAGGAGTCTGGAGACGGGGCACTGGTGGAGCCTGGAAACAGGGCAGCGGTGCAGCTGATGGAGTCTGGAGACGGGGCACTGGTGGAGCGGAAGGAGTCTGGAGACGGGGCACTGGTGGAGCCTGGAAACAGGGCAGTGGTGCAGCTGATGGAGTCTGGAGACGGGGCACTGGTGGAGCCTGGAAACAGGGCAGTGGTGCAGCGGGTGGGACTGGTGGATCTATAAGGAATGAGTCATCTAATGCCACAAGATTTGTCACTGTGGCTTCCTCTCCCAACAAATCAATGAAACCCTCATCCTCTTCCCCTTGCTTCTCCACATCTATCTCCTCCAGCAACTGAGAGGTCCTATCGGAAGTAGGGCACATGTCCTCCAGGGGCTGACTATTCTGCCTCAACAAATATTGCACTCCAATGAGCTCCCCTGAGGAAATATTTGGAACAGGAAACATTTTTAAAGGAAATTAATCAGAAAGGTTTATTAAAATGCAGTAAATCTTTTTGTTGTCAGCTTGTGCATGAACAAAAAATCTGTAATTCAGAGGGCATCATAAAAAGACAGGGTTACTCTATATTCTAGTATTAATTTTATTTTCTATCCTGACACCTAGGACACAGAATCCAGTGTACAAAAATTCTGGTAGTATTATTTTTTTCTGATCTGTCAAAAATTACATAATTTTTGTCCAGAAACACTTGAACTTGTGAACATTGTGAACTGCATTGATCAAAATATATTTACCTGTGTATACTGCAGGTGGAGTGAAGCAAGGGACCAATTTCCTGCCATACAACTTGTTGTAGTTCTCATTGACAGAGTAAACCAGCTCCCCTGTGTAGGTACGCAGGGTTGAACTTCCACCTGCAACAGCAGCAGCAGCCCGGTCCTGATTCCAGCGTAACAAACCTTCCAGGAGGTAAATCTGGAAGTTCAGGCTGTTTGCGCTGTTCCCTAGAAAAATAAATAAAAAGCCAAACATTGTTTTAAGAAACTGCAAAAGAGAAAATATAATCTGTTAACTGATATAAACAAATATCTAAATAAACAGGAATTTGTGGCAAGATGTGGTATAATCTGTCATGACAAACCTGGAATAAATCTGCTTAGGTGGCAGTGAAATGATTCCAGGGATGTGGAGCCTCTGGCACACCTATACGTTTTTAGAACCATCCCACCCTTGTTTATGGTTCCAGTTTCCGTGTAGAGTGGCACATCTGGAGGGTCCTGGATACAGGTGACGTGCCGTCTCTGAACATGCCAGATGTGCTGCATCCTCACACTGTCAAGGAGAGGAACACCAAGGGCGTCATTCCCCTTGCCACCCATGAGCTCTCTGATGAGCATATCAAGGAGGCGGATAGTGGTTTCCTCTCCTCGTGTTCTCCTCCTGCAGTGTTGGGCCAGCTCATCTTTGCTTATATGACGGTCAAGCTCTGCCGCTGTCATTGCAGGCCAGCCCTGTTGGTTGAGTTGCTCCCGCTTGGCCCTTCTCAGCAGAGTGAGATCCCCTGCGTCCCACTCAAAAATACAGGACGACAACCTAGACATAAAAGTAGGGTACAACTGGTGGGCATCAGTGGTGCACCCTACTGCCAAACGTCGCATAAAATGCCAAATGTCTAGGCGAACGATGACATCGGGCCAGCTGCTGAACCGTCTCTTCAGTTTAGTCTCTCCCACTTCCTTGCAACAGTCACAGTCCACATACAGGATAGTGGGAGGATCAACACCAGCTCTCTGGTACCTCTCCATCAGCCCTGCAGCCATGAGGTCTAACCCAGCCCCTTCATTCGCAGTCAGGACACTCATCAGCACCTGACCTACCTCATTGCCTACTGAGGTAAGCCACTGTGCTGTGCCTTTCGCAGGCCCACTCAACTTCTTGGTGATCTAAAAGAAACAATAAACATAGCAAATAATACAACATACATCCAAATCAGTAACATTGAAAAATAAAGCTATTTTGGCCTAACAATTCATTATAGAAAGGAGTACAGTCATTAAAGCAGCTCATCTAACCTTCTTAGTTGAATCCATTTTTAAAATTGATCCATACGTGGATGTGATGCTGGCCTTGATGTGATCGAGCCTGTTGAGGATGTCCTGACTGTATACAGTGAGGAGCCATTTGTAGCTGGGTACTGGAGCAAGTGGTGGTGGTTCCTGGAAGTGCAGTGGCTGCAGGCCAGGCTTATCTAAAAAGGCCACACACTCTGATGTGTACCGAGCCACACGTTTTAACCACTCTTCACTGTGGTTCTCCCTCAGCTGGCCGATGATCCTCACTGGGCCATTCCCCATGCCCCTCTCACGCAACAAGCGAATAACTCGAATGTCACAGGCATACCTTGGACAAAAAAGTATTTATTCAAGTATCTTATTATCAGGTATCTAATTATTGTAAGAAGTATTTATCAAAAAAGGTAGCATATGAGCAACATGACTGCAAAATATTTACTTGCGTGTGAGGATGATCCTGAATTCAGATCGATGGGCCAGGTCCAACTGCTGCAACACAGCATGACTCCAGGACAGGTAGCTGGTTCTACATCTGGTACAGATCAGGGTCTCTGTCACCAGGTTGTAGTATCTGTCAATATCTAACACCTGTCGTACTCTCCTGTGCAGACCACCCCCACACAGCTGATGCCTGGCACAGGCAGGATTAGCACACTGGAGCCGCACCTTCCATAGCCTATATGGCATCCAGAGCAAGAGCCGCTGTGAAAAAAATCGATCAGGTGCTGGAGCTTGGTGATACAACAGGGCTGGTGGTGGGGGGTGATACCACAACTGCAGATTTTCACGCAGCTCCAGTTTACCCTTTGCACCAACCCTAAAAAGTGCTTCCGACACCCACTTCTGGTCCTGCTGTGGCATTGTCTGTGGCCACAGTAGTGGGAGATCTGCAGGGTCTTCTGGCTGAGATGAGACCTGCTGATATTATCAAAAACATTGGTTTAAATAAAAGTTAAGAGAGCATTAAATGACAAAGGCATGTTTATATTTTGAATGACATCTTACTGGGCTCCTCACAACAGCAAACTCAGAATTAATCGATGGTGTTGCTGTTTCTTTGGTGTGTTGTGATCTCTGAGCTGGAGGAAGGAAGAAGGAAGAGGAGGACTTGATGACAGGCCGATGAGGTTTGGGAGATAGAGGAGGACGAGGATCAGAGGGTGTGCATGAAGCTGCGGCTGAACTGGAGTGCTCTAATGTCTGTGGAGTCAAACGTTATGATTAATCTGTTAAGGGGATTGCATTTTTTATGAAATAAAATGATGTAGCGTCATGATAAAAGAAGTCATGATGTCTTTCATATTAACCTGAGAGGTTTTCCTTTGGATGCTTAAATTGGGTTTCGCTGCTGTCACATGTGAGCCTCCAAACCTTGACTTTTCAAACTGAAAGGAAAATGTTAGGAAAATATAGGAAAATGTTGAGATGTTTCAATGTCTGCAGTGATACCTGCAATCGTAAGGTCTGCTCACCATTGACAATGTCAGCTTGGGTTTCTTTGCAGGATGTGACACATCACTGATGGAGGGTGTGCTTTGGGAAGGGGCGCTCTGTGATGCATCCACTACGACTGGTGGATGAACCTGTGATACATGCATTAAGATATACCACACACATAATATTATACAGTCCTCCTAATGCCTAATTTTAGATATAAAGACACATTGATATTGCAAACACATGAACATATGCAACTTGAACTAGGCTAATTGAAGTTACCTTGTGAAATCCACAAATACACTTCTGAGCTTCCTTCAGAAGGGTGGTCTGCCCCCTCATTTGCAGAGGGCATTTTTCTATCTGTGAACATAAAGTGTAGCTATGACACTGTAGTCCATGTTTTCTCAAAACTGTCATCTTAATTATATCAATATTACATTGTATTTACATTGTAAATAATTACATATCCATACACATAAATAAAAATATCACAATTTATTATTATACGAGTTTATTAGTTCACCCATGAATCTAGCTACATAATTTACCTTCTGATACAACTCATGCCATCTTTTTTGTCGGGGAGAAGGTCTATTCCCCTCCCTCGATGGCCAAACTCCTGTTCGGGCAAAACTCTCCAGACGCGCAAGCCAGTCAGCATCGCTCATGCCTTTGTGTGACTTAGTTGAAGCCATGTCGTTGCCTGAAACAATACAGGACATGTTACACTAACTGCCATTGTAGCCCGGCAATACGGCATTAACCCTCCTGTTGTGTTCATTTCATGTTAGCTAGTTTTGTGTTCCTGGTCTAAAATGACCGCCACATTATAGCAGTTTATAAATCCAAAATAATACATACTGTATATCATCACCTAATGTTGTGATAGATCTTTTCAACTTAAGTTTTTGTAAACATTAGCCTACAAGTTTTGAACTTCTATTTGCTATTTATGGCCTGTATGCCTCATTGACCTGGGCTCATATAACTTGTTTTGGAGTAAAAAGCATAATGTATGGATTATTTTGACTATAACAAATACTCAGATTAAACATTGTGTTATTTCAACTGTGTCCATCTGATAAATGGGCCATCTGATAAATGGGCATGTGGCTGAATTTATTTTTATACATTTATTATATTCTCATCCATTCACTTCTAATGACTGGTCATTTTTGACCACAGGTTAAACAAAACACCCAAAAGTTAAACATTATCCAAATTTATTTTGTGTGTTCAGATAATCAATTTAGTACAATGAGCTTTATTGTACATTGATTTATCCATGTCCCATGAAGTAACATACTGTTACGAACTGCTCGGAGACACAAAGGGAGAGATCCAAATGCAGCTTTATTTTAAGGGTTATCCAGAATCGTAATCCAAAAACAGGCAATGGTCGAAACACAGGTAAGCAGTCCAAACAAACAAATAAACAAACAAACAAACAAACAAACAAAACAGGTAGGGACCAGAGGCAAGAGAGTAATCCAGGGAACAAGGCAAGATATCCAGAAAACCAAGAAACATGAAACCAGGGAAAATGCTCGGAAATGCAGACTAACAGTACAACAAGACTTCGCGGTGAGTGAACGAATGAACATGGTATAAATAGACAAACTAACAGGATAAGACACAGGTGAATTCAATCAGAGAATTAGGTACAGGTGAATGTGATCAGTGATGAGTCCAGGCAGTGAGTTATGGGAAATGTAGTTTGTGAGTGATACATGATAGTCTGGTGTGGAGTGCCCTCTGGAGGCTTTCAAGGGCACTCCAGCTGGTTATCGTTACATAGCCCCCCCTTTAAGGAGCGGATTCCAGACGCTCCTAAACTGTCCAGGAGGGAGGTGGAGCGGAGGTGGACCTGGGGGCGGGATGGAGGGCCAGGCCCGTGGAGCGGCAGAGGACCTGGATACTGCAGCAGGATGGGAGGCCAGGGCGGATCAGGCTGTGCAGGCGACCAGGGCGGATCAGGCTGTGCAGGCGACCAGGGCGGAGCAGGCTGTGCAGGCGACCAGGGCGGAGCAGGCTGTGCAGGCGACCAGGGCGGAGCAGGCTGTGCAGGCGACCAGGGCGGAGCAGGCTGTGCAGGCGACCAGGGCGGAGCAGGCTGTGCAGGCGACCAGGGCGGAGCAGGCTGTGCAGGCGACCAGGGCGGAGACAACCCTTCAGGCGGCCAGGGAGGAGAGGAACCTTCAGGCGGCCAGGGAGGAGACGACCATTCAGGCGGCCAGGGAGGAGACGAACCTTCAGGCGGCCAGGGCATAGACGACCATTCAGGTGGCCTGGGCGGAGACTTTCCCTCGGGCGGCCAGGGCGGAGTCAACAGTCCATCGGACGACCAAGGCAGAGACAACAGTTCATCGGGCGGCCAGAGCGGAGACTTTCCCTCGGGCAGCCACGGCGGTGAAGACCCCTCGGGCGGCCACGGCGGTGAAGACCCCTCGGGCGACCACGGCGGTGAAGACCCCTCGGGCGACCACGGCGGAGGAACTGGAACAGACACCAACGGCTCAGGAACTGGAACTGGCACCACCGGAACTGGCACTGGAACCGGCACCACCGACTCAGGTTCAGGAACAGACACAGACACTGGCTCTGGCTCAGGAACTGGAACAGACACAGACAAAGGCAATGGCTCTGGCTCAGGAACTGGAACAGACACCGGCTCAGGACCAGACACCGGCTCAGCGGAGACCATCTTGTCCGGAGACACTGGTTCGGCGGTGGCCATCTTGTCCGAAGACACAGGCGTGGTTTCGGCCATCTTGTCCGAAGACACAGGCGTGGAGTCGGCCATCTTGTCCGAAGACACAGGCGTGGAGTCGGCCATCTTGTCCGAAGACACAGGCGTGGAGTCGGTCATCATGTCCAAAGACACAGGCATGGAGTCGGCCATCTTGTCCAAAGACACAGGCGTGGATTCGGCCATCTTGTCCGAAGACACAGGCGTGGAGTCGGCCATCTTGTCCGAAGACACAGGCGTGGAGTCGGCCATCTTGTCCAAAGACACAGGCGTGGATTCGGCCATCTTGTCCAAAGACACAGGCGTTGAAAGAGGAAGAGGAACAGATTCAAGCTCAGTATCCAGATCAGTTTCAGGCTCAGGAACAGATTCAGTCTCGGCGGGACGAGACACTTGACGGGCGGACGTGACGTGAAGCTCAGTCTCTGGATCGGCAGAAGTGACATGAAGCTCAGTCTCTGGATCGGCAGAAGTGACGTGAACAGTCTCTGGATCAGCAGAAGTGACGTGAAGCTCACTCTCTGGATCGGCAGAAGTGACGTGAACAGTCTCTGGATCAGCAGAAGCGACGTGAACAGTCTCTGGATCAGCAGAAGCGACGTGAACAGTCTCTGCATCAGCAGAAGCGACATGAACAGTCTCTGGATCAGCAGAAGCGAAGTGAACAGTCTCTGGATCAGCAGAAGCAACGTGAACAGTCTCTGGATCAGCAGAAGCGACGTGAACAGTCTCTGGATCAGCAGAAGCGCACTCTGAGCTTGACGGGACCAGCGGCGGCGAGGGCTTTGAGCTGGGTAGGACCAGCGGCGAAGAGGACTCTGAGCTGGTTAGGACCAGCGATGAAGGCGGCTTTGAGCTGGACAGAACCAGCGGCGAAGAGGGCTCTGAGCTGGGCGGGACCAGCGGCGAAGAGGGCTCTGAGCTGGACGGGACCAGCAGTGAAGGCTTTGTGCTGGACGGGACCAGCAGTGAAGGCTCTGTGCTGGACGGGACCAGCGGTGAAGAGGGCTCTGTGCTGGATGGGACCAGCAGTGAAGAGGGCTCTGTGCTGGACGGGACCAGCGGTGAAGAGGGCTCTGTGCTGGACGGGACCAGCGGTGAAGACTCTAGCTTGGCGGGCATGTCGCTTGCTGTCTTGGCTTCGGCAGATCTGGCGTGAAGTGCAGGCTCGGCTGGACGGGGGTGCCACGGAAGGAAGTTCTCCAGACATCTGGAGAGTGCCTCTCTCCAATCCAGACCAGAGAGATCGGGGAGCTCCCTCGGGTCGACCTCCTTAGCTCCCAGCCGGTAACACAACTTAATTGCCTCGTCACCCAGAGAGCAAGAGGCAGCGAGAGGAACAAACCCCCAGGTGTACTGGAACAGATCGAGGCTATCCAGGGCCAAGGCCGCAATCTGTCCAGCGAACTCCCGGCTCATGCTGGGAAGATCAGGCGAGATCTGTACTGCTGGATTCCTGGAGGTCATAGCTGCTGGATCTGGGTGTGGCGAAGTCTTCTGTTACGAACTGCTCGGAGACACAAAGGGAGAGATCCAAATGCAGCTTTATTTTAAGGGTTATCCAGAATCGTAATCCAAAAACAGGCAATGGTCGAAACACAGGTAAGCAGTCCAAACAAACAAATAAACAAACAAACAAACAAACAAACAAAACAGGTAGGGACCAGAGGCAAGAGAGTAATCCAGGGAACAAGGCAAGATATCCAGAAAACCAAGAAACATGAAACCAGGGAAAATGCTCGGAAATGCAGACTAACAGTACAACAAGACTTCGCGGTGAGTGAACGAATGAACATGGTATAAATAGACAAACTAACAGGATAAGACACAGGTGAATTCAATCAGAGAATTAGGTACAGGTGAATGTGATCAGTGATGAGTCCAGGCAGTGAGTTATGGGAAATGTAGTTTGTGAGTGATACATGATAGTCTGGTGTGGAGTGCCCTCTGGAGGCTTTCAAGGGCACTCCAGCTGGTTATCGTTACACATACACTATCAAATATGCTATCTTACTATATTATCTTGTATAATTGCAAGTAATGCTGTCAGAAAAAAATAAAATAATAATTAACGTTACTGACAAAAATAAGTTAGGTATAAGTTAGGTGACGTTAAAAAAACAATAAGGTTTGCTTGCTGACTGAAGTTACACAAAGTCAGACAACACCGGATAAAACTATTTACATTACAAATAGAGCTGCGGCAATTAGCCTAGCAACTGATAACTTAGCAGCTAAGTTACCCTATTATTTACACAATGACAATTAATTTACCTTATCAGTTGAGGTAATCGTAAGGTAATTTTACGGAGCCAATCTTGCTATTCCTAAAATACAGAAAACGTAAGCCATTCATTTCATTAACGATAAATACAATAACTGTAAATAACAATACATATAATAACTATAAATAACATACCTGAGCAGCTTGCGGTATATAAATAGCCTAACACCGGAGATTGTGCTACGTGCGGTGATTGGTCTATGAAAAATGGACCTTGCCATTTCATTGGACTGACAAAAATGGAGAGAATATGAGCGGAGATTGGATGGAATTTGCTCAAAGATGGACAAAATGGACTATGTGCGGTGATTGGTCTATGAAAAATGGACCTTGCCATTTCATTGGACGGGCAAAAATGGAGCTCGTAACGCAATTGGTTTTTAAAAGAAGGAAGGCTAAATTAAGGAACATAACAAGCATTACAAACTACAATAGCCTAAACAGAACTGGAAGCTGTGTAAGATATGCGCTCGTCTTCACAAAAACTAAATGCAGGGTTTTTAAACATCTCGTGTGGAGAAAATATAGTTTATTCTGGGCAGTGTGGCAAGCCATGGCAAAAAGCAGGATAACTTGTTGGCTATAGCTTACTTGAAAGGAAAACAAATTTGCCGAGTAAAAACAGAGTTTGTGTTGCTAAATCATATTTTTTTCTAGTACATCTTAAATATAGAGCTCATGACAAATAAAAGTTCCAGATGGACAGATTTAAATGCAAAAACCAGTGGAATAACAATATCTTAAAAGAAATGACAGAGTGGCAAACTTTGAAGTAGGGTTAAAGTTTTAATTAGTTGTAAAGCTTGAAGTGTAAATCTTGTTCTCATACACAGATATGGCCTATTTATTAATGAAATTCATGCATTTGTCATTTAAACTGATGCAAACAGGGAAAGAGAGTAGAAAATACTTATTGTCCTGTCGCCCCCTCTAGTGGACAGCATTGAGTATTACGGCCTTCATTGCTCAGATAACGCGTCAATGGATTTTTTTGGGAAAGTAAGTCTGACCAGTTAGATAAGATATAAGCGAGTCTGAAGGTCTGAGCTGAGTTTGGTGAAGCATTCAAGTTCTAGGCGGAGTCGATTTCTCATAATAATAATACATAATAATAATGTTTAAATATATGCTGGCTTTCTTAAGCCAACATAATAAAGAAAACTCAGAGAAACATCGACCAATTCCGTATGTAATAAAATTATATTAGTTTTATAATAAAACTAATAACACTTTAAAGGTATGCCGTGCTCTTCAACCGACATGATTTTAATTAATCCAAAACCTGCTAATTTTGTCCGTATTAATGTACGTTCACTGATTCTAGCTTCTCTCTTTTCTGTCTCTTTCTTTTCATGTGAACTGAGTAGGCTACACATGCTTACATTCATTAATATAAACTTTATTTCTGTTCAATTTTCAAAATGATTTATACGTCACACACACCTGCCTTTTGATGTAAATAAAAGACGAGAGTGGTAAATGTTACGGACATATTATCATGGTACAGTTCAGCCTATTATTGATTTTTATTTCCACTTCACTTTTATCCAAAGAAACGGAACTATTTGCACTGTATTTATCAATGGGAAATACATCATGCTAAAATAATCTGTCATATACTGCGGTTCACATTATTGGGGTCGCTTGCAAGTCTCAGCAGCACGAATTACGTGACCAGCAACATATTTCTGCTTCAAATATTGTGCGTAGTTTACAGTGAGTGGTGGTTTCGGACATTATTTTATTAAAGTGCATTTGTCAGTGCCTTATTCTGCCTGACAGAGAGAAAAGCTCGTCGTTTACTGAAGGCGGAGCGTTTCGACCAATAAGATGAAAGGGGCGTTTTAGCGCCGCCCACGTGTGCAAATGAATCGAGCCAAAATCTAATTTTTCGTTTTTTAAAATAAACTAAAAAACGAATAAACGAGCTGGTTTTCATTTCTCGTTATTCCATTCCAAACAGGAAATGAAATGATCAAAAGATACACGGGTCCGTGTACTTTTTCGTTCATTCATTATTCTATTTCGGAATGAAAGATGAAATTTAAAAAAGGGTGCAGCTTGGTTTTTTGTTTAAAAGAAAAAAAGCAGAAATGGCTGTATTTTGTTTTCCAAATGTATTGTTGTCATCAAATAATAGTATTAGAAAATTGGACGACATTTTCGATCGGTTTTTAATTTGTAATATTTATTTGTACGTTTATTGTATTTCATTTGACTGATCGCATCTTTACCCGGAAGTAAATTACACCGTCGTGCGAAGTATATACACTAGATAGATGTCGCCTTGGCTACGGCAGTTCATTGGAACGAATGCGTTATAAATAAATAAATAAATGAATGAATGAATGAATGAGCAAAACTTGGCCACTAAATATTTAATAGGCTAATCAGTTATTTTAATGATCACAATTAAAGTTTTAATGTTATTAAACTGAACAAGCGCAACATTCAGCATTCAATCAAATATTCTAAAAGATGTATTATTAATAATAATGTTATTTCAACATAATATCTCGTTATTTCGACATAATATGTGTGCGTGCAACAAGCAAGATGTGCATTTGAAGAGTTCAGATGCAAAAGCCTCTAAGTGCCATCTGAAATTTTCTTCTAGAATGATCATTTTTATCAAGCTCGTATATTTAAATTAAATAATTTCACTTAAATGGCAATAAATATTACCTATTAATTGTCATTTAAGTGAAATTACTTAACTTAAATATACAAGCTTGATAAAAATGAGCATTCTATGAGAAAATTTAAGATGACACTTAGAGGCTTTTGCATCTGAACTCTTCATTTGTAAATCCGGTGACGCGTGCAATGATTTTTATAGTGTTTTCTGACAGTGTCGACTCGGCTGCAAAGATGAAGTTGACGATCGCCATATAGTGAACGCGCCTATAGAGAGAAATGCACATAATGGATTACATAATCACAGAGTAGCCTTTTTCTTTTTTTCGTTTTGAATTATTTCGTTTAAAGACATTTCAAGCTTTGTGTATTTTATGTATTTCTCATGTCTGTGTGAGGCATACACTGAGTTTCGTTAAGTTAGGATGAGATGCGCTCCAGTGCAATGCAAGTGACCGCGCGGGCGCCTCCATGATAATATTATTGTCTGTTGTATTTGCTTAATATTTTGTATTTGCTTATATTGCCAGGCAATTGGTTGATGAAAAAATGATTAAAATTAAGATACAATTTATACAAAACGAAACTCACTTTAAAGAAAGGTTTTCTTCAAAACAAAACTTAATGAAGTGGTCAAAATCATGTCTGACCTGCTCCATGTCTCTCGATATATTGTGCAACCTATCTGCTGTTCACTTTTCATAAATCAACATACATAGAAAAAAACATGAAAAAAAAAAAAACATTATAATAACAAATATGAAACTAAATGTGCTTATTTAATGGCTACAACAGTATAGGCCTACAGACTCTCTATTTGTACAAATTTCTGCACATTCATTTAATTCTGAATTTTGCACACACGTGTTAAAAGGCATTTGTTCAAATCAAGTTCAGGATAATTGTGCGTTCATTTATTAATCATTATGATACTAAAATCATAACAAAATAGGCTATGCTATGTACAAAAAATTAGATGAGCCAATGAACTGCCGTAGCCAAGGCGACAACTATCTAGTGTATATACTTCGCACGACGGTGTAATTTACTTCCGGGTAAAGATGCCGATCAGTCAAATGAAATACAATAAACGTACAAATAAATATTACAAATTAAAAACCGATCGGAAATGTCGTCCAATTTTCTAATACTATTATTTGATGACAACAATACATTTGGAAAACAAAATACAGCCATTTCTGCTTTTTTTCTTTTAAACAAAAAACCAAGCTGCACCCTTTTTTAAATTTCATCTTTCATTCCGAAATAGAATAATGAATGAACGAAAAAGTACACGGACCTACTCGGACCTTTCATTAATACAGCTCGTTTAATACTTTTCTCTTGATTTACCCTGAATGAATGAAGTGAAATGAGACAACATGCCCCATAGGTGGAGTACATTATCACATGATCCTATGACAGATTAAAATGGTATCTGAACTAATCAAAAAATATAAAAAAGACAAAATAAAATATTTTGTCAATAAAATAAAATGAACTTTTTCATATAAAATAATGGCAATTTTAATCATTAAAAATACATTTTGACAACACACACACTGCAAAACACAGCTATACAGCATAGTTCAAAACATAATAATAATGAATAATTTCAGTCTTTATTCACCTTTTTCTCATGGTTTCTCAATAGAATTGATAAAAGTATAGAATAGAATATCATAGTTCTAATAGTAACATTCATTGTAACTCATTGTGACAGTATGCTTTAGTTAATTCGTGTGCACTTTAAACCGGTTTTGCTAGTTTAAACCCGGCGAGTGTTTCTGCATTAAACAACTATCTCTACTGTTAAATAACAGATGTAAGATTAAAATAATATCAGATTTGTCTTATTTTAAATAAACACAAAAAAACAGAGATGAAAAATTAACATGAGTAAGAAATGTTCATTTGCTCCACTAGTGGCAATAGTCATGAAATGCCATGTTATACTATTTTTGTCCACAAGAGGTCGGTAGAGACACCCAAAGCAGTGCAATGAAAACCGTATAGTTTGCCGATAGCGCTGCGGATCATCATAACCCGCGGGTCGGGCGGGCCAAGTAATAAAAAAAAAAACATTCTAATTAATCGAGGGTGGATGACAGATAAATCATTATAATGTGTTGAGTTTAATAAAGTCATCACTGTAAAACGCAATGAACGTGCGTCCCCGTTTTTTACTTTCGTTTTCAACAACGTAATTCTCCTCAGGGAAAACCAGTCAAGGAAAACATATCAGGGCTATACATTAACTTGTCCGGGAAACGTGTGTTGTTGTTGTTGTTGTTGTTGTTGTTTTTGTTGTTGTTGTTGTTTTTGAAGGGACACGTGAAAGAAAAGTGTACTTGCCCAACCGGACAAATGCCATGATTAAAATAATTTTTAACATAAAATAAAAAATAAAAAAAATTACTAGGGAATCACCGAAACCGCGAGGATGATTCTGGTTTTATTTCATTTAATGTAAGTGGCGATTGATAGCGCAGATCATGCGCATCTCACATGAACACTCAGCCATGTTTCAAACGCTGAATGATTCAGCGTTTTGAACGAATCGGTTGACTCAAAGATTCAATGGCCCATTGAATGAATCGTTTGAATGAATGACTCAATGACTCGCTCATTAACACGGTCGCCTGCCGCCTCCTACTGGCGGTTTAGTTTCAAAGTATCATTCTTTTCAACATTCCTTATTTGCTTATTCAAAAAAATATTTACACTCTCATAATCTCATTGAATACTATGGAAGCCCGTTTCCGCCACGTTGAGTAAAAAAAAAAAAAATTCTTTAAGTCATAATAATGAGAAACTTTCTCATAATAATGAGAAACTTTCTCGTAATAATGACTTAACATCTCAAAATAATGAGAAACTTTCTCGTAATAATGACTTAACATCTCGTAATAATGAGAAACTTTCTCGAAATAATGACTTAACATCTCGTAATAATGAGAAACTTTCTCGAAATAATGACTTAACATCTCGTAATAATGAGAAACTTTCTCGAAATAATGACTTAACATCTCGTAATAATGAGAAACTTTCTCGTAATAATGACTTAACATCTCGTAATAATGAGAAACTTTCTCGAAATAATGACTTAACATCTCGTAATAATGAGAAACTTTCTCGAAATAATGTCTTAACATCTCGTAATAATGAGAAACTTTCTCGTAATAATGACTTAACATCTCGTAATAATGAGAAAGTTTCTCGAAATAATGACTTAACATCTCGTAATAATGAGAAAGTTTCTCGAAATAATGACTTAACATCTCGTAATAATGAGAAAGTTTCTCGAAATAATGACTTAACATCTCGTAATAATGAGAAACTTTCTCGAAATAATGACTTAACATCTCATAATAATGAGAAACTTTCTCGTAATAATGACTTATTTTCTCGCACTTCTACGCATGCGCAAAGCAGCGGAGCAGAAGGGCGTGCCACACTATCGACATCCGCTGGTCAAAGCCGTGTAAATGCATCACAGCAAACATGGCACGCTCTGCAGTGAATAACATTAATGATTGATAAATGATCAGTATATGAGACGGGCTTCCATACTAGATAGTCTTTTATTCATTTGTAATATTCATTTGTATTTTTGTGTATGAACAAGTAACACAGAAGGGTGATCCATGGATTTCAAATAGATGGAGGAATGATAAGACAGCACACCTTTCCAAATCTGTTTAAGAACTTCATCTGGAAATCTGTGTAAGGGTCCGTTCATACAGAACGCGCTTTTTCATTGCTTTTCTAGGCATACGCGCACTAGACGGACGTTGCGCTCGCTCTTCTGCAGCGTCTCGCGCATGACACGGCGTTCTAAAAACGCGGCGCTCATTGAAAAGAAGTTCAGCTTTTAAAAACACGTCTCGACCTTGCGTTTTCCCCCATTCCACTGCCCACTTATGTTTAAATGTCCCCAAAGTCATAACATCTTAAAGGTGATTTCTGTATTGATATCTTCCAGATGAACCTGCACATCAAATATCCTAGAAGCATCTGCAAAATACGTGTTATATATTAACACACATACCCATATATTTTATGAAGATGTTACACTTAAACTTGACGAATAAATGTAATATTCCAACTTTAATCTGATAGTTTTGTAAATTCATGTAACAATTTCCATTGGTGTGCACCATAGGGTGTACACAAGCAGGCGTCCTTCGTTACCATGGTAACCGTCCTGCTTCTGGATTCCACTTTCACACCTTATCGTGCGCATGGAAAAGTATGGAAGATATAGGCCTACTGATGATGTTATTTAATGATACTACAGATTGCACTTAGTAGATCACACTGACTTTAATGAAAACAACTGTTTTGCAGAGCGTGCCATGTTTGCTGTGATGCATTTACACGGCTTTGACCAGCGGATGTCCCTAGTGTGGCACGCCCTTCTGCTCCGCTGCTTTGCGCATGCGTAGAAGTGCGAGAAAATAAGTCATTATTACGAGAAAGTTTCTCATTATTATGAGATGTTAAGTCATTATTTCGAGAAAGTTTCTCATTATTACGAGATGTTAAGTCATTATTACGAGAAAGTTTCTCATTATTACGAGATGTTAAGTCATTATTTCGAGAAAGTTTCTCATTATTACGAGATGTTAAGTCATTATTACGAGAAAGTTTCTCATTATTACGAGATGTTGTCATTATTACGAGAAAGTTTCTCATTATTACGAGATGTTTAAGTCATAATTACGAGAAAGTTTCTCATTATTTTGAGATGTTAAGTCATTATTACGAGAAAGTTTCTCATTATTATGAGAAAGTTTCTCATTATTATGAGATGTTAAGTCATTATTATGAGAAAGTTTCTCATTATTACGAGATGTTAAGTCATTATTATGAGAAAGTTTCTCATTATTACGAGATGTTAAGTCATTATTACGGGAAAGTTTCTCATTATTACAAGAAAGTTTCTCATTATTACGAGATGTTAAGTCCTTATTACAAGAAAGTTTCTCATTATTACGAGATGTTAAGTCATTATTACGAGAAAGTTTCTCATTATTATGAGAAAGTTTCTCATTATTACGAGATGTTAAGTCATTATTATGAGAAAGTTTCTCATTATTACGAGATGTTAAGTCATTATTATGAGAAAGTTTCTCATTATTATGAGATGTTAAGTCATTATTATGAGAAAGTTTCTCATTATTATGACTTAAAGAATCTTTTTTTTTTTTACTCAACGTGGCGGAAACGGGCTTCCATAGAATACAGTAATTTTTCAATGTAAATTATTTAATTTGATTGGTAACAGCCTAGTGTCTTATTATTCTAATTGAATGTATTGATCAAATTTAAGAATTTGAAATGAAAGATGGAGCATGCATTTAATAAAATTAGGGAAAAAATGCCCTTTATAAAGGTTAAAAAATATAACCTTTAATAGTTATAATAACCTTATAATAGTTCTTCATAGTTCTAACTGGTAATTTATTAATTTATACTTCGTGAGAGAAAATAAAAATCAGTTTTCTCACCTGCCTCCATCGCTTTCACAACAAGACGAAAGTGGAGGCCGATTGTTTGTTTGTTTGTTTGTTTGTTTGTTGTTAGATTATAAATGATGCGGATCAGCGTCGCGAATGAACATTAGTTCAGCTCCACCCACTGCTGTTCTGCCTTGTCTGTTTACCGTAACCATAGTGACGGGAACAGAGGAAGTGACGACATTCACTTAAAGTCACCATGAATTCAAAATTGATCATATTTTTTTAACAGAATATTACAATGTTTATCATTATTCTTATTGTTTAATTCGTGTGCACTTTAATCTTTAATCAATAAATTTAGCATCAATTCTCCCTCTTTTTTAATGAAAGAATGAAAAATTAGCATGAGTGAGAAATGTTCATTTGCTCCATCTAGTGGCAATAGTCATGAAATGCCATGTTATACTATTTTTGTCCACAAGAGGTCGGCAGAGACACCCAATGCAATGCAATGAGTTATTTTGTGGTTTTTGTGTTTAAATTAAAGAATGTGGAAAATGTGCTTTTTTGTGTGTTGTTTTCTGAGGAGAATTGCGTTGAAAACGAAAAGAGTAAAAATGTCCAGCTTTCTTGACGTTAGAGGAACGTGTTTTAAAAGGTATAATGTTCCTGAAACGTTCTTGTTGAAACGTGACATTCCAAGAACATAAAAATGTCCAGTTTCCTGAATGTTACTAGAATGTTATTGAAAGGTTAGTGTGATGTTCCTGAAACATTCTTTCAATCATCTTTCGAACGAGTAATAAGAACACAAACTACAACTTTATTCAGACACAGCCTTGAACTGAAGATAAAAGACATTAACTCTCTGAAGATCTGACTAAACAACTCCACAAACAGCATTACCAGCTTCACTTTTTATTGCTAACCAGACTGACTTTATTTACTGTCACAGAGAATGCAGAGAAGATGTAGAGAAGGCTTTTGACTGGGTGGAGTGGAAATACCTCTTTTACACACTAGAGAAATTTGGTTTTGGTGATAACTTCATTTCTTGGGTGAGGTTATTATATTCCGCCCCCCAAGCGTCTGTCAGAACCAACAATACCCGTTCTGACTATTTTCCCTCCACCGCGGTCCACTCGTCAGGGATGTCCCTTGAGTCCACTCCTCTTCGCTATTGAACCCCTTGCTATTGCACTGAGGGTTAATTCAACTATAAAAGGTATAAAAAGAATGGGTACAGAGCAAAAAGTGTCTTTGTATGCGGATGATCTCCTCCTTTATATTTCTGATTTAGCTAGATCGATAACGGCAGCTCGTAATATTTTGAAATCATTTGGTTACAAATTAAATCTGATCAAGAGTGAAATTTCTCCACTGAATTCTGCAGCTAGGGACTATAATTTTCCATTTATGATTGCACACCATAGATTTACTAATCTTGGAGTCTGCATCATCACGGATAAATTCAAAGATCTTTTCAAATTTAACTTTGCTAATTTGTTACTCCAGATGGAGAAAGATTTTGAGCGCTGGTCTTTGCTTCCCCTATCCTTGGCTGGAAGAATTAATTCAGTTAAAATGAATATTCTTCCCAAATTCTCCTGTTATTTTCAGTCTATACCCATTTTCCTGCCTGAACACTTTTTTTCGTAAAATTGATTCCCTGATCCTAGGATTTATCTGGAATAAAAAGATACCCAAAATTCTTAAGACATTCCTTCATAGACCCAAAATACTTGGGGGAATGGCTCTACCTAATTTACAATTTTATTATTATTGGGCTTCAAATCTCAGAGTCATGCAATACTGGTTAAATCAGGATCAGGATGGTTTAATATGGAGGCTACTTCATGCATGCCCACTTCACTGACATGCCCCCATTAAATGCTCTTCGTCTCCCTATACTAAAAATGTCATTGTTAAAACTACGCTGAGAATCTGGAGGCAATTCAGACACCACTTTGGATAACAAACCTATTCTATCTTCGCACCTGTAGCAGCAAATGTTGCTTTCCCACCATCATTGATGGATAGCACTTTTTCACAGTGGTCAGCACTGGGCATTATAACATTTAACGATCTATATATAGATAATGTCTTTGCATCTTTCTGCCTATACACCACTTTTTTAGGTATTTGCAGGTTCGTAGCTTCGTTCGAGACATGCACCCTCAATCTCCCTAGAGCTACTCCTATTGACTTTTTTTTCAAGCCCACCCATATTATGAAGGGTATGATCTCATATCTTTATAATGCCATTTGCACTTTGCCCAGCACTTGCAACTATTAAATCTCAGTGGGAGGAGGACATTGGAGAAAACATGTCAGAAGAACAGTGGAAAGTGTGCACTCTTCATCTTTTTGTGCCAGACATGCTCTGATTCAGTTTCAAATTCTCCACCGTACCCACTGGACCAAAGCTAGACTGTCAAAAATATATCCTGAAGTGGATCCCACATGTGACCGTTGTCACCAGGCCCACGCAACTACTGCACACATGTTTTGGTCCTGTCCCTCCCTACAAAATTAATTTTTAAAACATTATCTGAAGTTCTAACAAATCATATTGAACCTCTGGCTTTCACTGCTTTATTCGGTACTCTTCCCACTTCTCTTGATATGCCCAAATACAAGTCTGACTTCGTAGCCTTTGTCACACTGCTGGCAAGGCGTTTAATTTTATTAAACTGGAAATCGACTCATTCTTTATGGATTCAAGATATTTTCCATTTTATTAAGCTAGAAAAAATCAGACACACAATGAAGAGATCCTCGGATAATTTCAATAGAATTTGGGGATCTTTCCTAGGATATGTAGGGAAATGAAAGGCCTTCATTCACCTGACTACACATCTCCTCTGGTAGTAATTATTTCCCTCCCCCGGTATATAGATTGGTGCCCTGCTTTAGGGATATGTCGGCTGTGCTCAGGATGTTTAGCACCTTTTTGTACCTGTGAAATTATTATTATTTTTTAAATTATTATTATTTTATTCATTTATTTATAGTTTTGGATGACCAAGCTTTATGTTTTTTTTTTTGTTGTTTTTTTACTATTTGCTTGTCTTACTATCTTGTTGTTATTATTATTATTAATATTATTATTGTTCTTTTTTTCTAGTATTAATTTTATTATTTTGTTATTTGTTGTGTGGATCCTTTTATTAACAATATATACAGTGTATATATTGTATATATATATATATACTCCCCCGGTATATAGACTGGTACCCTGCTTTAGGGATATGTCAGCTGTGCTCAGTATGTTTAGCACCTTTTTGTACCTGTGATTTTATTTTGTATATATTTTTTTTTTTATTCTTTTTTTTTTTTTTTTTTTTATTCATTTATTTATATTATAATATTATAATATAATATAATATTATTATTGTTCTTTTTTTCTAGTATAAATTGTATTATTTTATTATTTGTTGTGTGGATCCTTTTATTAACAATATATATGAAGGTTATATAAGTATATGTTTTGTAAGTGTATGTTATATTTTGTTTAAATGGAAAATTTAAATAAAATGAGGAAAAAAAAAAAACATTTGCAAACCAGTAAGTGCAATTCTCCAAACAATTCATACAAACAGCAAGAACAATGGATTATCTGCAAAAGCCTAAAAACCCTTAGTTCACCTCTCAAAAGTCAGTATTTATGTCAGTGAACTCTGCCATCAGAATGACAAGTCCTTGAGTCATTGTTCACAAACAAGATAAAACAATATTACATTTTAACAAAAAAAAGCACATTTTCCACATTCTTTAATTTAAATACAAAATAACTCATTGCATTGCTTTGGGTGTCTCTGCCGACCTCTTGTGGACAAAAATAGTATAACATGGCATTTCATGACTATTGCCACTAGATGGAGCAAATGAACATTTCTTACTCATGTTAATTTTTCATCTCTGTTTTTTTTTTTGTGTTTATTTAAAATAAGACAGATCTGATATTATTTTAATCTTACATCTGTTATTTAACAGTTGAGATAGTTGTTTAATGCAGAAACACTCGCTTTTCGTTTTCAACAACGTTTTCGTTTTCAACAACGGAAAACCAGTCAAGGAAAACATATCAGGGCTCGACATTAACGCTTGTCCTTGTCTTTTTTAATTAAAGAAGCAAATGTTAAATTGTACATAATTTATTTATTTATTTATTTTATTTTATTTTTTTGACATAAATTTTAAAAAAAAGTGTTTACAGATAGGGGAGAGCGGGGCACAACCTTACGCTTTTAGACTTTCTCAGTTTGTGTAAATCTACTTAAGGTTCAGAGTATTTATTTTCCCCTTAATTTCACACGTCTTGTAGTGGTTTTGTGTCATTAATACAGCATATACTTTTCTCTTGATTTACCCTGAATGAATGAAGTGAAATGAGACAACATGCCCCGAGTAGACATTATCACATGATCATATGACAGATTCAAATGTTATCTGATCTAATCAAAAAATATACAAAAGACAAAATAAAATATTTTGTCAATAAAATAAAATTATTAACTTTTTCATATAAAATAATGGCAATTTTAATCATTAAAAATACGGAGAATTTGTTCCTCATAGATGAACAGTTCAAAATGATATGTGATGCAGAATTAACAATCGAAGAGCTTGATTCTGCTGTTATGTGTTTGTCATTGGATAAATCACCTGGCCCAGATGGTATTACGTCTAATTTTTAGCGCCATTTTTGGAACTTATTAAGGGAATTTATTTTTGCAGCTTTTCAGGAAATCACTAAAACCGTGGTTTTGCCTAATTCAATGAGACAAGGCCTAATCACGCTTATTCACAAACCAGGAAAAGACTCTAGATTGTTGGACAATTTACGACCTATACCTTTACTAAACAATGACTATAAATTACTAACCCAAATATATAATAATTGCTTAAAACTTGGTTTATCAAAAATGATTGGGGAGACACAAACTGGATTCATTAGAGGCCGTTCTATAACAATATTCGACTGGTTTTGGACTTGCTGGAGTATAATCAAGAAACAGAGGATGATGGGGTTATTTTATTTTTAGATTTCTATAAAGCCTTTCATATGTTAGAACATTCATTTATTTTTAAATGTTTGAAAATGTATGGGTTTGGTTAACATTTTTGTAATGTTATTCAGTTATTCTACACAAATACCAATAGTTCAGTGGCCCTACCAACAGAATCAGGGTATCTTCCGTCCATTTCATTTCCTATTTGAAATGAAATAAGCAGAAACGAGAAACGGCGCCTTTATTCGTTTTTTCGTTTTTTCCAAAAAACGAAAAAACGAGATTTCGGCTTGATTTTTCGTTTTTTAGTTCACAGACAAAAAACGAATTATGACTTCAAAATTCGTTTTGCACATGTGGACGGTCATGAGGCGCCCCTGTCAGGCGATTGGTCAAGAAAATCTGAGCATGTGACGTCATCGGTAGTTCCCCAGGTTTATTCAACAAAATAATAGTCGGGGGTTGAAAAATGGCGGCGTGAAGTTGACAGTGTGAGTGAATCAGTCCGTGGACAATTGTGCTTAAACTTGTAATTTAGAATGCATCTCATTTAATACCACATTTATTTCTACTCGAAATCACTTTTTGATTATTTAGGGGTCTGTTTTGTTATGTTTTATTTTATTTTTGGGATGTTCGTTGTCGTGAATTAGGCCTACATTCGAGTTACGTGCTCGAACCGTTAGAAGAACTTTTTGAATTATGACAAAAGGAAAAAAACGTAGATCCAAGCTAATGGATTCATCTTTAGATCTCGGTGCAAATGTTACTGTGGACTTTGACTCGTGCTCGGGTTCAGTTGTTCCTCTACCTGAAACTCCGATTAAGGAACCATTGCACAAAAAAGGCAGGAATGATGATGATGAAGATATGCATTCCCCTTTAGCCGTGATGATAATAACATCTCTCAAGTCCGTCATCAATGAAAGAGCCGACATCCTTGATAAAGGCATTGAAGAGGTAAAGATATCAGTCGAATTTCTGGCTGAAGAAATTAAAGATGTAAAGAGGAATGTGGAGCGAGTTGATAAGCGGGTGACTGAAATTCGAATCAGTGAATTGGAGAATAAAGTACAGGATCTCTCCAGATATAAGAGGAGATGGAATCTGCGCCTCCATGGTTTACCCGAACAACCAGGAGAAGACATCAGGCAGAAAGTTCTGGATATATGCGAGGCTGTTGTCCCAGCTTTTGCTGGTAAGTCTCACGAGTTAATCGATGTGGTGCACCGTTTGGGAAGAGTGAGGATCGACGGCACTCTGCCCCCTGGTCCAAAAAAAACTCGCGGAATTATTCTTCAGTTCACAATGCGTCATTTTCGGGATGCTCTCTGGAAAGCCGCAAAGAACTCTCCTTATCTTGCTACGCACCACTTGCGTTTCGCAGAAGACTTGACCCCCGAGGATCGCGTGCAGCGTAATAAACTTTGGCCACTTGTTGAGAGAGCCCGGCAGCAAGGGAAACGTGCTTATTTCGTTGGTCCAAAGGCGTACGTTGATGGCAAAGAACTTCATTTGCAAGACATGGAGGTCGTTGAATGATTTGAATTAGCTGCTAGTTGGTGTTACTAGCGGTATGGTTCTCTCTTTTTGTCATGGTTTTTGAAGTAACAGTTCTCAATTTTCTAAATGCTTACTGAAAGATAACAGACTGCATTTCTCTCTCTCTCTCTCTCTCTCTCTCTCTCTCTCTCTCTCTCATATGACCACAACCGTTTATTTACAAGTAATTGTTTATTTACAGAATGCTGTGGACTGACTCACTTGTTACAGTTTTGGTGTTAGTGTCACGGGTGACAGAAGAATGCTTGGAAAAGCGGAACCCTTTTTCCATGTTCCCCGAGGGGATTATTTTGGTGTAACACCTTACTCCGGTTCCGGGTGTAGCCGAGGCATTGCCCGCCTTGATTACCGCTGATGCACGGCAGGTGTGAGAGAGAGGAGCGGCGTTTGTACAGGCTTTTCGCTTCACAAGAGGAGGATAAAGGAGCCGTTCAGGAGAGAAGAGTGGGGATGGTTGGGTTCAGTCGGTGAAGACGGTTGCTGGTGGTGTAATTGCTGGTCGGTGTTCCTTTGACTAGTTGTTCGGCTGGGTCTCTGTCGTCGCGTCTGGGGGTAGAAGATCTCCTGTTTGGGCGCTTACATTGAATGCGGTAATCCTGGGAATTCGTGTAAGTGAAGAACTGCCATTGGAGTCTGTCGTTTAGAGCTGTTTGTGGAATACTACTGGATTGAACTGCTGCTTGGATCTGTGCTGGAAGAGGAAGAGAGAAAGATAAGTGAATTAATTACATCATTGAATCAAATGTAAAGCTTGAAGAAAAGACTGTGAATGTGAAATTTACTATTGAGGAGGACGTCTGTTTCAGATATACTGGAGAAGAACTGAGAGTTGAATATTCCCAATGAAATGCATGGATGAAGCGAGGCTTCTGATCAGCCCTACTGTGTGAGTGATTTGCAGTTGTTTGCCTTACCTGATGCACGCCGAATTAATGCTGTGGATTTGTAGTGAACACGAGTGCTGTGTGCTATGCTGAGAAAAGTCTCCCAACGCCTGCTTTCATTCTTGTGAAATGATCTACTTGTCTCCATCCAAATTCCAGAACGAAACAACTGAACTGGTGAAGTAATGCTTTGTATTATCTTCTCTTCCACTGAGTATTGTTGTGGAGTATTCCTCATTGAAGGCTCTTGTTAATCCTCTCTTTTTCTCTGAAATTACAAGTCTCGGGAAAAAAACGTATGGCTGCGGAAAAGTCCGAACTATTATACCTACTGACTGAGCTCTGAAGAGGTACAACCTCGCTGGTAAAGCCGCCTATTGAGTCTCTCGCGAATGTCTGGTGAAAGTGTTTGATGCTGGGAGAAGGATCCTGAAGACTGCAGCAACGCTGTGAAGTGAGTTTTAAAGTCACAATTTCCCCTTCATGTCATGATAAGAGAATCTGCTGTTGAGAGAAGAAACATTACTTGTTACTTACCGTCTGAGTCCTGCAGATGTGCAGCAACGCTGTGAAGTGAGTTTTAAAGTCACAATTTCCCCTTCATGTCATGATAAGAGAATCTGCTGTTGAGAGAAGAAACATTACCTGTTACTTACCGTCTGAGTCCTGCAGATGTGCAGCAACGCTGTGAAGTGAGTTTTAAAGTCACAATTTCCCCTTCATGTCATGCTAAGAGAATCTGCTGTTGAGAGAAGAAACATTACCTGTTACTTACCGTCTGAGTCCTGCAGATGCGCAGCAACGCTGTGAAGTGAGTTTTAAAGTCACAATTCTCCTTTCATGTCCTGATAAGAGAATCTGCTGTTGAGAGAAGAAACATTACCTGTTACTTACCGTCTGAGTCCTGCAGATGCGCAGCAACGCTGTGAAGTGAGTTTTAAAGTCACAATTCTCCTTTCATGTCCTGATAAGAGGATCTGCTGTTGAGAGAGGAAACATTACCTGTTCCTTACCGTCTGAGTCCTGCAGATGTGCAGCAACGCTGTGAAGTGAGTTTTAAAGTCACAATTTCCCCTTCATGTCATGATAAGAGAATCTGCTGTTGAGAGAAGAAACATTACCTGTTACTTACCGTCTGAGTCCTGCAGATGCGCAGCAACGCTGTGAAGTGAGTTTTAAAGTCACAATTCTCCTTTCATGTCCTGATAAGAGAATCTGCTGTTGAGAGAGGAAACATTACCTTTTACTTACCGTCTGAGTCCTGCAGATGCGCAGCAACGCTGTGAAGTGAGTTTTAAAGTCACAATTTCCCCTTCATGTCATGATAAGAGAATCTGCTGTTGAGAGAAGAAACATTACCTGTTACTTACCGTCTGAGTCCTGCAGATGTGCAGCAACGTTGTGAAGTAAGCTTTTAGAGTCACTGTCCCACCATTGTGCCCGACGACGTATCTGATACTGAGAAGAATACATTACCTGTTACTTACCGTCTGAGTCCTGCAGATGTGCAGCAACGTTGTGAAGTAAGCTTTTAGAGTCACTGTCCCACCATTGTGCCCGACAACGTATCTGATACTGAGGAGAATACATTACCTGTTACTTACTGTCTGAGTCTTGCAGATGTGCAGCAACGCTGTGAAGTAAGCTTTTAGAGTCACTATTGCACTATTGTGTCCCGAAGACCGTGAAGAATCGACCCAGCGGCTACTCCGGTCAAATAGCCCTAGAAGAAAAGAGTTGCTTATTCTTTTCCCAAGTTGATTGTTATTCAATAAAGATTGTTACTTTGAACTCAATTACTTGCCTCCTCTTTTGTCCATTTGTTGCGTGCCTGTGGTGTCAGCTGCTCACGGTGGTGTCTGGAGTCAGGGGCGGCTGGTCATCCGAGTCCGCCCCGGCCTGCACCGGTGACATTAGGCTGTTGTTCTAATGTTTCCTAAATTTTCTGTTTGCTCAATTAACGCACGAGGGTTACGTAACGATGTCAAACGTAAAGCTATTTTTCTGTATGCTAAATCTCTTAGCTCTGATTTTTGTTTTATACAGGAGTCTCATGCAAACTCAAGCGATTTTAAGTTTTGGAAATCACAATGGGGTGATGAGTTGTTTTCTTCATATGGTTCTAATCTTTCAGCAGGAGTCATAACGTTAAAGCACAAGTTTAAGGGTAAAATAATAGTCAATTTCTGATCCTGAAGGTCACTTTCTTTTTTTATTAGTTACCTTAAATGATTGTATCTTTGTCCTCGGTAACATTTATGGATTTAACACGGCAAAAAATAACTTGAATCTGTTTAATTTGTATAGAAACACACTTAGACTATTTTAAATCGAAATATTCTAATTTGCTTATTATTTTGGGTGGAGACTTTAACCAAACTATGAACAGCTCTTTAGATAGATCACCACCTAGAATTTCTAATGGATCATCAGATCTCTGTAAATTGATTTCCCGTTTTGGTCTGACAGACATTTGGAGGGAAAAACATCCGCATGCTTCACAATTTACCTGGGGCCTGTACCATGAAGGTAGCTGAACAAACTCGGGGTTACAGGATAAGTTTTGAGTTGACAAAACCAAACCGATGCAATCAGGCTTTATTGGTACCATGATGCAGCTCATCAACTTTCTCTGTCAACTCAGGCTTTGATCCTCAAGCTATGATTACTCCACGCGCGCGTGCACATAAAAGAGTGACGTCGACACTGAACAACCAATCGCGGGTCGCGATTTTTCCGCGGAGGAGCAAGAGATAATCATTCATAATTACAATGAATTTAAATATGTATTTCAAGCTCGAAACAATACGGTCTCTGCGGCCAAAGCAAGAGAAGACTGTTGGAGAAAGATTGCTGATTGTTAATGTGTAAGTTAAACAAATACGTTATATATTTATGTAAAATTATGTATGTATGTGTAGCCTATACGTGTAATATAGCCTATTAGCCTATAGTCTATTTTTATAATATATAAAAATGTGCATGTACCGGTACTAAGAAAAATTTATATTCATTGATTTTTAGATGCAACCCCAACTCCAAATGTTCTTGGCAGCAGATAAAGACAAAATATAAAAATATAATTCAAAGTGGTGAGTATTTACCACAACCTTTTATTACTTTTGTGAACATTTTATCACAAACACTTGTTTGCAGAAAACAGAAATAAAGAATTAAATTCAGAAAACCAGAATACACTGGTGGAGGAGTTGGCTCTGAGTAGGCAATAAGGGACGGCCGATTATGGATGGGATTACAGGTGCTGTACAATCTGACCCTGGTGCTGGCTCCTCTAAGCAAGTAACACTGGGTACGTGTGCAATACATTACTACTTTTAAGTTTTAAATATGGCTGACTATGTTCTGCAGTAGAGGGAAATACAGTGTCCCTGTTGAAGCCAGCACACATACACACACAGTCTCCCACACAGATGTCAGTATGCAGCAGACAGAACACCAAACATAACCTGCTTTACAACAGTTATGCTTTACATTGGCATATTTTTATTTATTAGGGTGGAGGAAATGATGAAGACACTCTGTCTGTGTGTTCTCAGACTGTTGCTGATGTGAATGCACTGGGCTTTTTATTATGGCAAACATTTGAATGTGTGGCATAAAAAAGGGACTGGCCCTTACACATCTCTTTTATTGTAAGATTTTTCACAACCTGTCCCAGAAACTGAGGCCTCTACCTCAATGGGCTTCAGTGCTTATTAAAGTATCTCAATGGGATAAAACTGATCTCAGTATGTATATAGTTATATAGTATATATATATATATATATATATATATATATATATATATATATATATATATATATTAGTATAACTTATTTAACCAAGTAACACTTTAGTATGAATATTTATTAATGCAACTTTCTCTTGCTCTCTTTCTCCCTCCCATCCCACAAAACCAATAAAACAGTTTGAGACATATCTGCAGTCAATGTGCTTTTATTAAGTGTAATATTGTAATTGTAATATATATATGTAATATATATCTGCACCAGCTGGGTGGTCAAGTGTGATCGGGTCAGTTTCATCGGGGAGAAGCTGGTTTTATGGTGTTTCTCGCTCCTTTCTACTGGTGGCTATATTGTGCAGAATGGCACATGCAGCCACTATCTGTGATGCCCGCTCTGGTGACTCTTAAGGGCCGAACACAGTTGAAATGTGCCTTTAGGATGCCAAAGGTCATCTCTATCTTCACTCTGGTTTTACTGAGGGCCACACTGAAGCGGTGCTGTGGCCCTGTCTGAGGGTCATGATAGGGGGTTATTGTGTAGGTTTTTCTAGCTCAGTTCAAATTAACAGTGTTTTGTATTGTACCAAATTTAACTTGCTTTCCTCAAAGCGCTGACACAACACCGACTCACGGAAAATTCGTGAGACAAGCACTGGAGCCAGGCCATTTGGCATCCAAACTTGATCATATATGTTCATGACCACAAGTCGTCTGCAGATGAAATGTTTAGTAAATCATTGTTATATCTGTTAATGTTACTATTAATTTAAAGATTCATCTCACAGAAAATAATCATCTCACATATTCACATCATCTCTACCTGAACATTATGGCTGTGATAGGACTTCCTATTAACATAATCTGCCTCATTCCTAGAGCAGTGGAGATTGGAGCAATAGACTGCATACATGTTGCAATGACTCTAGGGAATCCTATCATAAGATTAACAGAAGAATAATAAAAAGAAGATTCAAAATAATTCTTAACATGTAGGCTATTATATATTGTATAGTACACTTGTGAAATTTGCTTTAAAAAAAAAGTGTTCATGTGATGTCACCCTATCAATATATCTTACTGGCAATTTTATAAAAGCCCTCTTTTATGGACATGGTCGATAAATGTCCGGGGAACACTAATGAAACTTTTCATGTACTCCTGCAGAGCGAGGACCACCTTGGTTTGACTAACCGTGTTTTCCCCTATAGCTTCTGTGCGTCACCCACCGTGCAAGAATGTACCACTTGCAAAAGAAAACAAAAAACAAACAAAAAAAAAAATATTTTTTTATATACCGCGACGCAATATTTGCGGTACAGTAAGTGCATGAATTCGACGTGTTAAATTCTTTATGTGCGGCTCAAGAAGTTCGCAAAGATAAGACATTCCTTCCGCGGAAAATCTGTATCTTTCAAACAAGTAACTATCAGTTAAGGCAAGGGGATTTTGTCTGGCTAAAAACTCTTTCTCTACGAAGTGCTCGTCAAACAATTTGCGCTGAGATGTCCACCGGATTTGGAAGAAAAGGTGAAGTCATTGCAACAGCAGACACTGGGAATAAGTTACGTCACCTATGTTTCTTTGCTCTCAGCTGATTGGTCAAACTTCAGTCTGAGATCTCGAATCCAGAACATAACCTGCCCCGGAGCAGGTTAGCCGTGCAGCGTAAGATACCATGGCAACGAACACCGATTAAAACCGAGCTACTTTCATAGTACCTAAAACCCAGGGTTGGCGGAAACTAAGCTGAAACATAGCTGGCTAGCCACCTAATCCGGCTTCATGGTACAGGCCCCTGGTCTAACAGCTCTGGTTCATTGAGGTCTAGGATTGACTTCTGGTTAATATCTGACTCTTTATCTGATTATGTCAATAAGGTTGAAATTTTGCCTTCTCCACTGTCCGATCATCAATCTATTATTCTGTCTTTTGATAACCCATCTTACTCAAGAACATATAGTTCATATTGGAAACTAAACTCTGCTTTATTAGAGGATGAGGAAACTTGTCAATCTGTAATTTCTAAAATTAATTTATTTTTTTAATAAAGCTCAAGCTGAAAAGAATTTTAGTTCTAATTGGGAACTATTAAAATACAACATTAGATTATTGTTATTCAAAGTTGGATCTCAAAAAGCCAAGCAATACAAATTAGAGGAACTTAACATTGTTAAAAGAATTGTCTGTCTCTCCTGTATCCCCTTTGAAAATGTATCAGTTGTCCAGAAAATAGAATTGGCTGAACTTCAGAACTCATTAGATAACTTGTATATATGTAAAGCAAAGGGTGCTTTTGTTCGTTCAAGAAGGAGATGGATGGAAGAGGGAGAAAGAAATTCCAGTTATTTCTTTAGGTTAGAGAAACAGCGTAATCATCTCAATTCTATCAATAGTCTTAACTTAAACGGAGTAGTCTTAAAAGATCATAAAGACATTTCTAAGTATTGTGAAGAATTTTATAAAAATCTTTATCGTTCTAGACACTCTCAACAAAATTTTGACTTATTTTTTAATTCTCTTGACTCAGACCGTATTTCCAAAATTGATGATATTGGGAAAAATCTGTGTGAATCTCCTATTCAATTGAAAGATATTTCTGAGGCGATCGACAAGCTGAAACTTAATAAGTCTCATGGAAATGATGGTCTGACCACAGAGTTCTATAAGAAATTTTCAAATATTCTTTCTCCATTTCTTCTCCAAGTGTATTTAGAAAGCCTACATAAGGGAACTCTCCCATGTTCTATGACTCAGGGTGTTATAAATTTGATCCCTAAGCCACAAAAGGATCCTTCTCAACTTGAAAATTGGCGACCTATAAGCTTATTAAATAATGATTACAAAATACTAGCCTCGATTTTTGCTAAAAGAATTAAATGTGTTTTAGATAATATAATTGATGACTTTCAGTCGGGTTTCATGAAAGACAGACTTATCTCAAATAATATTAGACTTGTTCTTGATACTTTAGATTATTCGGATCTGATCTCTGATGACGGTTTCTTGCTTTTTCTTGATTTTTATAAAGCTTTTGATTCTGTTGAGTTTCCTTTTATTCTTAAATCTTTGAATATTTTTGGTTTTGGCCCAAACTTTATCAATGCAATTCAAACTTTGTATAATAACGCCAATGCTTCAATTAAATTACAGCAAGGTACTACTAATAGATTTAATATAGATAGAGGCATCCGTCAAGGCTGCCCAATATCGCCGTATCTTTTTCTGCTTCCAATGCAATTATTAGCCTTCCATATTCAAAATAGTAATCTGAAAGGTATCTCTGTTGCAAACCAATCAATTTTAATAAGCCAATTGGCTGATGACACCACTCTATTTCTAAAAAATAAAGAACAAGTTTCTGTAGCCTTAAATATAATTGATCTCTTTTCATCTGCTTCTGGTTTAATACTTAATATTCACAAATGTGAACTTTTACCTATTAAAGATTCCACTGATGATAAAGTATGTGACATTCCAGTCAAATCCGAAGTGAAATACTTGGGTATAATTATTTGTAAAGATCAAAAAAGAAGATCAATGCTAAATTTTGAACCTCTTATTCTTTCTATTCAACGCAAATTTAATTCTTGGTTACAGCGAGATCTGTCTATATCAGGTAGAGTGTTACTTTCCAAAGCAGATGGGTTATCTCGGGTCATCTATCCTGCAATGGCTCTGGATGTTCCTGTGGAGATTTCTAGAACGCTGGACAAAATGATAGTAAACTTTGTTTGGAAATCTAAAAAACATTTAATTAAAAAGAGTGTTATGATAGCTGATCGGACAATGGGTGGTTTTGACTTAGTGGACTTTTCCACTCTTAATAATTCTTTCAAGGTTAAGTGGATAAAATCTTTCTTGAACAATCCTACATCTTTTTGGAATATTATCCCAAATTATATTTTCAGTTCAGTTGGGGGTTTGCATTTTTTGTTACGCTGCAACTATGACATTTCTAAAACAACTTTAACTCTTTCTAGTTTTCATAAACAGGCTTTAATATGCTGGTCCCTGATATATAAGTATACATTTTCTCCGCATAATTATTTTATTTGGAACAACCAAAATATTAAATATAAAAATAAATCTCTTTTTTTAAACAATTGGTTTGATAAAAATATACTTTTAGTGAGTCAACTTTTAGATGAAAGGGGTGTCTTGCTCTCTTATGAACACTCTTTTCCAGTCCCCCCAAGAGAATATGCCATTGTTTTTGGGGCAATTCCTGATTGTATAAAACCTTTAGTCAATCCTGGCCCTAAAGGTCCTTTATGCTCTCCACCTATATTTGACAACACTAATTTATTTGTTGATCAAACTCCTTTCAGCAGATTGTCAAACAAGAAAATTCGCTCAATTCTTAACAAGGATCAGATTTCTTTACCTGCTTGTGTAAGCTTTTGGAACAACAAATTTGATAATAATATAGTATGGGAAGATTTCTGGCTCCTTCAGAAAAAGTTATTTTTATCTAATAAAGTTGTTGAAGTATCTTTTAAAATTATTCATAATTGCTATCCAGTTAATTATAATTTTGCTAAATTTAATAATAGTATCTCCCCCTTGTGCACCTTTTGTCATCAGGTTGTTGAGACAATTACTCATTTATTTTGGGAATGTATGTATTGCAAAATATTTTGGGTTGACTTTTCAAATTTTGTTAAAAGATATATGTCTGTAAACTTTTGTATAAGCCAAAAAATTGTGTTTTTTGGTGACTCTCTGAAAGTAGACCCTTATCATTTTAAATTTATTCTCAACTTATTACTTTTTCTTGCCAAATTTTATATTCACAAGTGTAAGTTTTCAAAGAAAACTCCTTCCTTTTTCATTTTTAAGAAAGATTTTGATATATATTTGAACTCCTTGAGGAATTCTAAAAACTCTGCTGCTTGTAAGACTCTACGTTGGTGTCAATCATTTAGCCTAAGCTAGCTTAATATTCTTTATGTTTATGTAATGTAACCCTCTTTTTCTGTGTATTGTTTATATGCTCATTTATTGCTCATTTATGGTTGTTTTGTATTTGTTATTGCATAATAAAAAAATAAAAATAAATAATAATAAAAATAAATAAATAATAGTCCTATGGCTCTGCGTACCGCATATTAAACTGTTCAGGGCAGGTCCTGGGCTTACTTATGTGCAACTTAACGCGTTTCAGAGAAATATTTATATATCAGAAATATTAAATATTAATCTGCACCCAGACGGTTTTATTAGCTGTGCAGAGTTAAATCTGTGTGGTGAAGCACAATGAATGTTCAGTCAAGTGTAGCATATAGCCTACGCAGCAGTAACGCTCAGTTTTGGACAAGGGGTGGTTATTGCAAATACTGTAATGCAAAACTGCTGATGGTGGTGGGTACCGCGATGATGGTAAATAAAATTGTACTGTAACTGTAGCTAATCATAGCCGCGAGAGTGAGACAGCGATATGATTGACAGGACGATAGCGGAGGAAAAAGCGCAAGATTTTGTTAGTAAAGAAATATTTATTTGTTTAATATAAAAGTGAGTTTGTCTTTGAAAACAACAACAACAAAAAGGTGAAATAACAGTGTGATCACAAAACTGAGCGTTCGTTTTATTTGAAATTTCCAAATATATTTTATTTATTTGTTATCCTATGCTGTTGTTTTTCTGTCTTAATCGTTTTGTTAATTCAAGTTTAATACTATGCAGGAGTTTTTTTTATTGTAGCCTACTATTTTATTGTTGTTGTGTTTTCATTAAAAAATAACAATGAACCGCATTCGTTTGAAAGGTTAATCAATAGGTCTTTCATTTACTTGTGTTATCTCATCCGTCTTATTCGCTTTGTTAATAACGAATAGGCTAATGTTAATTAAAATTGTTCAAAGAGTGGAGGAAGATGTTGTCAAACATTAAAAAAATCTAAAATAAGCGCTATATGCTGAACGTACCCTCGTGCACTGTTCGATTTCCGTGTAGGCTACTTACGGAGCGGGTCAAATTGACAAATTGTTTTTTTAACCATTTTTTAAAACCGTTTTCTTTTTATAAACAGTATAGGCCTACTGACTTTTTTTGCATATTTTTTTTTTTACGTTTTCATTTTTTTCTTATACATTTTATGCTTATAACATCATAACTGAACAATTAAATGTAGCTGTATAATGAAAATAATGTTTACTTTTCCTAAGTTAACTTTCCCTTTAGTATCCTATAGACAGTTAATAGTTTCCCTAGTTTCATTCATTTTCTGTATCTTCAACAACATTTTCCTCAATCTCTGAAGCATCCTCTAACTCGGAAACATCTTCATCTGTATCAGTATCATCAAAAACCTGTGAAATGACTTATTTAAATGTCAATCTTTGGGAGCTCATTTTTCCTGCTGTCTATGTCAAAGTCTTGTGCCACACTAAGCAAAATTGTGGGAAAGCTCATTATTCACTCACATGGGAGTGAGAAACAAAACATAACAAAAACATACATCAAATAAATGTTTTTTATTTATTTATTGGCTCTGTAAAGCTGCCTTTGAAAATCATAAAAGGTTAAAAGCTAGGTATTTCAAATATCTTGAATATAGAAATGAGAGCTGATTTGTCTGACAAAGATTTTCATCTGTAATTTGCAATTAATTCTGAACAACGTGATTTAGCTTTTTCAAGTGTGTTTGGATAGGGTTAGATCACTTTTAGACACTTGCACTTTAGAACTGGAGTTGAAGTGCCCTGTCATACAAACACATGTGTCCGTACAGTTGCTTTTGAATAGCTGAGGGACAAATTGACCCGGGCGGGAACATCACAAATGTAATAGTAATTTTGTTTGTATATGTCAACACATCAGCATGTTGAAACCATGCATGCATGATCATGATGATAAATGAAAAAAAGTCACAAAATACCAACAAACAAAGGTTTAATGTTATTTCAGGTAGATTGAAAAAATAAATGATGGCTCATTTTTTACCATCTGTGGCTGACAAAATATTTTTCTGTATTAAAATAAGTGTGGAAAAGCTCATTTTAGCTTCTTAAGGTTGTAATATATATATATATATATATATATATATATATATATATATATATATATATATATATAACCAAGCAATTTTATTATTTTGGGTCAGTAGCCTACAGTTGCATTAGAGCGTTAAAATGTTTGGGTCAAATTGGCCCGTGAACATCAGGAACGTAGCTACGAGTAATTTTGTTTGTATAGGCTAAAACACATCAGCATGTTGAAACTTTGCATGTTCGTCATGATAAATGAGAAAAAGTCACAAAATATTAAGAAAAAAAAACATAGGGTTAACCAGTATTTCCAACAACTAAAAAATCTAAGGGTTCTTCTTTCACACCTGCCTCATTTAGTTCTGTTGAATCGCAAGTTTGTTTTCCCCCTTGGTGCGGTTCGTTTGGGCAGGTGTGAATGCAGCAATCGCACTCGGGTGCGCACCAAAAGCGGTACGCTTTCAAACGAACTCTGGAGCGGTTCGTTTGTGGTGAGAACGTGATCCGACCTCGAACAGACCCAACTGCCAAAGAACTGCGCATTTTTGGACTAAACCAGCTGCCGTAGTCAGAGTGCGTTGTGCATTATGTCACTGTTTAGCAACATAATTTTTCTCCCTTGGTCTGGAATGAACGGAACTACAGATGTGAAAGCACCCTAAACGGTTCAAATTGACCCGCAACATAACACAAGGGTTAGGGGTGCTGAGGGGGACCTCTGGCGTGGAGTTCGGAAAAATAAATATATGGGTGGTAATAAAAATCAAGTTTAAACAAACTCATGTTGTGTTTTGGCTATGCATACATATTACGTGTGTTTGTGGTTGTATTTTACGCTGTAGGCTACAATTACACTGGGTCACCAACATAGTCCAGCACAGTTTTAACTCCCGCATCCGCATAGTATTAAACTTGTAGCATAAAACAACAGCAACACCACCATCAGCAGTTTTGCAATACAGTATTTGCAAAAACCACCCCTTGTCCAAAACTGAGCGTATTGTCTAAAAGAAGAGTTATGACTGCTGATATGCTACACTTGACTGAACATTGTGCTTCACCACACAGATTTAACTCCGCCCAGCTAATAAAACCGTCTGGGTGCAGATTAATATTTAATATTTCTGATATATAAATATTTCTCTGAAACGCGTTAAGTTGCACATAAGTAAGCCCAGGACCTGCCCTGAACAGTTTAATATGCGGTACGCAGAGCCATAGGACTATTATTTTGTTGAATAAACCTGGGGAACTACCAATGACGTCACATGCTCAGATTTTCTTGACCAATCGGCTGACAGGGGCGCCTCATGACCGTCCACATGTGCAAAACGAATTTTGAAGTCATTAGGCTTGTTTGAGATGGGCAAAATCTGCGCAGAATCGATCACCGGTGATCAGCGCGAGATGCATGTCGGTTAGAAATGTGTCCGAGTGCGGTCCGCCTTGCTCTGATGTCATGCTGACGTATGTCAAAAATCTCTCGCGAGCGCAAGGCGCACCTGTCGGATTCTGCAGTCGAGCGCAGTTGCTCTCCACTGACTGCGCTGATCAAAAGCACGATGGGAAACGACTTGCTGACGACACAGCTTAATGCTCATTGGTTTAAACAACTGTGATGTATTGTTCTCTTTTAAAATGTTTGATTTTAAAACTCTAATCATGTTTTATGTGTATATGTTATGTGTGAATATTCCCAAACTATCTGACAGTGCGATCTCTTTGGGTTATGCAATTCATTTTTTTTATAAAATAAAATAAAATAAATAAAAACACATATGTCTGTATTAAAGAAAAAAATATTGATAAGCATGTATGGGTCATTCTATGAAAATGTCCATTTTTCTGTCCCTAGCCTTTGCAGAAATATTACACTTAAAAAACACTTTAGGGTTACAATTTCTTTACATTTTAAAATAAAACAATATGTTATTTGAACAATTACACCTTCTTGAGCCATCAATATGGCAATATTTGATTTTTATTAATTATATAGAATTTCAAGCGCCACAGAAGTGCTCGTCCCCACAGTCATGTACAGAGGGAAAATGCTTTATTTTGGGGTCAATAACAGGTTTTTACACCATTTAAAATACAATAATGTATACATAACTATCAAATATATTATGTAAATGATATATATAAAAAAAATTCAGAATAAATATTATTCAATTTATAACGAAAGTAGTGGTCCCCTGGAGTTGTGTCACTGGTGTTACCGTTAAACAAAAATCTCTTATTTTGAAATAAAATTCACACTGATGACATCACTTGACTTTCTTCTTCCAATTTCCTGAATATCTATGAAGAAAAGCCCATGGTAGATCCACTGTCTCTTTTCAGTTATCAGAAATCTTCTCATTTATCTCATGATTTCATATGAAGCTTTTAGTTGAAGTCACTGGTATGACCTACTTTACTGTTGGGTAATTGTAAAAAAACTAGAATACAAATGGATTAAACTACTTAATTTAGTTAGTATACCATGATTGACAACATGTGGTTTGATACCTTGCAGCAGCCATTTTGTAAAATTAATTTTTCATGAAAATTGTCACTGGTGTTACTGTCACTGGTGTCACCTTTCTTATAGGTAACACCAGTAACACCATTGACTCCCATTTATAGATAAACTTTATTGTGTCACTGGTGTTACTGTCTTTTTTTCTGTCACATTAAATGCAATGTCACATGTGACAGTAATAATGGTACATTCATTTAATTCTGCTACACTCAAAAGTTAAGATTTAAAGGATTGCATCATTACTTGATTTGAACTGGTTTTCAAATATTTTCATTGTTATAGCAAATAGATGGTAGCGCAGATGAACTAACCTCATTCAAGCACACTTTTAACAAACCTGATTAAAATAAATAAAACATAATCTCCTTATTTGTTGCAATATTATTATTTTTCGCTAACTCTGTCTACATGTGCTGAAAAAAATTTGAAATAATATTTCATAAAAACCTTTAATATTGCTAAAGAAGTAAGGTAACACCAGTGACAAAAAAAAATGGTACATGCAGTCTTTAAATAAATGTACAAAAAATATAAAAAATCATTAAGCTGTCATTTATGCGTATTCATAAAGTCAAAGGGTAGTCTAATAATGTGGTGTAAGTTTAAATGTTAGAAAAAGAAATTAATTTTAAGACATCTTGCCCTACCAAAAGTGGACGTTTCTGTAGAATGACCCGTATTTGGAATGGAATTAAATAACAAGTACTTTGGGTGTCTTGTTCATTATTTATTTTCATATAAAAGCAACAGAACTTGAATTACATCCAGTTTATTAGCAACACTGTGCACGTGGGTGAATCCCGCGATATCCATCTTTGATCTCGCAGGTGTCAGATCCACTGCGAGAAGAGAGATCTGTCCGGCTTGCCTGCGCTTTTTTCACTCCTCCCCTCACTGCAGCCGCCTACTCTCGCACACATTTCAGGCGAGGCAAGGCGCATCTCAAACAAGCCTATTTATTCGTTTTTTGCCTGTGAACTAAAAAACGAAAAATCAAGCCGAAATCTCGTTTTTTCGTTTTTTGGAAAAAACGAATAAAGGCGCCGTTTCTCGTTTCTGCTTATTTCATTTCAAATAGGAAATGAAATGGACGGAAGATACCCTGATTCAACAGGTACTTCACCCAGATTTGATATTAAGAGAGGATTTAAACAAGGATGCCCCATCTCACGCTCATTGTTTATTCTGGCTACAGAGATGTTGGCTCTCCTAATTAAAAACTTTGAAAAATTAAATGTGTTTGGACAGGAAATTATACTTAGTCAATTGGCTGACGATACAATATTATTTTTAAAAGGTCTTGACCAGGTTCCTAAAGTAATTGAGATAGTTAACTATTTTTCTAAATTCTCAGAAATTATTACCATACATGAATGCCCTCTTAAAATTTCATATAATATTCCAGTCAAGTCGAATGTCAGATATTTAGACATAAACATTTCTAAGGATGAGGTCATGATGGAAAAGCAAAATGTCTGGAATAGGTGGAATGAATGCAAAGGCAGGCTTGATGCATGGATGCAAAGGGATTTGTCTATCTTTGGTAGAATTTATTTAACTAAAATGGAAAGTGTGTATCTATCCTGCATCCTGTCTCTCCATTTCTAATAGAGCTATTAAGACCATTAATCAAATTCATTTCAATTATATATGGAGTAAACGTGTGCTATAAAGAGGGCAAATCTTATACAAGATTATGAAAATGGTGGATTACAAGCCTTTGACTTCTATTGTATAAATGGTATGTTGAAGGTCAAATGGCTTAACAAATTTATAACAAATGAAACTAATTTCTGGTTTTGCATTCCCAGAGGTATATTTAGAAAATTGGGTGGAATTGATTTTCAACTGAGATTTGATTTGACTGTTTTCAGACTGCCAATCAAATTATCTTCCTTTCACCAGCAGATTTTGTTATATAACCACAACTTTTCTCCACACAGAATCCCTATATGGAACAATAGATTTATTGTATCTAGATACAAGTCTCTATGTGTTCTTGATTGGCTTGAAAAGGGTATTTGGTCAGTTCTTCATTTACTGTAATGGATGAAGATGGGAGATTGTTAACTTTTAGAGACTTTTGTACTAAATCAAAGTCAAAGTCAAAGTCAGCTTTATTGTCGATTCTTCACATGTTCCAGACATACAAAGCAATCGAAATTACGTTTCCCTCCATCCCACGGTGAAGACAAAAACATGTAGTTAAGACTAAAGTTTTAAAAAAAAGCTAAAAACTATACAACTATCACTAAATATAGGCATCAATAAAATAGACATTTAAATTAAGTCTGCAAGTGCTAAGACAGTTTTAGTCATACCAAACATCAGAAGTGTGCAAATGGCATGGTAGTGCAAAGACAGTTCGTCAAAAACAGCATGTGTGCAAATGGCATTGTAGTGCAAAGACAGTTTGTCAAAAACAGCATCTGAAGTGTGCAAATGGCATTGTAGTGCAAAGACAGTTCAGGGGGGGAGGGGGGGGGGGAGCGGGGGGTCATCTTCTTGACGGCCTGGTGACTGAGGGGAGAGAGTTCAGCATCCTAACAGCCTGATGGATAAAGCTGTTGTTGAGTCTGGTTGTAAATACAACTTACAATGTGAACGCAAACAATTTGAGCGTGTCTTAAATGCCATTCCAAAAAGTTTTATAAATTTTGTACAAAACGCTTCTGTCAACATGCCAGATGGATCTTGTGAACTCCCTTCTCTTCAATGACCTCAGGGCAATGCTTCCCAACAAACTCATTCGCTCTTGTTTCAATTCTATATTATATCCGACATTTGTGTATAATAACTGTGTTTTGCAAGCTTATGACATTTGTTAAAAAATTGTGAACACAGTATATTAGCTTTCCAGTGGCTCCTAAAGCTAAGGAAACCCATTTTAAAATATTCAATGGTCAAGTGAATTTTTAAGACAACGGTTTAATTTTGAAGAAAATGCCTGTACTTTTTGTCAAGTTGACATAGAGACAACGATCACCTTTTTTTTCTTGTGTTTTTTCAAATACCTTTTGGGAAAATATGTCTTACTGGTTGGAGACAAAGATTCATTCACTGCCAGCTTTTGCTAGGAAGCATATTATGTTTGGAATGTTGTTGGATGAGGAAAAAAAATGAATTTTTTATTAATGTAATGTTGATTCTGGGCAAATTCTTTATTCATAAATGCAAATGTAAGAAGACGAAACCTTATTTTTCTGTATTTAAAAGAGACTTTCTTTCCATTCTTGCAATGTATGAAAAGTAAAAAGGCCCAGAAATTGGCTAGAATAATAAGAGACCTTGATCTCTTAGAAGAGGAATGAAGAGACCCCTTCTTGTTCTTTTTTTTTTTTTTTTTTTTAAATATATGTAATGTTCTTTTGTCATTATCCATTTATTTGACTGACATGTGCCTACTCATTTATCTGTATTTGTCAATTCCATTATAGATGTATATTCTGTTTTTGTTACGTTTTTGGTGTTCAATAAAACATAAAAAATAAAAATAAAACCTTTTTGATCATTTGATTTCCTGTTTGGAATGGAATGAAAACCAGCTCGTTTATTCGTTTTTTAGTTTAGTTTAGTTTAAAAAATGAAAAATGAGGTTTTGGCTTGATTTTTCATTTTTCGTTTGTGGTTTACAATCGGTTTATTTCATTTGCACACGTGGGCGGCGCAGAAACGCCCCTTTCATCTGATTGGTCGAAACGCTCCGCCTTCAGTAAGCGACGAGCTTTTAGGCTTGTTTGAGATGAGCAAAATCTGCGCAGAACCGATCACCGGTGATCAGCGCGAAATGCATGCCGGTTAGAAATGTGTCCAAGTGCGGTCCGCCTTGCTCTGATGTCATGCTGATGTATGTCAAAAATCTCTCGCGAGCGCAAGGCGCACGTGTCGGATTCTGCAGTCGAGAGCAGTTGCTCTCCACCGACTGCGCTGATCAAAAGCATGATGGGAAACGACTTGCTGACGACACAGCTTAATGCTCATTGGTTTAAACAACTGTGATGTATTGTTCTCTTTTAAAATGTTTTGATTTTAAAACTCTAATATCAGGTTTTATGTGTATATGTTATGTGTGAATATTCCCAAACTATCTGACAGTTCGATCTCTTTAGGTTATGCAATTTAATTTTTATAAAAAAACACACAAAAAAAAAAAAACACATAGGCCTATGTCTGTAAAGAAAAAAATATTGATAAACGTATTTGGAATGGAATTAAATAACAAGTACTTTGGGTGTCTTGTTCATTTTATTTATTTTCATATAAAAGCTACAGAACTTGAATTACATCCAGTTTATTAGCAACACTGTGCACGAGCGTGAATCCCGCGATATCCATCTTTGATCTCACAGGTGTCAGATCCACTGCGAGAAGAGAGAACTGTCCGGCTTGCCTGCGCTTTTTTCACTCCTCCTCTCACTGCAGCCGCCTACTCTCGCATACATTTCAGGCGAGGCAAGGCGCATCTCAAACAAGCCTATTCTTTCTGTCATGCAGAATAAGAGTCAGTACGAGTGCGGCACTGACAAATGCACTTTAATAAAATAATGTCCGAAACCACCACTCACTGTTAACTACGCACAATATTTGAAGCAGAAATATGTTGCTGGTCACGTAATTCGCGCTGCTGAGACTTGCAAGCGACCCCAATAATGTGAACCACAGTAGCATATGGCAGATTATTTTAGCATGATGTATTTCCCATTGATAAATACAGTGCAAATAGTTCCGTTTCTTTGGGTAAAAGGGAAGTGGAAATAAAAATAAGGCAATAATAGGCTGAACTGTACCATATGTACAGTACGGACCATATGTCCGTAACATTTACCACTCTCGTCTTTTATTTACATCAAAAGGCAGGTAGACGTGTGTGACATATGTAGGCTATAAATAATTTTGAAAATTTAATAGACACAAAATGTATATTTATGAATGTAAGCATGTGTAGAAGCTAGTGAACGTACATTAATACTGACAAAATTACCAGGTTTCGGATTAATTAAAATCATGTCGGTTGAAGAGCACGGCATACCTTTAAAGTGTTATTAGTTTTATTATAAAACTAATAAAATTTTATTACATACTGAATTGGTCGATGTTTCTCTGAGTTTTCTTTATTATGTTGGCTTTAGAAAGCCAGCATATATTTAAACATTATTATTATTATTATTATTATTATTATTATTATTATTATTATTATTATGAGAAATTGCCTCCGCCTAGAACTTTAATGCTTCACCAAACTCAGCTCAGACCTTCAGACTGGTCTGACTCGCTTATATCTTTACTAACTGGTCAGACTTACTTTCCCGCTCTTCGGGTAATATATGGAAACTAAATAATATACTTTTATCAAATTATGTTTTTTGCAAACAAATAAAATCCCTCTGTCTACAAGTAAAAGGAATGGATATGTCAAATAAAGGGAAGTGCGAATGGTTTAAATTTGAAACAAAGAGGTTGGCAATTGAAACGGGGAAAAAGCATGTCAAAAACAAGTAAACTTAAACAGAAAGAAATACTGAAAATGATTAACATACTCTGTGGTAAAACTAATGCTTCGGAGGAAGAACTAACGGAGTTGAACTCCCTCCAAAAACAGCTTGATGAAATTTATTTAGAAAAAGCAAGTGGAGCCTTTGTACGATCCAGGGCTAGATGGATCGAAGAAGGTGAGAAGAACACAACATATTTCTATGGCTTAGAAAAGTCTAGGTAGTCTAAAAAAAGAATCTGCAAATTAACAGAAAATGACACAGTCATAGAAGAGCATATAGCCAAATACAGGAGGAAGTTCAACTCTTTTACTCTTATAGCTCAAATTTCCACAAAGAGCGACTGTGAATCCCTTTTACTCTGATTAAGAGCAATATTAAAAGGATTGGGGAGAATGACAAAAAAAAAAAAGGTTAGACGGCAAAATAAATCTGCAAGAAATAGAAAATGCCCTGAAAAAAAAATGAAACATGGGAAGTCACCTGGAATTGATGGGTTGACCTCGGAATTTTTGACGTTTTTTTGGGAAGATATCAAAGAATTGTTATTGAATGCATTTATCGAATGTCTTACTCCAACAATGAAAACTGGTATAATAACCCTACTCCCCAAAACAAAAAAAGATAAAACAAATTTAGACAATTGGAGGCCTATTATTAAGTTATATTATAGGCTATAAGTTATTGGCGTTAATATATGCAGAGAGATTGAAAACAGTAATTGATAAAATAGTAGATGAAACTCAGTCTGCGTTTATAAAAGGTAGAAGTATGTAATAATGTGAGATTAATATTGGACATGCTGGACTATCGGTCTATTCTGGAATCGGAAAGCCTGATTTTATTTATAGACTATTTCAAAGCTTTCGATTCTATAGAACACGAATTTTTTATTTTCTACTTTAGAAAATTTTGGATTCGACAAAAAATGTTGTTCAGTAATCAAAATGTTCTATACTGATATTTGCAGTTATGTCTCCTTAAACGCAGGACTAACACCAAGAATAAATATAACTTGCGGAATAAGACAAGGATGTCCAATTAGTCCCAAGTTGTTCATTTTATGTTCACAGCTACTAGCATATCTGATATTAAATCATCCAAATTTTCAGGGTAGCCTATACATTTTTTTGATTACGAATTTCGCCTCAGTCAGTTTGCAGACGACACTAGCCGCGTTTCCATTACCCTTCAAATTGAAAATACGCCCAATGGAAACACGTCAATTTCGCCAAAAATTGTTTTTCCGCTGGTTTTTCAAGCAATTCGAAAAAGAAATATTTCGCAAAACTGCAATGGAAACAGTTTTTGCGCATTTACAGGTAGAGGTGACGTAGATGACGCGGTGTGTTTGGACAGAATACGAGACAGAGTTCTTTATTAAATTCATAAAAGATAAAATAATGATAGAAATACTGGATTCTAAACCTCAAAGAAATGCCACAATCAAGACCTCGAAGCAGAAATGAGGGAGAAAAACCCAGAAACACCTCATATGTGCCGCTCACAGTATAAGAGTCTTTCCTTGCCATTAATGCTTGGATGGATAACACACCTACGTTTCCTTCCATTAATAATAATAATAATGTCTAGTGCGGTACGTGGCTGTTATATATATATAAACTTACCAACGTCCGTTTCCATGATCGTCCGTTGGAATGACTTATCGCGAGAGGAAAAAATTACGTTTCAGTCGCATAACATCGGTTAATGGAATCTTAACCGTCATTTCGCAATAGTTTTTTATCGACATTTAGAAAAAATCACAAAAGTTTTGCGCGAATCTTTAATGGGATAAATCTATGGTTAGCAATTCATTGCAAATAATTTAAATTTTTTCCAAAGCTTCAGGTCTTCGTTTAAATGAAAGTGTGAACTACTTGCGTTATATGACTGTATAGATACAGAAATAATGTCAATCCCTGTTAAAAAAAGAAGTTAAATATCTTGGAGTTAAGATGGTTAAAGATGAAAAACAAAGAGAGGAAATTAATATGAAAGAAAAAATTGATCAAATATCAATTTTCCTTATTCAAATTTTCCTTATTCAAATATAAATTATTCTTAAACCACTGGCTTAGTAGAGATTTAGTAGACATAGTAGACATTTTTGGGCGTTACTTATTGTCCAAAGCTGAGGGTATATCCAAACTGATTTATCCATGTCAATCTCTTTACATTGCTCCAAAAAACGCGAGGAAAATTAACTCCATTATATATAAATTTATATGGAGAAATAAGACCTACTATGTTGGTTAAAGGGGGGGATCAAAACATTGGATTTTGAGGCAATGTTAGGAACATTTAAAATAAAGTGGTTGAAAGAGTTTCTATTGAAGCCGGATTCAATATGGTTTCACATTCCAAAAAGTATTTTCAAGAGGTTCGGTGGGTTAAACTTTCTTTTGAAATGTGACTCTGAAATTTCTTAAATACCTTTTAAATTATCTGAGTTTCATGAACAAGTTTTGCATCATTGGAAGATGGTATTTACCCATAACTTTACCCCTCATTGTGCCACCTTGTGGAATAATAGAGTAATTGTATCAAACAAAAAGTCTTTGTTCAACCAGCTTTGGTTTGACCAAGGCATTATCTTTGTACATGACATTTTAGATATAAACGGTGAAATCTTACAGTTACAAGATTTAAAAAAACAAATTTAATAATATTCAATGTTCTCTTAAAGAATATAAGAAAATCTGTAAATCTATCGATACAGCTGATTAAAAAACACAATTAGTTTTTCTAAAGTCCAAATCAAACTTCCAAACTTAACGCTAGGAGAATTAAACATTACGGACAAAAAATGTTACAACAAATATTTAAATAAAGCTTTCAAAGGATATATATATATGATTATGATAGGAAGATACAACTTAAAATATTAGATAATCCAACAATTGCAGAAAAACATTGGAAATTTATAAAATGGCCAATTGCACCCAAAGTAAAAGAAATGCAATTTAAAATTCTTAACAACTACTATCCATCTGCGGAGACACTGAGGGGTAGATTTGGTTTTGAAGTTGACCCTTGCGACTTTTGTCATGAAAACCCAGAACGAACAGAACATTTATTCTTCCTTTGCTCAGTTAGTAGGAAGTTCTGGCAAGATGTCCATAGCTGGTTAAATAATAAAATTAGTGAACTTGAACAATTTACAATCGAAGATATTCTTATTTATAATTCTAAACTGACGAGGGACATTTCACTTTTGATTAACCTTATCATCATTATGGGTTTGAACATTCACAAAAATAAATGGAAAAAACAATTGCCAAATGTAAACTGTTTTAAAAATGAATTTCGTATGTTATTATCCTCCTTGAACCTTGTAAAAAATTCTAAACAAACTGTAGAAGCTATTTGTTATGCTGCTGAAATGTTTTTGGTCCTGTAAGACGTATTATTTATTTGATAACAATGCCTTATTTTTTTATTTTTTATTTTTAATTTTTAATCTTTTTCATTGTCAAACCTACATTTTGTTGATACCTTGCCTTTTTCTTTGCTGCTGTCTCCACAAGAGTTTGTAATAAATATTAATAAAAAATAAAAATAAAAAAAGACTTACTTTCCCCAAAAAATCCATTGACTTGCGTTCTCTGAGCAATGAAGGCCGTAATACTTAATGCTGTCCACTAGAGGGGGCGACAGGACAATACGTGTTTTCTACTCTCTTTCCCTGTTTGCATCAGTTTAAATGACAAATAAATGCATGAATTTCATTCATAAATAGGCCATATCTGTGTATCCACTCTCTAGTTTATTTTAAGATATTGTTATTCACACTGGGTTTTGCAGTTAATGTTTGTCCATCTGGAACTTTTATTTGTCATGAGCTCTATATTTAAGAGGTACTAGAAAAAAATATGATTCAACAACACAAACTCTGTTTTTACTAGGCAAATTTGCATTGCATTCCACACCAGAACTAACTCAATCCCATGTTCATTAAAGAGATAACATATGTGTTGTTACATTGCACAAACGATCTAACGTTGTGCATTGAAGAATAACATATAGCCTTGCACTTCTTGCATTGCATTGCACAACATATCTAACTCATTCCCATGTTCATTAAAATCATAGCATATGTATTGTTGCATTGCATTGCATTGCACACACCATCTAAAGTTGTGCATTGAAGAATAACATAGGCTATGCACTTCTTGCATTGCATTGCACACCAGAACTAAATCATTCCCATGTTCATTAAAGAGATGATATGTGTGTTGTTGCATTCCATTGCATTGCATTGCACTAACGATCTAACAATGCAATGCAATGCAACAACACACATATGTCTTGAATGAACATGGGATTGAGTTAGTTCTGGTGTGCAATGCAATGCAATGCAAGAAGTGCATAGCCGATGTTATTCTTCAATACACAACGTTAGATCGTGTGTGCAATGCAATGTAATCCAATGCAATGCAACAACACACGTTATCTCTTTAATGAACATGGGATTGAGTTAGTTCTGTTGTGCAATGCAATGCAGGTAGTGCACAGACTATATGTTATTCTTCAATGCACAATTGGTTCACACAATTCACAATTAGATAGTTTGTGCAAAGCAACAACACATATGTTATCACTCTCTCTAACATGGGATTGAGTTAGTTCTGGTGTGCAATGCAATGCAATGCAAAAAGTGCATAACCTATATGTTATTCTTCAGTGCACAACGTTAGTGCAATGCAATTCAATGCAATGCAATGCAATGCAATGCAATGCAATGCAATGCAATGCAACAACACACATAGCATCTCTTTAATGAACATGGGAATGATTTAGTTCTGGTGTGCAATGCAAAAAGTGCATAACCTATATGTTATTCTTCAGTGCACAACGTTAGATCGCTATGCAATGCAATGCAATGCAACAACACATATATTATTATCTATATAATGAACTTGGGAATGATTTTGTTCTGGTGTGCATTGCAATGCAATGCGAAAAGTACATAACCTATATGTTATTCTTCAGTGCACAACGTTAGATCGTTAGTGCAATGCAATGCAATGACCCAACACTCATGTCATGTCTTTAATGAACATGGGATTGAGTTAGTTCTGGTGTGCAATGCAATGCAATGCGAAAAGTGCATATGTTATTCTTCAGTGCACAACGTTAGATCGTTAGTGCAATGCGATTCAATGCAATGCAATGCAATGCCATGCAATGCAACAACACACGTTATCTCTTTAATGAACATGGGAATGATTTAATTCTGGTGTGCAATGCAATGCAATGCAAAAAGTGCATAACCTATATGTTATTCTTCAGGGCACAACGTTAGATCGCTAGTGCAATGCAATTCAATGCACCAACACACGTTATCTCTTTAGTGAACATGGGAATGATTTAGTTCTGGTGTGCAGTGCAATGCAATGCAAAACGTGCATAACCTATATGTTATTCTTCAGTGCACAACGTTAGATCGCTAGTGCAATGCAATTCAATGCAATGCAATGCAATGCAATGCAATGCAATGCAACACGCATATCATCTCTATAATGAACTTGGGAATGATTTTGTTCTGGTGTGCAATGCAATGCAATGCAATGCGAAAAGAGCATAACCTATATGCTATTCTTCAGTGCATAACTTTAGATCGTTTGTGCAATGCAATGCAATGCAACAACACACGTTATCTCTTTAATGAAAATGGGAATTATTTAGTTCTGGTGTGCAATGCAATGCAAAATGTGCATAACCTATATGTTTTTCTTCAGTGCACAACGTTAGATCGTTTGTGCAATGCAATGCAATGAATGCAACAACACACGTTATCTCGTTAATGAACATGGGAATGATTTAGTTCTGGTGTGCAATGCATACAATACGAAAAGTGCATAACCTATATGTTATTCTTCAGTGCACAACGTTAGATCGTTAGTGCAATGCAATGCAATGCAAACCAATGCAATGCAATGCAATGCAGCAACACACGTTATCTCTTTAATGAACATGGGAATGATTTAGTTCTGGTGTGCAATGCAATGCAATGCAAAAAGTGCATCACCTCTATGTTATTCTTCAGTGCACAACGTTAGATCGTTAGTGCAATGCAATGCAATGCAAAAAGTGCATAACCTCTATGTTATTCTTCAGTGCACAACGTTAGATCGCTAGTGCAATGCAATGCAATGCAATACAATGCCATGCAATGCAATACAATGCAATGCAACAACACACGTTATGTCTTTAATCAACATGGGAATGAGGTAGTTCTAGTGTGCAATGCATTGCAATGCAAAAAGTGCATAACCTATATGTTATTCTTCAGTGCACAACGTTAGATCTTTAGTGCAATGCAATTCAATGCAATGCAATGCAATGCAATGGAATGGAATGGAATGGAATGGAATGGAATGCAATGCAACAACACACATATCATCTCTATAATGAACTTGGGAATGATTTTGTTCTGGTGTGCAATGCAATGAGAAAAGAGCATATTCTATATGTTTATTCTTCAGTGCACAACGTTAGATCGTTTGTGCAATGCAATGTAATGCAATGCAATGTAATGCAATGCAATGCAATGCAACAACACACGTTATCTCTTTAATGAACATGGGAATGATTTAATTCTGGTGTGCAATGCAATGCAATGCAAAAAGTGCATAACCTATATGTTATTCTTCAGTGCACAACGTTAGATCGCTAGTGCAATGCAATTCAATGCACCAACACACGTTATCTCTTTAGTGAACATGGGAATGATTTAGTTCTGGTGTGCAATGCAATGCAATGCAAAAAGTGCATAACCTATATGTTATTCTTCAGTGCACAACGTTAGATCGTTAGTGCAATGCAATGTAACAACACAAATGTCATGTCTTTAATGAACATGGGAATGAGGTAGTTCTGGTGTGCAATGCAAAAAGTGCAAAAAGTGCATACCTATATGTTATTCTTCAGTGCACAACGTTAGATTGTTTGTGCAATGCAATTGCAACAACACATATGTTATCTCTTTAATGAACATGGGAATGAGTTAGTTTCTGGTGTGCAATGCAATGCAATGCGAAAAGTGCGAAACTTATATGTTATTCTTCAGTGCAAAAAGTTAGATCGTAAGTGCAATGCAATGCAATAAAATGTAATGCAATGTAATGCAATGCATTGCAATGCAATCCAATGCAACAACACACGTTATTTCTTTAATGAACATTGGAATTATTTAGTTATGGTGTGCAATGCAATGCAAGAAGTGCGTAGCCTATGTTATTATTCAATGCACAACGTTAGATTGTGTGTGCAATGCAATGCAACAACACACATGTTATCTCTTTAATGAACATGGGATCGAGTTAGTTCTGTTGTGCAATCCAATGCAAGTAGTGCACAGACTATATGTTATTCATCAATGCAGAACGTTAGACAGTTTGTGCAAAGCAACAAAACATGTTATCTCCTCTAATGAACATGGGATTGAGTTAGTTCTGGTGTGCAATGCAATGCAATGCGAAAAGTGCATAACCTATATGTTATTCTTCAGTGCACAATGTTAGATCGTTAGTGCAATGTAATGCAATCCAATGCAAAGCAAAGCAAAGCAAAGCAAAGCAAAGCAAAGCAAAGCAAAGCAAAGCAATGCAATGCAATGCAATGCAATGCAACAACACATGTTATGTCTTTAATTAACATGGGAATGAGGTAGTTCTGGTGTGCAATGCAATGCGAAAAGAGCATAACCTATATGTTATTCTTTAGTGCACAACATTAGATCGTTTGTACAATGCAATGCAATGCACCAATAAACGTTATCTCTTTAATGAACATGGGAATGATTTAGTTCTGGTGTGCAATGCAATGAAATGCAAAAAGTGCATAACCTATATGTTATTCTTCAGTGCACAAAGTTAGATCGTTAGTGCAATGCAATGCAATGCAATGCAGTGCAAAGCATTGCAAATCAGTGCAATGCAATGCAATGCAATGCAATGCAATGCAATGCAACAACACACGTTTATCTTTAATCAACATGGGAATGAGGTAGTTCTGGTGTGCAATGCAATGCAGTGCAAAAAGTGCATAACCTATATGTTATTCTTCAGTGCACAACGTTAGATCGTTAGTACAATGCAATGCAATGCAAAGCAGTGCAAATCAATGTAATGCAATGCAATGCAATGCAACAACACACGTTATGTCTTTAATCAACATGGGAATGAGGTAGTTCTGGTGTGCAATGCAATGCGAAAAGTGCATAACCTATATGTTATTCATCAGTGCACAAAGTTAGATCGTTAGTGCAATGCAAATGCAATGCATTGCAATGCAGTGCAAAGCAATGCAATGCAATGCAACAACACACATTATCTCTTTAATGAATGTTCATAGATCGTTAATGCAATGCAATGCAATGCAATGCAATGCAAATGCAACAACACACGTTATGTCTTTAATCAACATGGGAATGAGGTAGTTCTGGTGTGCAATGCAATGCAGTGCAAAAAGTGCATACCTATATGTTATTCTTCAGTGCACAACGTTAGATCGTTAGTGCAATGCAATGCAAAGCAGTGCAAAGCAGTGAAAAGCAATGCAGTGAAAAGCAATGCAGTGCAAAGCAATGCAATGCAATAAAAAGCAATGCAACAACTCACATTATCTCTTTAATGAAAATGGGAATGATTTAGTTCTGGTGCAATGTGCACTTTTTGCACATTTTTTTTTATTCACTTTTTGCATTGCATTGCATTGCACACCATAACTAAATCATTCCCGCAATGCAAAAAGTGCATAACCTATATGTTTTTCTTCAGTCCACAACGATAGATCGTTTGTGCAGTGCAATGCAATGTAAATGCAGCAACACACGTTATCTCTTTAATGAACATGGGAATGATTTAGTTCTGGTGTGCAATGCAATGCAAAAAGTGCATAACCTATATGTTATTCTTCAGTGCACAACGTTAGATCGTTTGTGCAATGCAATGCAATGCAATGCACCAACAAACGTTATCTCTTTAATAAACATGGGAATGATTTAGTTCTGGTGTGCAATGCAATGCAAAAAGTGCATAACCTATGCTTCTTTAATGATGCACAACGTTAGATCGTTTGTGCAAAGCACATATTGTTATAACAATGAGCTATACATAGGTACGCTTTTGACCTACTGAACATATTTCTGGCCAAAGGGTCCTTAAAGATGTTATATCATCCTGACAAAGGTCCAAATTTGAAATACTGAATTTTTTTCTGGCCAAGGAGTACTCGAAACTTGACCTTTCCATTTATACTCGTTGACTTTTTCTGATGTTACGTCAGCCATACAGAAGTCCATATTTGACCCAAGGAACATATTTTTGGCCAAAGAGTCCTCGATGATGCGTTTTCTATACATACTCATAGACTCCTTCTGATGCTTCATAAGCCATATTAGATGTCCATATCTGACCTTTTGAACTTATTTGTGGTCAAAGTGTCCTAAAAAAAATTCAAACTATAGAAAGTTATAGACTCCTTTTGATGATAAGTCAGCTATACAGAGGTCCCCTTTTGACCTCCTGAACATATTTCTGGCCAAAGAGTCCTCGATCTTGGGCTTTCTATACATACTCATAGACTCCTTCTGGTGCTTCATAAGCCATATAGATTTCCATATCTGACATTTTGAACTTATTTGTGGTCAAAGTGTCCTAAAAAAAATTCAAACTATAGAAAGTTATAGACTCCATTTTATGATAAATCAGCTATACAGAGGTCCAATTTTGACCTCATGAACATAATTCTGGCCAAAGAGTCCTCGATCTTGGGCTTTCTATACATACTCATAGACTCCTTCTGATGCTTCATAAGCCATATAGATGTCCATATCTGACCTTTTGAACTTATTTGTGGTCAAAGTGTCCTAACATTTTTTCAAACTATAGAAAGTTATAGACTCCTTTTGATGATAAATCAGCTATAAAGAGGTCCCCTTTTAACCTCCTGAACATGTTTCTGGCCAAAGAGTCCTCAATCTTGGGCTTTCTATAGATTCCTTCTAATAGATTCGATAGATTCCTTCTGATGCTTCATAAGCCATATAGATGTCCATATCTGACCTTTTGAACTTATTTGTGGTCAAAGTGTCCTAACATTTTTTCAAACTATAGAAAATTATAGACTCCTTTTGATGATAAATCAGCTATACAGAGGTCCCCTTTTGACCTCCTGAACATATTTCTGGCCAAAGAGTCCTCGATCTTGGGCTTTCTATACATACTAATAGACTCCTTCTGATGCTTCATAAGCCATATAGATGTCCATATCTGACCTTTTGAACTTATTTGTGGTCAAAGTGTCCTCAAAATTTTTCAAACTATAGAAAGTTATAGACTACTTTTGATGATAAATCAGCTATACTGAGGTCCCCTTATGACCGCCTGAACATTTTTTTGGCCAAAGAGTCCTCGATCTTATGCTTTCTATACATACTCATAGTCCAACTCCTTCTGATGTTTCATAAGCCACATAGATGTCCATATCTGACCTTTTGAACTTATTTCTGGTCAAAGTGTCCTCAACATTTTTTCAAACTATATAAAGTTATAGACTCCTTCTGATAATAAATCAGCTATACAAAGGTCACCTTTTGACCTTCTGAACATATTTCTGGCCAAAGAGTTCTTGAACATTGTCTTGCTATACTACAGATTGACTTCTTGTGATGTTATATTAACCAGCCAGTAGTCTATTTTTGACCTACTGATCTTATTTCTGGCCAGAGTCTGTGAACATAAACTCACTATACATATAGACTGACTTCTCGTAATGTAAAATCAGGCAGACAGTAGTCCATATTTGACTGATTGAAAATAAATTTGACCAAAGATTTCTCAAAAGGATTTTGTCTATCATCAATGTATAGACTCCTTCTGATGTTAAATCAGCCATACAGAAGTCCATATTTGACCTTCTGAATATATTTCTGGCCAGAGACCTTGAACATTTACCTTACTATTTATATTTCTCCTACCATAAAGACTTCTCGTGATGTTATATCAGCCAGACTGTAGCCATATTTGACTGATTTAACATGTTATTGGCCAAAGAATCCTCAAAATGTTTTTTACTCTTAGAAACTCATAGACTCCTTCTGATGTTAAATCAGCCATACAGAAGTCCATATTTGACCCAAGGAATATATTTATGGCCATAGAGTCATGACCTTTCTATACATACTCATCTATACTCATAGACTCCTTCTGATGCTTCATAAGCCATATAGATGTCCATATCTGACCTTTTGAACTTATTTGTGGTCAAAGTGTCCTAACATTTTTTCAAACTATAGAAAGTTATAGACTCCTTTTGATGATAATTCAGCTATACAGAGGTCCCCTTTTGACCTACTGAACATATTTCTGACCAAAGAGTCCTAAATGATTAACACTATACATTCAGATTGATATCTTCGGATGTTTTATCATCCTGACAAAAGTCCATATTTGACATACTGAATTTTTTTCTGGCCAAGGAGTACTCGAAACTTGACCTTTCCATATATACTCGTTGACTTTTTCTGATGTTACGTCAGACATACAGAAGTCCATATTTGACCCAAGGAACATATTTTTGGCCAAAGAGTCATGACCTTTCTATACATACTCATCTATACTCATAGACTCCTTCTGATGCTTCATAAGCCATATAGATGTCCATATCTGACCTTTTGAACTTATTTCTGGTCAAAGTGTCCTCAAAATTTTTCAAACTATATAAAGTTATAGACTCCTTCTGATAAAAAAGAGTCCTCAATCTTGAACTTTGCATTCTCACTCCTGGACTCCTTCTGATGGTTCATAAGCCACATATAGAATTCCATATTTGACCTATTGAATTTATTTCTGGTCAAATGGTCCTCAAAGCGTTTCTTATTATGTTAATTCAGCCATACAGAGGTTCCTATTTGAACTACTGAACACATTTTTGGCCAAAGAGTCTTTGAACATTAACTTTCTCTGCTTATTGACTTTTCTTAATAATATACATTAGCCATAAAAAAGTCCATATTTGACCTACTAACATATTTCTGGTCAAAGAGTCCCTGATCTTGACCTTTCTGTACATGCTCATTGACAGCTTCCGATGTTTCATCAGCCTGAAAGATGTCCATACCTTGAATATATTTCTGACCATAGAGTCCTCGATCTTGAACTTTCTAAACATACTTGTAGATTTGTTAATTAATTATCTGCTATCCAATGTATTTGAACAGTAGCTCAAATTTTATATTTTGAACATACTTCTAGACATGAGACCTTGAACTTTAAATTTCTAGACTAATTGCTCTTACAATCCTTCTGATGTTTCATCAGCCATACAGTATAGTTCAAATTTGACCTATTGAACATTTCTATAACCAAAGTGTCCTCGATCTTGATCGTTCTATACATAATCATAGGCTTGTTCTGATGTTTCATCATTGAGACAGAATTCAATTACTGACCTACTGAACATATTTCTGGCAAAAGAATCATCAAAGTTTAACTTACTGTTCCTTCTCCTAGACTATTTTTGATTTTACATCCACCATACAGTAGTCCATATTTGACCAAGAGAACATATTTCTGGCCAAAAGAGTCGTCAAAAGGTATGTTTATGCATTCTCATCGACTACTTTTGATGTTAAATCAACCATATTGTTAGTCCAAATTTGACCCATTGAACATATATCTGGCCAAAGAGACCTAGAACTTTAATTATCTATACATAATTACTATCTCCTTCTGATTTCTCATCACCCAGGCTATTATCCATATTTGACAATTGAACATATTTCTGGCTGGAAGAGTCCTTGATCTTTCTATACATACTCTTTCAGATAGTACTTCAGCCAAAAAATGATCCATAATTGACTACTAAACTCATTTCTGAGCGATGGGTTTATAATCTTGATTTCTCTATACATTGACTCCTTCTGATGTTACAATAGCAAAACATTATTGTATTGTATTGTATCAATATGACCTATTAAACCTATTTCTGACCAATGAGTCTATGAACATTTTTCAATACATACTCAATGACTCCTGATTTTACAACAGCAATATAGTATTTCAAAATTTGATCAATTGAACATATTTCTGGCTAAAGAGACCTTGATCTTATTCTTTCTATACATACTCCTTCTGATGTTTCATCAGCCAGATAATTGTCCACAATTGACCTACTGAACATTTTTCTGCCCGAAGAGTCTATGAACTTGAACTTTCTATACATAATCATTTACTTCTGATGTTTCTTCAGCCATACAGAAGTCCAGATTTGACATGTTGAACATATTTCTAACCAAAGAGTCTTTGATCTTGAACTTTCTATTCATAATTATAGACTCTTTCAGAAAGTACATCGGACAGACAATTGTCCATATTAATTATTAAACATATTTCTGGCCAACAAGTCCATGGACTTGAACATTCTGTACATGCTAATTGACTCCTTTTAGTGTTTCATCAGCCAGACATTAGTCCATAATTGACCTACTGAACATATTGCTGCCCGAAGAGTCTTGAACTTCAACTTTCTATATAGGCTCATTGACTCATTTTCACAAGCAGACAATAGTCCATAATTGACCCTCTGAACATATTTATAGTAAAAGAGTCCTCTGTCTTGAACTTTCTATAGATTCTCAGTGACTCCATATAGATAATTGACCCACTGAACATATTTCTACCTGAAGAGTCTTTGAACTTGAACTTTCTATTCATGATCTTCTTCCTCAATCTTCATTGACTTCTGATTCATCAGCCAGACAGCAGTCCATATTTGACCCACTAAACATATTTCTGGCAAAAGAGTCCTCGATCTTGAACTTTCTATTCATACTTATAGACTCTTTCAGATAGTACATCGATCAGACAATTGTAGATATTGACTATTGAAGTAAAAGAGTTCTCGATCTTGAACTTTCTATACATTCTCAGTGATGCCTTATTTTGTTTCTTTAGCCATACAGAAGTCCAGATTTGACATGTTGAACATATTTCTGACTTGAAAATGTTGTACATGCTAATTGACTCCTTTTAGTGTTTCATCAGCCAGACAGTAGTCAATAATGGACCTACTGAAAATATTTCTGGTAAAAGAGTCCTCGATTTTGAACTTTCTATACATTCTCAGTGACGCCTTATTTTGTTTCTTTAGCCATAAAGTAGTTCCGATTTAACATGAACATATTTCTGACTGAAGAGTCCTTGATCTTGAACTTTCTATTCACACTTATAGACTCCTTCAGATAGTACATCGGCCAGACAACTGTCCATAATGACTTTTTTTTTTTTTTTTTGGCCAACGAGTCTATGTACTTGAACTTTCTATACATGCTCATTGACTCGTTTTAGTGCTTCATCAGCCAGAGAGTACTCCATAATTTACCTACTGAAAATATTTCTGGAAAAAGAGTCCTCGATTTTGAACTTTCTTTACAAGCTCATTGACTCCTTCTGATGTTTCATCAGCCAGACAATTGTTCATAACTGACCTACTGAACATATTTCTAGTAAAAGAGTCCTCGATCTTGAACATTCTATACATGCTCATTGACTCCTTATGCTGTTTCTTTCTATACATACTCGTTTACTCCATCTGATGTTACATCAGCCATAAAGAAGTCCATAATTGACCCAAGGGACATATTTGTGGCCAATCTTGAACTTTCTATACATACTCATAGTCTCCTTCTGATTCTTCATAAGCCATATTTATGTCCATATTTATGACCTATTATTATTTCTGGTCAAAGGTTCCTCAAAAGTTTTTAAACTATGTAAAATTATAGACTCCATCTGATGATAAATCAGACCAAAAGAGGTCAAATTTTGACTCTTGAGTCAATATGTATAGAGAGTTAATGTTCAATGATTCTTTGGCCAAAAATATATTCAGAGGGTCACATACCTGTTAAAGTGATGTATCATCAGAAGAAGTCTATGAGTATTTAGTAAGTTAACTTGTGAGGACCTTCTTGCCAAAAATATTTTCAATTCGCCAGATATGGACATCTATATAGCTAATGAAGAATCAGAAAGAGTCAATGAGTATTTATAGAATGGTCAAGTTTAGACTCTTTGACCAGAAAAAATTTCAGGATGTCAAATATGGACTTTTGTCATGATGATATAACATCCGAAGATATCAATCTGAATGTATAGTGTTAATCTTTAAGGACTCTTTGGCCAGTAATATTTTCGGTAGGTCAAATATGGACTTCTGTATGACTGATTTAACATCAGAAGGAGTCTATAGATTATGATAGACAAAATCCTTTTGAGAACTCTTTGGTCAAATTTTTTTTCAAGCGGTCAAATATGGACTACTGCCTGCCTGGTTTGGCATTGCAAGAAGTCAGTCTATATTGTATAGTGAGTTAATGTTCAGGACTCTTTGGCCAGAAATATGTTCAGAAGGTCAAAAGGGGCCCTCTGTATAGCTGATTTGTCATCAAAAGGAGTCTATAACTTTATATAGTTTGAATTTTTTTAGGACACTTTGACCACAAATAAGTTCAAAAGGTCAGATATGGACATCTATATGGCTTATGAAGCATCAGAAGGAGTCTATGGTATGTATAGAAAGCATAAGATCGAGGACTCTTTGGCCAGAAATATGTTCTGGAGGTCAAAAGGGGACCTCTGTATAGCTGATTTGTCATCAAAAGGAGTCTATAACTTTATTTAGTTTGAATTTTTTTTATGACACTTTGACCAGAAATAAGTTCAAAAGGTCAGATATGGACATCTATATGGCTTATGAAGCATCAGAAGGAGTTGGACTATGAGTATGTATAGAAAGCCCAAGATCGAGGACTCTTTGGCCAGAAATATGTTCTGGAGGTCAAAAGGGGACCTCTGTATAGCTGATTTGTCATCAAAAGGAGTCTATAACTTTATATAGTTTGAATTTTTTTTAGGACACTTTGACCACAAATAAGTTCAAAAGGTCAGATATGGACATCTATATGGCTTATGAAGCATCAGAAGGAGTCTATGAGTATGTATAGAAAGCATAAGATCGAGGACTCTTTGGCCAGAATTATGTTCAGTAGGTCAAAAGGGGCCCTCTGTATAGCTGATTTATCATCAAAAGGAGTCTATAACTTTATATAGTTTGAAAAATTTTAGGACACTTTGACCACAAATAAGTTCAAAATGTCAGATATGGAAATCTTTATGGCTTATGAAGCATCAGAAGGAGTCTATGAGTATGTATAGAAAGCATAAGATCGAGGACTCTTTGGCCAGAAATATGTTCTGGAGGTCAAAAGGGGACCTCTGTATAGCTGATTTGTCATCAAAAGGAGTCTATAACTTTATATAGTTTCAATTTTTTTTAGGACACTTTGACCACGAATAAGTTCAAAAGGTCAGATATGGACATCTATATGGCTTATGAAGCATCAGAAGGAGTCTATGAGTATGTATAGAAAGCATAAGTTCGAGGACTCTTTGGCCAGAAATATGTTCTGGAGGTCAAAAGGGGCCCTCTGTATAGCTGATTTATCATCAAAAGGAGTCTATAACTTTCTATAGTTTGAAAAAATGTTAGGACAGTTTGACCACAAATAAGTTCAAAATGTCAGATATGGAAATATTTATGGCTTATGAAGCATCAGAAGGAGTCTATGAGTATGTATGGAAAGCATAAGATCGAGGACTTTTTGGCCAGAAATATGTTCAGGAGGTCAAAAGGGGACCTCTGTATAGCTGATTTATCATCAAAAGGAGTCTATAACTTTCTATAGTTTGAAAAATTTTGAGGACACTTTGACCACAAATAAGTTCAAAAGGTCAGATATGGACATCTATATGGCTTATGAAGCATCAGAAGGAGTCTATGAGTATGTATAGAAAGCATAAGATCGAGGACACTTTGGCCAGAAATATGTTCTGGAGGTCAAAAGGGGCCGTCTGTATAGCTGATTTATCATCAAAAGGAGTCTATAACTTTCTATAGTTTGAAAAAATGTTAGGACACTTTGACCACAAATAAGTTCAAAAGGTCAGATATGGACATCTATATGTCTTATGAAGCATCAGAAGGAGTCTATGAGTATGTATAGAAAGCATAAGATCGAGGACTTTTTGGCCAGAAATATGTTCTGGAGGTCAAAAGGGGACCTCTGTATAGCTGATTTGTCATCAAAAGGAGTCTATAACTTTATATAGTTTGAAAAATTTTAGGACACTTTGACCACAAATAAGTTCAAAATGTCAGATATGGAAATCTATATGGCTTATGAAGCATCAGAAGGAGTCTATGAGTATGTATAGAAAGCATAAGATCGAGGACTCTTTGGCCAGAATTATGTTCAGTAGGTCAAAAGGGGCCCTCTGTATAGCTGATTTATCATCAAAAGGAGTCTATAACTTTATATAGTTTGAAAAATTTTAGGACACTTTGACCACAAATAAGTTCAAAATGTCAGATATGGAAATCTTTATGGCTAATGAAGCATCAGAAGGAGTCTATGAGTATGTATAGAAAGCATAAGATCGAGGACTTTTTGGCCAGAAATATGTTCTGGAGGTCAAAAGGGGACCTCTGTATAGCTGATTTGTCATCAAAAGGAGTCTATAACTTTATATAGTTTGAAATTTTTTTAGGACACTTTGACCACAAATAAGTTCAAAAGGTCAGATATGGACATCTATATGGCTTATGAAGCATCAGAAGGAGTCTATGAGTATGTATAGAAAGCATAAGATCGAGGACTTTTTGGCCAGAAATATGTTCTGGAGGTCAAAAGGGGACCTCTGTATAGCTGATTTGTCATCAAAAGGAGTCTATAACTTTATATAGTTTGAATTTTTTTTAGGACACTTTGACCACAAATAAGTTCAAAAGGTCAGATATGGACATCTATATGGCTTATGAAGCATCAGAAGGAGTCTATGAGTATGTATAGAAAGCATAAGATCGAGGACTCTTTGGCCAGAATTATGTTCAGTAGGTCAAAAGGGGCCCTCTGTATAGCTGATTTATCATCAAAAGGAGTCTATAACTTTATATAGTTTGAAAAATTTTAGGACACTTTGACCACAGATAAGTTCAAAATGTCAGATATGGAAATCTTTATGGCTTATGAAGCATCAGAAGGAGTCTATGAGTATGTATGGAAAGCATAAGATCGAGGACTCTTTGGCCAGAAATATGTTCTGGAGGTCAAAAGGGGACCTCTGTATAGCTGATTTGTCATCAAAAGGAGTCTATAACTTTATATAGTTTGAATTTTTTTTAGGACACTTTGACCACAAATAAGTTCAAAAGGTCAGATATGGAAATCTATATGGCTTATGAAGCATCAGAAGGAGTCTATGAGTATGTATAGAAAGCCCAAGATCGAGGACTCTTTGGCCAGAATTATGTTCATGATGTCAAAAGGGGCCCTCTGTATAGCTGATTTATCATCAAAAGGAGTCTATAACTTTATATAGTTTGAATTTATTTTAGGACACTTTGACCACAAATAAGTTCAAAAGGTCAGATATGGACATCTATATGGCTTATGAAGCATCAGAAGGAGTCTATGAGTATGTATAGAAAGCATAAGATCGAGGACTTTTTGGCCAGAAATATGTTCTGGAGGTCAAAAGGGGACCTCTGTATAGCTGATTTATCATCAAAAGGAGTCTATAACTTTATATAGTTTGAATTTATTTTAGGACACTTTGACCACAAATAAGTTCAAAAGGTCAGATATGGACATCTATATGGCTTATGAAGCATCAGAAGGAGTCTATGAGTATGTATAGAAAGCATAAGATCGAGGACTCTTTGGCCAGAATTATGTTCAGTAGGTCAAAAGGGGCCCTCTGTATAGCTGATTTATCATCAAAAGGAGTCTATAACTTTATATAGTTTGAAAAATGTTAGGACACTTTGACCACAAATAAGTTCAAAATGTCAGATATGGAAATCTTTATGGCTTATGAAGCATCAGAAGGAGTCTATGAGTATGTATGGAAAGCATAAGATCGAGGACTCTTTGGCCAGAAATATGTTCTGGAGGTCAAAAGGGGACCTCTGTATAGCTGATTTGTCATCAAAAGGAGTCTATAACTTTATATAGTTTGAATTTTTTTTAGGACACTTTGACCACAAATAAGTTCAAATGGTCAGATATGGACATCTATATGGCTTATGAAGCATCAGAAGGAGTCTATGAGTATGTATAGAAAGCATAAGATCGAGGACTCTTTGGCCAGAATTATGTTCAGTAGGTCAAAAGGGGCCCTCTGTATAGCTGATTTATCATCAAAAGGAGTCTATAACTTTATATAGTTCGAAAAATTTTAGGACACTTTGACCACAAATAAGTTCAAAATGTCAGATATGGAAATCTATATGGCTTATGAAGCATCAGAAGGAGTCTATGAGTATGTATAGAAAGCATAAGATCGAGGACTCTTTGGCCAGAATTATGTTCAGTAGGTCAAAAGGGGCCCTCTGTATAGCTGATTTATCATCAAAAGCAGTCTATAACTTTATATAGTTTGAAAAATTTTAGGACACTTTGACCACAAATAAGTTCAAAATGTCAGATATGGAAATCTTTATGGCTTATGAAGCATCAGAAGGAGTCTATGAGTATGTATAGAAAGCATAAGATCGAGGACTCTTTGGCCAGAAATATGTTCTGGAGATCAAAAGGGGACCTCTGTATAGCTGATTTGTCATCAAAAGGAGTCTATAACTTTATATAGTTTGAATTTTTTTTAGGACACTTTGACCACAAATAAGTTCAAAAGGTCAGATATGGACATCTATATGGCTTATGAAGCATCAGAAGGAGTCTATGAGTATGTATAGAAAGCATAAGATCGAGGACTCTTTGGCCAGAATTATGTTCAGTAGGTCAAAAGGGGCCCTCTGTATAGCTGATTTATCATCAAAAGGAGTCTATAACTTTATATAGTTTGAAAAATTTTAGGACACTTTGACCACAAATAAGTTCAAAATGTCAGATATGGAAATCTTTATGGCTTATGAAGCATCAGAAGGAGTCTATGAGTATGTATGGAAAGCATAAGATCGAGGACTCTTTGGCCAGAAATATGTTCTGGAGGTCAAAAGGGGACCTCTGTATAGCTGATTTGTCATCAAAAGGAGTCTATAACTTTATATAGTTTGAATTTTTTTTAGGACACTTTGACCACAAATAAGTTCAAAAGGTCAGATATGGACATCTATATGGCTTATGAAGCATCAGAAGGAGTCTATGAGTATGTATAGAAAGCATAAGATCGAGGACTCTTTGGCCAGAAATATGTTCTGGAGGTCAAAAGGGGCCCTTTGTATAGCTGATATATCATCAAAAGAAGTCTATAACTTTCTATAGTTTGAAAAAATGTTAGGACACTTTGACCACAAATAAGTTCAAAAGGTCAGATATGGACATCTATATGGCTTATGAAGCATCAGAAGGAGTCTATGAGTATGTATAGAAAGCCCAAGATCGAGGACTCTTTGGCCAGAAATATGTTCAGGAGGTCAAAAGGGGACCTCTGTATAGCTGATTTTTCATCAAAAGGAGTCTATAACTTTCTATAGTTTGAAAAATTTTGAGGACACTTTGACCACAAATAAGTTCAAAATGTCAGATATGGAAATCTATATGGCTTATGAAGCATCAGAAGGAGTCTATGAGTATGTATAGAAAGCATAAGATCGAGGACTCTTTGGCCAGAAATATGTTCTGGAGGTCAAAAGGGGCCGTCTGTATAGCTGATTTATCATCAAAAGGAGTCTATAACTTTCTATAGTTTGAAAAAATGTTAGGACACTTTGACCACAAATAAGTTCAAAAGGTCAGATATGGACATCTATATGGCTTATGAAGCATCAGAAGGAGTCTATGAGTATGTATAGAAAGCCCAAGATCGAGGACTCTTTGGCCAAAAATATGTTCCTTGGGTCAAATATGGACTTCTGTATGGCTGACGTAACATCAGAAAGAGTCAACGAGGTATATATGGAAAGGTCAAGTTTCGAATACTCCTTGGCCAGAAAAAAAATTCAGTATGTCAAATATGAACTTTTGTCAGGATGATATAACATCCGAAGATATCAATCTGAATGTATAGTGTTAATCATTTAGGACTCTTTGGTCAGAAATATGTTCAGTAGGTCAAAAGGGGCCCTCTGTATAGCTGATTTATCATCAAAAGGAGTCTATAACTTTATATAGTTTGAAAAATTTTAGGACACTTTGACCACAAATAAGTTCAAAATGTCAGATATGGAAATCTTTATGGCTTATGAAGCATCAGAAGGAGTCTATGAGTATGTATAGAAAGCCCAAGATCGAGGACTCTTTGGCCAGAAATATGTTCAGGAGGTCAAAAGGGGACCTCTGTATAGCTGATTTATCATCAAAAGGAGTCTATAACTTTCTATAGTTTGAAAAATTTTGAGGACACTTTGACCACAAATAAGTTCAAAATGTCAGATATGGAAATCTATATGGCTTATGAAGCATCAGAAGGAGTCTATGAGTATGTATAGAAAGCATAAGATCGAGGACTCTTTGGCCAGAAATATGTTCTGGAGGTCAAAAGGGGCCGTCTGTATAGCTGATTTATCATCAAAAGGAGTCTATAACTTTCTATAGTTTGAAAAAATGTTAGGACACTTTGACCACAAATAAGTTCAAAAGGTCAGATATGGACATCTATATGGCTTATGAAGCATCAGAAGGAGTCTATGAGTATGTATAGAAAGCCCAAGATCGAGGACTCTTTGGCCAAAAATATGTTCCTTGGGTCAAATATGGACTTCTGTATGGCTGACGTAACATCAGAAAGAGTCAACGAGGTATATATGGAAAGGTCAAGTTTCGAGTACTCCTTGGCCAGAAAAAAAATTCAGTATGTCAAAAATGAACTTTTGTCAGGATGATATAACATCCGAAGATATCAATCTGAATGTATAGTGTTAATCATTTAGGACTCTTTGGTCAGAAATATGTTCAGTAGGTCAAAAGGGGCCCTCTGTATAGCTGATTTATCATCAAAAGGAGTCTATAACTTTATATAGTTTGAAAAATTTTAGGACACTTTGACCACAAATAAGTTCAAAATGTCAGATATGGAAATCTTTATGGCTTATGAAGCATCAGAAGGAGTCTATGAGTATGTATAGAAAGCATAAGATCGAGGACTCTTTGGCCAGAAATATGTTCTGGAGGTCAAAAGGGGACCACTGTATAGCTGATTTATCATCAAAAGGAGTCTATAACTTTATATAGTTTGAATTTATTTTAGGACACTTTGACCACAAATAAGTTCAAAAGGTCAGATATGGACATCTATATGGCTTATGAAGCATCAGAAGGAGTCTATGAGTATGTATAGAAAGCATAAGATCGAGGACTCTTTGGCCAGAATTATGTTCAGTAGGTCAAAAGGGGCCCTCTGTATAGCTGATTTATCATCAAAAGGAGTCTATAACTTTATATAGTTTGAAAAAATGTTAGGACACTTTGACCACAAATAAGTTCAAAATGTCAGATATGGAAATCTTTATGGCTTATGAAGCATCAGAAGGAGTCTATGAGTATGTATGGAAAGCATAAGATCGAGGACTCTTTGGCCAGAAATATGTTCTGGAGGTCAAAAGGGGACCTCTGTATAGCTGATTTGTCATCAAAAGGAGTCTATAACTTTATATAGTTTGAATTTTTTTTAGGACACTTTGACCACAAATAAGTTCAAATGGTCAGATATGGACATCTATATGGCTTATGAAGCATCAGAAGGAGTCTATGAGTATGTATAGAAAGCATAAGATCGAGGACTCTTTGGCCAGAATTATGTTCAGTAGGTCAAAAGGGGCCCTCTGTATAGCTGATTTATCATCAAAAGGAGTCTATAACTTTATATAGTTTGAAAAATTTTAGGACACTTTGACCACAAATAAGTTCAAAATGTCAGATATGGAAATCTATATGGCTTATGAAGCATCAGAAGGAGTCTATGAGTATGTATAGAAAGCATAAGATCGAGGACTCTTTGGCCAGAATTATGTTCAGTAGGTCAAAAGGGGCCCTCTGTATAGCTGATTTATCATCAAAAGCAGTCTATAACTTTATATAGTTTGAAAAATTTTAGGACACTTTGACCACAAATAAGTTCAAAATGTCAGATATGGAAATCTTTATGGCTTATGAAGCATCAGAAGGAGTCTATGATTATGTATAGAAAGCATAAGATCGAGGACTCTTTGGCCAGAAATATGTTCTGGAGATCAAAAGGGGACCTCTGTATAGCTGATTTGTCATCAAAAGGAGTCTATAACTTTATATAGTTTGAATTTTTTTTAGGACACTTTGACCACAAATAAGTTCAAAAGGTCAGATATGGACATCTATATGGCTTATGAAGCATCAGAAGGAGTCTATGAGTATGTATTGAAAGCATAAGATCGAGGACTCTTTGGCCAGAATTATGTTCAGTAGGTCAAAAGGGGCCCTCTGTATAGCTGATTTATCATCAAAAGGAGTCTAAAACTATATATAGCTTGAAAAATTTTAGGACACTTTGACCACAAATAAGTTCAAAATGTCAGATATGGAAATATTTATGGCTTATGAAGCATCAGAAGGAGTCTATGAGTATGTATGGAAAGCATAAGATCGAGGACTCTTTGGCCAGAAATATGTTCAGGAGGTCAAAAGGGGACCTCTGTATAGCTGATTTATCATCAAAAGGAGTCTATAACTTTCTATAGTTTGAAAAATTTTGAGGACACTTTGACCACAAATAAGTTCAAAAGGTCAAATATGGACATCTATATGGTTTATGAAGCATCAGAAGGAGTCTATGAGTATGTATAGAAAGCATAAGATCGAGGACTCTTTGGCCAGAAATATGTTCTGGAGGTCAAAAGGGGACCTCTGTATAGCTGATTTGTCATCAAAAGGAGTCTATAACTTAATATAGTTTGAATTTTTTTTAGGACACTTTGACCACAAATAAGTTCAAAATGTCAGATATGGAAATCTATATGGCTTATGAAGCATCAGAAGGAGTCTATGAGTATGTATAGAAAGCATAAGATCGAGGACTCTTTGGTCAGAAATATGTTCAGTAGGTCAAAAGGGGCCCTCTGTATAGCTGATTTATCATCAAAAGGAGTCTATAACTTTATATAGTTTGAAAAATTTTAGGACACTTTGACCACAAATAAGTTCAAAATGTCAGATATGGAAATTTTTATGGCTTATGAAGCATCAGAAGCAGTCTATGAGTATGTATGGAAAGCATAAGATCGAGGACTCTTTGGCCAGAAATATGTTCTGGAGGTCAAAAGGGGACCTCTGTATAGCTGATTTGTCATCAAAAGGAGTCTATAACTTTATATAGTTTGAATTTTTTTTAGGACACTTTGACCACAAATAAGTTCAAAAGGTCAGATATGGACATCTATATGGCTTATGAAGCATCAGAAGGAGTCTATGAGTATGTATAGAAAGCATAAGATCGAGGACTCTTTGGCCAGAAATATGTTCTGGAGGTCAAAAGGGGCCCTTTTTATAGCTGATATATCATCAAAAGAAGTCTATAACTTTCTATAGTTTGAAAAAATGTTAGGACACTTTGACCACAAATACGTTCAAAAGGTCAGATATGGACATCTATATGGCTTATGAAGCATCAGAAGGAGTCTATGAGTATGTATAGAAAGCCCAAGATCGAGGACTCTTTGGCCAAAAATATGTTCCTTGGGTCAAATATGGACTTCTGTATGGCTGACGTAACATCAGAAAGAGTCAACGAGGTATATATGGAAAGGTCAAGTTTCGAGTACTCCTTGGCCAGAAAAAAAATTCAGTATGTCAAATATGAACTTTTGTCAGGATGATATAACATCCGAAGATATCAATCTGAATGTATAGTGTTAATCATTTAGGACTCTTTGGTCAGAAATATGTTCAGTAGGTCAAAAGGGGACCTCTGTATAGCTGAATTATCATCAAAAGGAGTCTATAACTTTCTATAGTTTGAAAAATTTAGGACATTTTGACCACAAATAAGTTCAAAATGTCAGATATGGAAATCTATATGGCTTATGAAGCATCAGAAGGAGTCTATGAGTATGTATGGAAAGCCCAAGATCAAGGACTCTTTGGCCAAAATTATGTTCATGAGGTCAAAAGGGGCCCTCTGTATAGCTGATTTATCATCAAAAGGAGTCTATAACTTTCTATAGTTTGAAAAATTTTGAGGACACTTTGACCACAAATAAGTTCAAAAGGTCAGATATGGACATCTATATGGCTTATGAAGCATCAGAAGGAGTCTATGAGTATGTATAGAAAGCCCAAGATCGAGGACTCTTTGGCCAGAATTATGTTCATGAGGTCAAAAGGGGCCCTCTGTATAGCTGATTTATCATCAAAAGGAGTCTATAACTTTCTATAGTTTGAAAAATTTTGAGGACACTTTGACCACAAATAAGTTCAAAAGGTCAGATATGGACATCGATATGGCTTATGAAGCATCAGAAGGAATCTATGAGTGAGTATAGAAAGCCCAAGATTGAGGACTCTTTGGCCAGAAACATGTTCAGGAGGTCAAAAGGGGATCTCTTTATAGCTGATTTATCATCAAAAGGAGTCTATATCTTTATTTGATTTGAACATTTTTTTGGACACTTTGACCACAAATGAGTTCAAAAGGTCAGATATGGACATCTATATGGCTTATGTAGCATCAGAAGGACTTGGACTATGAGTATTTATAGAAAGCCCAAGATCGAGGACTCTTTTGCCAAAAATATGTTCAATCAGTCAAATATGGACTACTGTCTGGCTTATATGACATCACAAGAAGTCAGTCTTGTATGTTTAGTAAGTTAATGTTCAAGGACTCTTTATCCAGAAATGTGTTCAGTAGGTCAAAAATGGACTGATTTGTAATGGACTGTATGGCTGATGTAACATCAGAAAGATTCTACGACAATGTATAGAAAGTTTAAGATTGATTACTCTTGGGTTAGAAATATGTTCAGTAGGTCAAAAGGGGCCCTCTGTATAGCTGATTTATCTTTAAAAGGAGTCTATAACTTTATATAGTTTGAAAAATTTTAGGACACTTTGACCACAAATAAGTTCAAAATGTCAGATATGGAAATCTATATGGCTAATGAAGCTTCAGAAGGAGTCTATGAGTATGTATAGAAAGCCCAAGATCGAGGACTCTTTGGCCAGAATTATGTTCAGTAGGTCAAAAGGGGCCCTCTGTATAGCTGATTTATCTTTAAAAGGAGTCTATAACTTTATATAGTTTGAAAAATTTTAGGACACTTTGACCACAAATAAGTTCAAAATGTCAGATATGGAAATCTATATGGCTAATGAAGCTTCAGAAGGAGTCTATGAGTATGTATAAAAAGCCCAAGATCGAGGACTCTTTGGCCAGAATTATGTTCAGTAGGTCAAAAGGGGCCCTCTGTATAGCTGATTTATCATCAAAAGGAGTCTATAACTTTATATAGTTTGAATTTTTTTTAGGACACTTTGACCACAAATAAGTTCAAAAGGTCAGATATGGACATCTATTTGGCTTATGAAGCTTCAGAAGGAGTCTATGAGTATGTATAGAAAGCCCAAGATCGAGGACTCTTTGGCCAGAATTATGTTCAGTAGGTCAAAAGGGGCCCTCTGTATAGCTGATTTATCATCAAAAGGAGTCTATAACTTTATATAGTTTGAAAAATTTTAGGACATTTTGACCACAAATAAGTTCAAAATGTCAGATATGGAAATCTTTATGGCTTATGAAGCATCAGAAGGAGTCTATGAGTATATATAGAAAGCATAAGATCGAGGACTCTTTGGCCAGAAATATGTTCTGGAGGTCAAAAGGGGCCCTCTCTATAGCTGATTTATCATCAAAAGGAGTCTATAACTTTCTATAGTTTGAAAAAATGTTAGGACACTTTGACCACAAATAAGTTCAAAAGGTCAGATATGGACATCTATATGGCTTATGAAGCATCAGAAGGAGTCTATGAGTATGTATAGAAAGCCCAAGATCGAGGACTCTTTGGCCAGAATTATGTTCATGAGGTCAAAAGGGGCCCTCTGTATAGCTGATTTATCATCAAAAGGAGTCTATAACTTTCTATAGTTTGAAAAATTTTGAGGACACTTTGACCACAAATAAGTTCAAAAGGTCAGATATGGACATCGATATGGCTTATGAAGCATCAGAAGGAATCTATGAGTGAGTATAGAAAGCCCAAGATTGAGGACTCTTTGGCCAGAAACATGTTCAGGAGGTCAAAAGGGGATCTCTTTATAGCTGATTTATCATCAAAAGGAGTCTATATCTTTATTTGATTTGAACATTTTTTTGGACACTTTGACCACAAATGAGTTCAAAAGGTCAGATATGGACATCTATATGGCTTATGTAGCATCAGAAGGACTTGGACTATGAGTATTTATAGAAAGCCCAAGATCGAGGACTCTTTTGCCAAAAATATGTTCAATCAGTCAAATATGGACTACTGTCTGGCTTATATGACATCACAAGAAGTCAGTCTTGTATGTTTAGTAAGTTAATGTTCAAGGACTCTTTATCCAGAAATGTGTTCAGTAGGTCAAAAATGGACTGATTTGTAATGGACTGTATGGCTGATGTAACATCAGAAAGATTCTACGACAATGTATAGAAAGTTTAAGATTGATTACTCTTGGGTTAGAAATATGTTCAGTAGGTCAAAAGGGGCCCTCTGTATAGCTGATTTATCTTTAAAAGGAGTCTATAACTTTATATAGTTTGAAAAATTTTAGGACACTTTGACCACAAATAAGTTCAAAATGTCAGATATGGAAATCTATATGGCTAATGAAGCTTCAGAAGGAGTCTATGAGTATGTATAGAAAGCCCAAGATCGAGGACTCTTTGGCCAGAATTATGTTCAGTAGGTCAAAAGGGGCCCTCTGTATAGCTGATGTATCTTTAAAAGGAGTCTATAACTTTATATAGTTTGAAAAATTTTAGGACACTTTGACCACAAATAAGTTCAAAATGTCAGATATGGAAATCTATATGGCTAATGAAGCTTCAGAAGGAGTCTATGAGTATGTATAAAAAGCCCAAGATCGAGGACTCTTTGGCCAGAATTATGTTCAGTAGGTCAAAAGGGGCCCTCTGTATAGCTGATTTATCATCAAAAGGAGTCTATAACTTTATATAGTTTGAATTTTTTTTAGGACACTTTGACCACAAATAAGTTCAAAAGGTCAGATATGGACATCTATTTGGCTTATGAAGCTTCAGAAGGAGTCTATGAGTATGTATAGAAAGCCCAAGATCGAGGACTCTTTGGCCAGAATTATGTTCAGTAGGTCAAAAGGGGCCCTCTGTATAGCTGATTTATCATCAAAAGGAGTCTATAACTTTATATAGTTTGAAAAATTTTAGGACATTTTGACCACAAATAAGTTCAAAATGTCAGATATGGAAATCTTTATGGCTTATGAAGCATCAGAAGGAATCTATGAGTAAGTATAGAAAGCCCAAGATTGAGGACTCTTTGGCCAGAAACATGTTCAGGAGGTCAAAAGGTGACCTCTTTATAGCTGATTTATCATCAAAAGGAGTATATATCTTTATTTGATTTGAACATTTTTTAGGACACTTTGACCACAAATGAGTTCAAAAGGTCAGATATGGACATCTATATGGCTTATGAAGTATCAGACGGAGTTGTTCTATGAGTATTTATAGAAAGCCAAGATCGAGGACTCTTTTGCCAAAAATATGTTCAATCAGTCATATATGGACTACTGTCTGGCTTATATAACATCACAAGAAGTCAGTCTTGTATGTTTAGTAAGTTAATGTTCAAGGACTCTTTATCCAAAAATGTGTTCAGTAGGTCAAAAATGGACTGATTTATAATGTATGGCTGATGTAACATCAGAAAGATTCTACGAGAATGTATAGAAAGTTTAAGATTGATTACTCTTTGGTCAGAAATATGTGCAATATGTGAAATATGTTTGACCAAACATGGACTACTGTCCTGCTAATACAACATCACAAGAAGTCAGTGAGTAAGAAGTCAGTAAGAACTCTTTGGACAGAAAATATGTTCTGTAGGTCAAAGAGGGACCTCTGTAGGCCTGATTTGACACATGACATATGTGCATTGGCATTGCACAATAACTAACTTATTCATTTTTTCTTTTAAGGGAAATTATTGCATTTACCTCTTGCGTTACAATGCATAGAATAAACTACTTCATACCTCATGTGCAATGAAAACATAACATGAGTGTTGCATTGCACAAACGATCTAAGAATTAGCGTTGAATAATAATGTATTATTATTATATCTAACTATATCAGTTAGATCTTTTATGCAGTGGAATGTAACTCCAAAAATGGTATCTCTTCAATGCACATCGGAATGAGATAGTTATTGTATGTTTGTGATGCACTCATAGCTTATATGTTATTCTTCAATGCACAAAGTTTGATCTTGTGTGAAATGCAATGCAATAGCACATATTGTATTTCCTCAAAGCAAAACGCAATGGAGTTTTGGAATGAGTTACTTCTGGTGTGTAATGCAATGCAAGAAGTGCATAGCCTATATGTTATTCTTCAATGCACAACGTTAGATCGTTAGTGCAATGCAATGCAACAACACACATGTTATCTCTTTAATGAACATGGGAATGAGTTAGTTCTGGCGTGCAATGCAAAGCAAAAAGTGCATAACCTATATGTTATTCTTCAGTGCACAACGTTAGATCGTTAGTGCAATGCAATGCAACAACACACATACCATCTCTTTAATGAACATGGGAATGGTTAAGTTCTAGTGTGCAATGCAATGCAATGCAAAAAGTGCATAACCTATATGTTATTCTTCAGTGCACAACGTTACATCGCTAGTGCAATGCAATGCAATGCAACAACACACGTTATCTCTTTAATGAACATGAGAATGATTTAGTTCTAGTGTGCAATACAATGCAATGCAAAAAGTGCATAACCTATATGTTATTCTACAGTGCACAACGTTAGATCGTTAGTGCAATGCAATGCAATGCAGTGCAAAGCAATGGAAATCAATGCAAAAGCAATGCAAATCAATGCAATGCAATGCAATGCAACAACACACGTTATGTCTTTAATCAACATGGGAATGAGGTAGTTCTGGTGTGCAATGCAATGCAATGCAAAAAGTGCATAACTTATATGTTATTCTTCAGTGCACAACGTTAGATCGTTAGTGCAATGCAGTGCAAAGCAATGCAAATCAATATAATGCAATACAATGCAATGCAAAAACACTCGTTATGTCTTTAATCAACATGGGAATGAGGTAGTTCTGGTGTGCAATGCAATGCGAAAAGTGCATAACCTATATGTTATTCATCAGTGCACAAAGTTAGATCGTTAGTGCAATGCAATGCATTGCAATGCTGTGCAAAGCAATGCAGTGCAAAGCAATGCAATGCAATGCAATGCAATAAAATGCAATGCAACAACACTCATTATCTCTTTAATGAACATGGGAATTATTTAGTTCTGGTGTGCAATGCAATGCAATGCAAACAACACACGTTATCTCTTTAATGAACATGGGAATGATTTAGTTCTGGTATGAAATGCAATGCGAAAAGTGCATAACCTATATGTTTTTCTTCAGTGCACAACGTTAGATTGTTAGTGCAATGTAATGCAATCCCATGCAATGCAAAGCAAAGCAAAGCAAAGTAATGCAATGCAATGCAATGCAATGCAACAACACACATATCATCTCTATAATGAACATGGGAATGATTTTGTTCGTTAGTGTAATGCAATCCAATGCAAAGCAAAGCAAAGCAAAGCAAAGCAAAGCAAAGCAATGCAATACAATGCAATGCACGAACACACGTTATCTCTTTAATGAACATGGAAATGATTTAGTTCTGGTGTGCAATGCAATGAAATTCAAAAAGTGCTTAACCTATATGTTATTCTTCAGTGCACAACGTTAGAGCGTTAGTGCAATGCAATTCAAGGCAATGCAATGCAATGCAATGCAACAACACACGTTATCTCTTTAATGAACATAGGAATGATTTAGTTCTGGTATGCAATGCAATGCAATGCAAAAAGTGCATAACCTATATGTTATTCTTCAGTGCACAAAGTTAGATCGTTAAGTGCAATGCAATGCAATGCAGTGCAAAGCAATGCAAATCAATATAATGCAATACAATGCAATGCAAAAACACTCGTTATGTCTTTAATCAACATGGGAATGAGGTAGTTCTGGTGTGCAATGCAATGCGAAAAGTGCATAACCTATATGTTATTCTTCAGTGCACAATGTTAGATCGTTAGTGCAATGCAATTCAATGCAATACAAAGCAATGCAACAACACACGTTATCTCTTTAATGAAAATGGGAATGATTTAGTTCTGGTGTGCAATGCAATGCAATGCCAAAAGTGCATAACCTATATGTTTTTCTTCAGTCCACAACGTTAGAACGTTTGTGCAAATGCAATGCAATGCAATACAATACACAATGCAAAGCAAAGCAAAGCAATGCAATGCATGCAATGCATGCAATGCAATGCAATGCAATGCAACAACACACATATCATCTCTATAATGAACATGGGAATGATTTTGTTCTGGTGTGCAATGCAATGCAAATGCGAAAAGTGCATAACCTATATGTTATTCTTCAGTGCACAACGTTAGATCGTTTGTGCAATGCAATGCAATGCAATGTAATGCAACAACACACGTTATGTCTTTAATCAACATGGGAATGAGGTAGTTCAGTTGTACAATGCAATGCAAAAAGTGCATAACCTATATATTATTCTTCAGTGCACAACGTTAGATCGTTAGTGCAATTCAATTCAATGCAATGCAATGCATCAACACACATATCATCTCTATAATGAACATGGGAATGATTTAGTTCTGGTGTGCAATGCAATGCAATGCGAAATATGCATAACCTATAAGTTATTCTTCAGTGCACAACGTTAGATTGTTTGTGCAACGCAATTGCAACAACACATATGTTATCTCTTTAATGAACATGGGAATGATTTAGTTCTGGTGTGCAATGCAATGCAATGCAAAAAGTGAATAACCTATATGTTTTTCTTCAGTGCACAACGTTAGATCGTTTGTGCAATGCAATGCAAAGCAGTGCAAAGCAATGCAGTGCAAAGCAATGCAGTGCAATGCAATGCAATACAAAGCAATGCAACAACACACGTTATCTCTTTAATGAAAATGGGAATGATTTAGTTCTGGTATGCAATGCAATGCAATGCAAAAAGTGCATAACCTATAAGTTATTCTTCAGTGCACAACGTTAGATCGTTAGTGCAAATGCAATGCAATGCAATACAATACAATGCAAAGCAATGCAATGCAATGCAAAGCAAAGCAAAGCAATGCAATGCAATGCAATGCAACAACACACATATCTCTATAATGAACATGGGAATGATTTTGTTCTGGTGTGCAATGCAATGCAAATGCGAAAAGTGCATAACCTATATGTTATTCTTCAGTGCCCAACGTTAGATCGTTTGTGCAATGCAATGCAATGTAATGCAACAACACACGTTATGTCTTTAATCAACATGGGAATGAGGTAGTTCAGTTGTACAATGCAATGCAAAAAGTGCATAACCTATATGTTATTCTTCAGTGCACAACGTTAGATCGTTAGTGCAATTCAATTCAATTTAATGCAATGCATCAACACACATCATCTCTATAATGAACATGGGAATGATTTAGTTCTGGTGTGCAATGCAATGCAATGCGATAACCTATAAGTTATTCTTCAGTGCACAACGTTAGATTGTTTGTGCAATGCAATTGCAACAACACATATGTTATCTCTTTAATGAACATGGGAATGAGTTAGTTCTGCTGTGCAATGCAATGCAATGCAAGAAGTGCATAGCCTATGTTATTCTTCAATGCACAACGTTAGATCGTGTGTGCAATGCAATGCAATGCAACAACACACGTTATCTCTTTAATGAACATGGGATCGAGTTAGTTCTGTTGTGCAATGCAATGCAAGTAGTGCACAGACTATATGTTATTCTTCAATACACAACGTTAGACAGTTTGTGCAAAGCAACAACACATATGTTATCTCTCTAATGATCATGGCATCGAGTTACTTTTGGTGTGCAATGCAATGCACGAAGTGCATAACCTATGTTTCTTTAATGATGCTCAACGTTAGATCGTTTGTGCAAAGCACATAATGTTATAACAATGAGCTATACATAGGTACGCTTTTGACCTACTGAACATATTTCTGGCCAAAGAGTCTTTAAAGATGGTATATCATCCTGACAAAGGTCCAAATTTGACATACTGAATTTTTTTCTGGCCAAGGAGTACTCGAAACTTGACCTTTACATATATACTTGTTGACTCTTTCTGATGTTACGTCAGACATACAGAATTCCATATTTGACCCAAGGAAAATATTTCTTGCCAAAGAGTCCTCGATCTTGGGCTTTCTATACATACTCATAGACTCCTTCTGATGCTTCATAAGCCAATATAGATGTCAATATCTGACCTTTTGAACATATTTGTGGTCAAAATGTCGTAAAAAAATTTCAAAACAAAAAAAGTTATAGACTCCTTTTGATGATAAATCAGCTATAAAGAGGTCCCCTTTTGACCTCCTGAACACATTTCTGGCCAAAGAGTCCTCAATCTTGGGCTTTCTATACATACTCATAGATTCCTTCTGATGCTTCATAAGCCATATAGATTTCAATAACTGACCTTTTGAACTAATTTGTGGTCAAAGTGTCCTCAAAATTATTCAAACTATAGAAAGTTATAGACTCCTTTTAAAGATAAATCAGCTATACTGAGGTCCCCTTTTGACCTACTGAACATATTTCTGGCCAAAGAGTCCTCGATCTTGCGTTTTCTATACATACTCATAGACTCCTTCTGATGCTTCATAAGCCATATAGATTTCCATATCTGACATTTTGAACTTATTTGTGGTCAAAGTGTCCAAAAAAAATTCAAACCATATAAAGTTATAGACTCCTTTTGATGATAAATCAGCTATAAAGAGGTCCCCTTTTGACCTCCAGAACATATTTCTGGCCAAAGAGTCCTCGATCTTGGGCTTTCTTTACATACTCATAGACTCCTTCTGATGCTTCATAAGCCATATAGATGTCCATATTTGACCTTTTGAACTTATTTGTGGTCAAAGTGTCCTCAAATTTTTTCAAACTATAGAAAGTTATAGACTCCTTTTGATGATAAATCAGCTATACTGAGGTCCCCTTTTGACCTCCTGAACATTTTTTTGGCCAAAGAGTCTTCGATCTTATGCTTTCTATACATACTCATAGTCCAACTCCTTCTGATGTTTCATAAGCCATATAGATGTCCATATCTGACCTTTTGAACTTATTTGTGGTCAAAGTGTCCTAAAATTTTTTCAAACTATAGAAAGTTATAGACTCCTTTTGATGATAATTCAGCTATACTGAGGTCCCCTTTTGACCTACTGAACATATTTCTGACCAAAGAGTCCTAAATGATTAACACTATACATTCAGATTGATATCTTCGGATGTTTTATCATCCTGACAAAAGTCCATATTTGACATACTGAATTTTTTTCTGGCCAAGGAGTACTCGAAACTTGACCTTTCCATATATACTCGTTGACTTTTTCTGATGTTACGTCAGCCATACAGAAGTCCATATTTGACCCAAGCAACATATTTTTGGCCAAAGAGTCCTCGATTTTGGGCTTTCTATAAATACTCATAGTCCAACTCCTTCTGATGCTTCATAAGCCATATAGATGTCCATATCTGACCTTTTGAACTTATTTCTGGTCAAAGTGTCCTCAAAATTTTTCAAACTATATAAAGTTATAGACTCCTTCTGATAAAAAAAGAGTCCTCAATCTTGAACTTTGCATTCTCACTCCTAGACTCCTTCTGATGGTTCATAAGCCACATATAGAATTCCATATTTGACCTATTGAATTTATTTCTGGTCAAATGGTCCTCAAAGCGTTTCTTATTATGTTAATTCAGCCATACAGAGGTTCCTATTTGAACTACTGAACACATTTTTGGCCAAAGAGTCTTTGAACATTAACTTTCTCTGCTTATTGACTTTTCTTAATAATATACATTAGCCATAAAAAAGTCCATATTTGACCTAATAACATATTTCTGGTCAAAGAGTCCCTGATCTTGACCTTTCTGTACATGCTCATTGACAGCTTCCGATGTTTCATCAGCCTGAAAGATGTCCATACCTGACCCATTGAATATATTTCTGACCATAGAGTCCTCGATCTTGAACTTTCTAAACATACTTGTAGATTTGTTAATTAATTATCTGCTATCCAATGTATTTGAACAGTAGCTCAAATTTTATATTTTGAACACTTCTAGACATGAGACCTTGAACTTTAAATTTCTAAACTAATTGCTCTTACAATCCTTCTGATGTTTCACCAGCCATACAGTATAGTTCAAATTTGACCTATTGAACATTTCTATAACCAAAGTGTCCTCGATCTTGATCGTTCTATACATAATCATAGGCTTGTTCTGATGTTTCATCATTGAGACAGAATTCAATTACTGACCTACTGAACATATTTCTGGCAAAAGAATCATCAAAGTTTAACTTACTGTTCCTTCTCCTAGACTATTTTTGATTTTACATCCACCATACAGTAGTCCATATTTGACCAAGAGAACATATTTCTGGCCAAAAGAGTCGTCAAAAGGTATGTTTATATGCATTCTCATCGACTACTTTTGATGTTAAAATCAACCATATTGTTAGTCCAAATTTGACCCATTGAACATATATCTGGCCAAAGAGACCTAGAACTTTAATTATCTATACATAATTACTATCTCCTTCTGATTTCTCATCACCCAGGCTATTATCCATATTTGACAATTGAACATATTTCTGGCTGGAAGAGTCCTTGATCTTTCTATACATACTCTTTCAGATAGTACTTCAGCCAAAAAATGATCCATAATTGACTACTAAACTCATTTCTGAGCGATGGGTTTATAATCTTGATTTCTCTATACATTGACTCCTTCTGATGTTACAATAGCAAAACATTATTGTATTGTATTGTATCAATATGACCTATTAAACCTATTTCTGACCAATGAGTCTATGAACATTTTTCAATACATACTCAATGACTCCTGATTTTACAACAGCAATATAGTATTTCAAAATTTGATCAATTGAACATATTTCTGGCTAAAGAGACCTTGATCTTATTCTTTCTATACATACTCCTTCTGATGTTTCATCAGCCAGATAATTGTCCACAATTGACCTACTGAACATTTTTCTGCCCGAAGAGTCTATGAACTTGAACTTTCTATACATAATCATTTACTTCTGATGTTTCTTCAGCCATACAGAAGTCCAGATTTGACATGTTGAACATATTTCTAACCAAAGAGTCTTTGATCTTGAACTTTCTATTCATAATTATAGACTCTTTCAGAAAGTACATCGGACAGACAATTGTCCATATTAATTATTAAACATATTTCTGGCCAACAAGTCCATGGACTTGAACATTCTGTACATGCTAATGGGTTATGTTTCAGTCTCTTAAACTGTCCTTTTGCAAATGAGCAGGCCTCCTAATATCCTATTGGTCCACGAGCTTCTCAAATTCCAGACTAGACTCCTGCTTTCCTATTGGCTCACCCAGCTGCCGCGCTCCTATTGGCCACTGCGCTGTGACATCACATGAGCAGAGCTGAGGAACAAGTGGAGTGGGTGGAGCTTGATGTTTGATTGACAGAGTTAATGAATGTGTTTTAGAATTATGTCATCGTTCAGTGTTGTTTTTTTTAGGCAGAAATCTGCATGTGGCACTTTTCTGTTTGATTTTACCGTAGTATTAATTGGCTCACCCAGCTGCCGCGCTCCTATTGGCCACTGCGCTGTGACATCACATGAGCAGAGCTGAGGAACAAGTGGAGTGGGTGGAGCTTGATGTTTGATTGACAGAGTTAATGAATGTGTTTTAGAATTATGTCATCGTTCAGTGTTGTTTTTTTTAGGCAGAAATCTGCATGTGGCACTTTTCTGTTTGATTTTACCGTAGTATTAATTTATTAATTTTAGTATTATGGCTTATCTGACTCTTTCAGATAGTACATCGGCCAGACAATTGTAGATATTGACTATTGAAGTAAAAGAGTTCTCGATCTTGAACTTTCTATACATTCTCAGTGATGCCTTATTTTGTTTCTTTAGCCATACAGAAGTCCAGATTTGACATGTTGAACATATTTCTGACTTGAAAATGTTGTACATGCTAATTGACTCCTTTTAGTGTTTCATCAGCCAGACAGTAGTCAATAATGGACCTACTGAAAATATTTCTGGTAAAAGAGTCCTCGATTTTGAACTTTCTATACATTCTCAGTGACGCCTTATTTTGTTTCTTTAGCCATAAAGTAGTTCCGATTTAACATGTTGAACATATTTCTGACTGAAGAGTCCTTGATCTTGAACTTTCTATTCACACTTATAGACTCCTTCAGATAGTACATCGGCCAGACAACTGTCCATAATGACATTTTTTTTTTTTTTCTGGCCAACGAGTCTATGTACTTGAACTTTCTATACATGCTCATTGACTCGTTTTAGTGCTTCATCAGCCAGAGAGTACTCCATAATTTACCTACTGAAAATATTTCTGGAAAAAGAGTCCTCGATTTTGAACTTTCTTTACAAGCTCATTGACTCCTTCTGATGTTTCATCAGCCAGACAATTGTTCATAACTGGACCTACTGAACATATTTCTAGTAAAAGAGTCCTCGATCTTGAACATTCTATACATGCTCATTGACTCCTTATGCTGTTTCTTTCTATACATACTCGTTTACTCCATCTGATGTTACATCAGCCATAAAGAAGTCCATAATTGACCCAAGGGACATATTTGTGGCCAATCTTGAACTTTCTATACATACTCATAGTCTCCTTCTGATTCTTCATAAGCCATATTTATGTCCATATTTATGACCTATTATTATTTCTGGTCAAAGGTTCCTCAAAAGTTTTTAAACTATGTAAAATTATAGACTCCATCTGATGATAAATCAGACCAAAAGAGGTCAAATTTTGACTCTTGAGTCAATATGTATAGAGAGTTAATGTTCAATGATTCTTTGGCCAAAAATATATTCAGAGGGTCACATACCTGTTAAAGTGATGTATCATCAGAAGAAGTCTATGAGTATTTAGTAAGTTAACTTGTGAGGACCTTCTTGCCAAAAATATTTTCAATTCGCCAGATATGGACATATATATAGCTAATGAAGAATCAGAAAGAGTCAATGAGTATTTATAGAATGGTCAAGTTTAGACTCTTTGACCAGAAAAAATTTCAGGATGTCAAATATGGACTTTTGTCATGATGATATAACATCCGAAGATATCAATCTGAATGTATAGTGTTAATCTTTAAGGACTCTTTGGCCAGTAATATTTTCGGTAGGTCAAATATGGACTTCTGTATGACTGATTTAACATCAGAAGGAGTCTATAGATTATGATAGACAAAATCCTTTTGAGAACTCTTTGGTCAAATTTTTTTTCAAGCGGTCAAATATGGACTACTGCCTGCCTGGTTTGGCATTGCAAGAAGTCAGTCTATATTGTATAGTGAGTTAATGTTCAGGACTCTTTGGCCAGAAATATGTTCAGAAGGTCAAAAGGGACCCTCTGTATAGCTGATTTATCATCAAAAGGAGTCTATAACTTTATATAGTTTGAATTTTTTTAGGACACTTTGACCACAAATAAGTTCAAAAGGTCAGATATGGACATCTATATGGCTTATGAAGCATCAGAAGGAGTCTATGGTATATATAGAAAGCATAAGATCGAGGACTCTTTGGCCAGAAATATGTTCTGGAGGTCAAAAGGGGACCTCTGTATAGCTGATTTGTCATCAAAAGGAGTCTATAACTTTATATAGTTTGAATTTTTTTTATGACACTTTGACCAGAAATAAGTTCAAAAGGTCAGATATGGACATCTATATGGCTTATGAAGCATCAGAAGGAGTTGGACTATGAGTATGTATAGAAAGCCCAAGATCGAGGACTCTTTTGCCAGAAATATGTTCAGGAGGTCAAAAGGGGACCTCTGTATAGCTGAATTATCATCAAAAGGAGTCTATAACTTTCTATAGTTTGAAAAAATGTTAGGACACTTTGACCACAAATAAGTTCAAAAGGTCAGATATGGACATCTATATGGCTTATGACGCATCAGAAGGAGTCTATGAGTATGTATAGAAAGCCCAAGATCGAGGACTCTTTTGCCAGAAATATGTTCAGGAGGTCAAAAGGAGACCTCTGTATAGCTGATTTATCATCAAAAGGAGTCTATAACTTTCTATAGTTTGAAAAATTTTGAGGACACTTTGACCACAAATAAGTTCAAAATGTCAGATATGGAAATCTATATGGCTTATGAAGCATCAGAAGGAGTCTATGAGTATGTATAGAAAGCATAAGATCGAGGACTCTTTGGCCAGAAATATGTTCTGGAGGTCAAAAGGGGACCTCTGTATAGCTGATTTGTCATCAAAAGGAGTCTATAACTTTATATAGTTTGAATTTTTTTTAGGACACTTTGACCACAAATAAGTTCAAAAGGTCAGATATGGACATCTATATGGCTTATGAAGCATCAGAAGGAGTCTATGAGTATGTATAGAAAGCATAAGATCGAGGACTCTTTGGCCAGAATTATGTTCAGTAGGTCAAAAGGGGCCCTCTGTATAGCTGATTTATCATCAAAAGGAGTCTATAACTTTATATAGTTTGAAAAATTTTAGGACACTTTGACCACAAATAAGTTCAAAATGTCAGATATGGAAATCTTTATGGCTTATGAAGCATCAGAAGGAGTCTATGAGTATGTATAGAAAGCATAAGATCGAGGACTCTTTGGCCAGAAATATGTTCTGGAGGTCAAAAGGGGACCTCTGTATAGCTGATTTGTCATCAAAAGGAGTCTATAACTTTATATAGTTTGAATTTTTTTTAGGACACTTTGACCACGAATAAGTTCAAAAGGTCAGATATGGATATCTATATGGCTTATGAAGCATCAGAAGGAGTCTATGAGTATGTATAGAAAGCATAAGATCGAGGACTCTTTGGCCAGAAATATGTTCTGGAGGTCAAAAGGGGCCCTCTGTATAGCTGATTTATCATCAAAAGGAGTCTATAACTTTCTATAGTTTGAAAAAATGTTAGGACACTTTGACCACAAATAAGTTCAAAAGGTCAGATATGGACATCTATATGGCTTATGAAGCATCAGAAGGAGTCTATGAGTATGTATAGAAAGCATAAGATCGAGGACTCTTTGGCCAGAATTATGTTCAGTAGGTCAAAAGGGGCCCTCTGTATAGCTGATTTATCATCAAAAGGAGTCTATAACTTTATATAGTTTGAATTTTTTTTAGGACACTTTGACCACAAATAAGTTCAAAAGGTCAGATATGGACATCTATTTGGCTTATGAAGCTTCAGAAGGAGTCTATGAGTATGTATAGAAAGCCCAAGATCGAGGACTCTTTGGCCAGAATTATGTTCAGTAGGTCAAAAGGGGCCCTCTGTATAGCTGATTTATCATCAAAAGGAGTCTATAACTTTATATAGTTTGAAAAATTTTAGGACACTTTGACCACAAATAAGTTCAAAATGTCAGATATGGAAATCTTTATGGCTTATGAAGCATCAGAAGGAGTCTATGAGTATATATAGAAAGCATAAGATCGAGGACTCTTTGGCCAGAAATATGTTCTGGAGGTCAAAAGGGGCCCTCTCTATAGCTGATTTATCATCAAAAGGAGTCTATAACTTTCTATAGTTTGAAAAAATGTTAGGACACTTTGACCACAAATAAGTTCAAAAGGTCAGATATGGACATCTATATGGCTTATGAAGCATCAGAAGGAGTCTATGAGTATGTATAGAAAGCCCAAGATAGAGGACTCTTTGGCCAGAATTATGTTCATGAGGTCAAAAGGGGACCTTTGTATAGCTGATTTATCATCAAAAGGAGTCTATAACTGTCTATAGTTTGAAAAATTTTGAGGACACTTTGACCACAAATAAGTTCAAAAGGTCAGATATGGACATCTATATGGCTTATGAAGCATCAGAAGGAGTCTATGAGTATGTATAGAAAGCATAAGATCGAGGACTCTTTGGCCAGAAATATGTTCTGGAGGTTAAAAGGGGCCCTCTGTATAGCTGATTTATCATCAAAAGGAGTCTATAACTTTCTATAGTTTGAAAAAATTTTGAGGACACTTTGACCACAAATAAGTTCAAAATGTCAGATATGGAAATCTATATGGCTTATGAAGCATCAGAAGGAGTCTATGAGTATGTATAGAAAGCCCAAGATCGAGGACTCTTTGGCCAGAAATATGTTCAGGAGGTCAAAAGGGGACCTCTGTATAGCTGATTTATCATCAAAAGGAGTCTATAACTTTCTATAGTTTGAAAAATTTTGAGGACACTTTGACCAGAAATAAGTTTAAAAGGTCAGATATGGACATCTATATGGCTTATGAAGCATCAGAAGGAGTTGGACTATGAGTATGTATAGAAAAGCCCAAGATCGAGGACTCTTTGGCCAGAAATATGTTCCTTGGGTCAAATATGGACTTCTGTATAGCTGACGTAACATCAGAAAAAGTCAACGAGGTATATATGGAAAGGTCAAGTTTCGAGTACTCCTTGGCCAGAAAAAAAATTCAGTATGTCAGATATGGACTTTTGTCAGGATGATATAACATCCGAAGATATCAATCTGAATGTATAGTGTTAATCATTTAGGATTCTTTGACCACAAATAAGTTCAAAAGGTCAGATATGGACATCTATATGGCTTATGAAGCATCAGAAGGAGTCTATGAGTATGTATATAAAGCCCAAGATCGAGGACTCTTTGGCCAGAATTATGTTCATGAGGTCAAAAGGGGCTCTCTGTATAGCTGATTTATCATCAAAAGGAGTATATATCTTTATTTGATTTGAACATTTTTTAGGACACTTTGACCACAAATGAGTTCAAAAGGTCAGATATGGACATCTATATGGCTTATGAAGTATCAGACGGAGTTGTTCTATGAGTATTTATAGAAAGCCAAGATCGAGGACTCTTTTGCCAAAAATATGTTCAATCAGTCATATATGGACTACTGTCTGGCTTATATAACATCACAAGAAGTCAGTCTTGTATGTTTAGTAAGTTAATGTTCAAGGACTCTTTATCCAAAAATGTGTTCAGTAGGTCAAAAATGGACTGATTTATAATGGACTGTATGGCTGATGTAACATCAGAAAGATTCTACGAGAATGTATAGAAAGTTTAAGATTGATTACTCTTTGGTCAGAAATATGTGCAATATGTGAAATATGTTTGACCAAACATGGACTACTGTCCTGCTAATACAACATCACAAGAAGTCAGTGAGTAAGAAGTCAGTAAGAACTCTTTGGACAGAAAATATGTTCTGTAATTGTAATAGTTCGGAAATTATTGCATTTACCTCTTGCGTTACAATGCATAGAATAAACTACTTCATACCTCATGTGCAATGAAAACATAACATGAGTGTTGCATTGCACAAACGATCTAAGAATTAGCGTTGAATAATAATGTATTATTATTATATCTAACTATATCAGTTAGATCTTTTATGCAGTGGAATGTAACTCCAAAAATGGTATCTCTTCAATGCACATCGGAATGAGATAGTTATTGTATGTTTGTGATGCACTCATAGCTTATATGTTATTCTTCAATGCACAAAGTTTGATCTTGTGTGAAATGCAATGCAATAGCACATATTGTATTTCCTCAAAGCAAAACGCAATGGAGTTTTGGAATGAGTTACTTCTGGTGTGTAATGCAATGCAAGAAGTGCATAGCCTATATGTTATTCTTCAATGCACAACGTTAGATCGTTAGTGCAATGCAATGCAACAACACACATGTTATCTCTTTAATGAACATGGGAATGAGTTAGTTCTGGCGTGCAATGCAAAGCAAAAAGTGCATAACCTATATGTTATTCTTCAGTGCACAACGTTAGATCGTTAGTGCAATGCAATGCAACAACACACATACCATCTCTTTAATGAACATGGGAATGGTTAAGTTCTAGTGTGCAATGCAATGCAATGCAAAAAGTGCATAACCTATATGTTATTCTTCAGTGCACAACGTTACATCGCTAGTGCAATGCAATGCAAAGCAACAACACACGTTATCTCTTTAATGAACATGAGAATGATTTAGTTCTAGTGTGCAATACAATGCAATGCAAAAAGTGCATAACCTATATGTTATTCTACAGTGCACAACGTTAGATCGTTAGTGCAATGCAATGCAATGCAGTGCAAAGCAATGGAAATCAATGCAAAAGCAATGCAAATCAATGCAATGCAATGCAATGCAACAACACACGTTATGTCTTTAATCAACATGGGAATGAGGTAGTTCTGGTGTGCAATGCAATGCAATGCAAAAAGTGCATAACTTATATGTTATTCTTCAGTGCACAACGTTAGATCGTTAGTGCAATGCAATGCAATGCAGTGCAAAGCAATGCAAATCAATATAATGCAATACAATGCAATGCAAAAACACTCGTTATGTCTTTAATCAACATGGGAATGAGGTAGTTCTGGTGTGCAATGCAATGCGAAAAGTGCATAACCTATATGTTATTCATCAGTGCACAAAGTTAGATCGTTAGTGCAATGCAATGCATTGCAATGCTGTGCAAAGCAATGCAGTGCAAAGCAATGCAATGCAATGCAATGCAATACAATGCAATGCAACAACACTCATTATCTCTTTAATGAACATGGGAATTATTTAGTTCTGGTGTGCAATGCAATGCAATGCAAACAACACACGTTATCTCTTTAATGAACATGGGAATGATTTAGTTCTGGTATGAAATGCAATGCGAAAAGTGCATAACCTATATGTTTTTCTTCAGTGCACAACGTTAGATTGTTAGTGCAATGTAATGCAATCCCATGCAATGCAAAGCAAAGCAAAGCAAAGTAATGCAATGCAATGCAATGCAATGCAACAACACACATATCATCTCTATAATGAACATGGGAATGATTTTGTTCGTTAGTGTAATGCAATCCAATGCAAAGCAAAGCAAAGCAAAGCAATGCAATGCAATGCAATGCACGAACACACGTTTTCTCTTTAATGAACATGGAAATGATTTAGTTCTGGTGTGCAATGCAATGAAATGCAAAAAGTGCTTAACCTATATGTTATTCTTCAGTGCACAACGTTAGAGCGTTAGTGCAATGCAATTCAAGGCAATGCAATGCAATGCAATGCAACAACACACGTTATCTCTTTAATGAACATAGGAATGATTTAGTTCTGGTATGCAATGCAATGCAATGCAAAAAGTGCATAACCTATATGTTATTCTTCAGTGCACAAAGTTAGATCGTTAAGTGCAATGCAATGCAATGCAGTGCAAAGCAATGCAAATCAATATAATGCAATACAATGCAATGCAAAAACACTCGTTATGTCTTTAATCAACATGGGAATGAGGTAGTTCTGGTGTGCAATGCAATGCGAAAAGTGCATAACCTATATGTTATTCTTCAGTGCACAATGTTAGATCGTTAGTGCAATGCAATTCAATGCAATACAAAGCAATGCAACAACACACGTTATCTCTTTAATGAAAATGGGAATGATTTAGTTCTGGTGTGCAATGCAATGCAATGCCAAAAGTGCATAACCTATATGTTTTTCTTCAGTCCACAACGTTAGAACGTTTGTGCAGTGCAATGCAATGTAATGCAACAACACACTTTATCTCTTTAATGAACATGGGAATGATTTAGTTCTGGTATGCAATGCAATGCTAAAAGTGCATAACCTTATATGTTATTCTTCAGTGCACAACGTTAGATCGTTAGTGCAAATGCAATGCAATGCAATACAATACACAATGCAAAGCAAAGCAAAGCAATGCAATGCATGCAATGCAATGCAATGCAATGCAATGCAACAACACACATATCATCTCTATAATGAACATGGGAATGATTTTGTTCTGGTGTGCAATGCAATGCAAATGCGAAAAGTGCATAACCTATATGTTATTCTTCAGTGCACAACGTTAGATCGTTTGTGCAATGCAATGCAATGCAATGTAATGCAACAACACACGTTATGTCTTTAATCAACATGGGAATGAGGTAGTTCAGTTGTACAATGCAATGCAAAAAGTGCATAACCTATATATTATTCTTCAGTGCACAACGTTAGATCGTTAGTGCAATTCATTTCAATGCAATGCAATGCATCAACACACATATCATCTCTATAATGAACATGGGAATGATTTAGTTCTGGTGTGCAATGCAATGCAATGCGAAATATGCATAACCTATAAGTTATTCTTCAGTGCACAACGTTAGATTGTTTGTGCAACGCAATTGCAACAACACATATGTTATCTCTTTAATGAACATGGGAATGATTTAGTTCTGGTGTGCAATGCAATGCAATGCAAAAAGTGAATAACCTATATGTTTTTCTTCAGTGCACAACGTTAGATCGTTTGTGCAATGCAATGCAAAGCAGTGCAAAGCAATGCAGTGCAAAGCAATGCAGTGCAAATGCAATGCAATACAAAGCAATGCAACAACACACGTTATCTCTTTAATGAAAATGGGAATGATTTAGTTCTGGTATGCAATGCAATGCAATGCAAAAAGTGCATAACCTATAAGTTATTCTTCAGTGCACAACGTTAGATCGTTAGTGCAAATGCAATGCAATGCAATACAATACAATGCAAAGCAATGCAATGCATTGCAAAGCAAAGCAATGCAATGCAATGCAATGCAATGCAACAACACACATATCTCTAAAATGAACATGGGAATGATTTTGTTCTGGTGTGCAATGCAATGCAAATGCGAAAAGTGCATAACCTATATGTTATTCTTCAGTGCCCAACGTTAGATCGTTTGTGCAATGCAATGCAATGTAATGTAACAACACACGTTATGTCTTTAATCAACATGGGAATGATTTAGTTCTGGTGTGCAATGCAATGCAATGCGATAACCTATAAGTTATTCTTCAGTGCACAACGTTAGATTGTTTGTTCAATGCAATTGCAACAACACATATGTTATCTCTTTAATGAACATGGGAATGAGTTAGTTCTGCTGTGCAATGCAATGCAATGCAAGAAGTGCATAGCCTATGTTATTCTTCAATGCACAACGTTAGATCGTGTGTGCAATGCAATGCAATGCAACAACACACATGTTATCTCTTTAATGAACATGGGATCGAGTTAGTTCTGTTGTGCAATGCAATGCAAGTAGTGCACAGACTATATGTTATTCTTCAATACACAACGTTAGACAGTTTGTGCAAAGCAACAACACATATGTTATCTCTCTAATGATCATGGCATCGAGTTACTTTTGGTGTGCAATGCAATGCACGAAGTGCATAACCTATGTTTCTTTAATGATGCTCAACGTTAGATCGTTTGTGCAAAGCACATAATGTTATAACAATGAGCTATACATAGGTACGCTTTTGACCTACTGAACATATTTCTGGCCAAAGAGTCTTTAAAGATGGTATATCATCCTGACAAAGGTCCAAATTTGACATACTGAATTTTTTTCTGGCCAAGGAGTACTCGAAACTTGACCTTTACATATATACTTGTTGACTCTTTCTGATGTTACGTCAGACATACAGAATTCCATATTTGACCCAAGGAAAATATTTCTTGCCAAAGAGTCCTCAATCTTGGGCTTTCTATACATACTCATAGACTCCTTCTGATGCTTCATAAGCCAATATAGATGTCAATATCTGACCTTTTGAACATATTTGTGGTCAAAATGTCGTAAAAAAATTTCAAAACAAATAAAGTTATAGACTCCTTTTGATGATAAATCAGCTATAAAGAGGTCCCCTTTTGACCTCCTGAACACATTTCTGGCCAAAGAGTCCTCAATCTTGGGCTTTCTATACATACTCATAGATTCCTTCTGATGCTTCATAAGCCATATAGATTTCAATAACTGACCTTTTGAACTAATTTGTGGTCAAAGTGTCCTCAAAATTATTCAAACTATAGAAAGTTATAGACTCCTTTTAAAGATAAATCAGCTATACTGAGGTCCCCTTTTGACCTACTGAACATATTTCTGGCCAAAGAGTCCTCGATCTTGCGTTTTCTATACATACTCATAGACTCCTTCTGATGCTTCATAAGCCATATAGATTTCCATATCTGACCTTTTGAACTTATTTGTGGTCAAAGTGTCCTCAAAATTTTTCAAACTATAGAAAGTTATAGACTCCTTTTGATGATAAATCAGCTATACAGAGGTCCCCCTTTGACCTCCTGAACATATTTCTGGCCAAAGAGTCCTCGATCTTGGGCTTTCTATACATACTCATAGACTCCTTCCGATGCTTCATAAGCCATATAGATTTCCATATCTGACATTTTGAACTTATTTGTGGTCAAAGTGTCCAAAAAAAATTCAAACCATATAAAGTTATAGACTCCTTTTGATGATAAATCAGCTATAAAGAGGTCCCCTTTTGACCTCCAGAACATATTTCTGGCCAAAGAGTCCTCGATCTTGGGCTTTCTTTACATACTCATAGACTCCTTCTGATGCTTCATAAGCCATATAGATGTCCATATTTGACCTTTTGAACTTATTTGTGGTCAAAGTGTCCTCAAATTTTTTCAAACTATAGAAAGTTATAGACTCCTTTTGATGATAATTCAGCCATACTGAGGTCCCCTTTTGACCTACTGAACATATTTCTGACCAAAGAGTCCTAAATGATTAACACTATACATTCAGATTGATATCTTCGGATGTTTTATCATCCTGACAAAAGTCCATATTTGACATACTGAATTTTTTTCTGGCCAAGGAGTACTCGAAACTTGACCTTTCCATATATACTCGTTGACTTTTTCTGATGTTACGTCAGCCATACAGAAGTCCATATTTGACCCAAGCAACATATTTTTGGCCAAAGAGTCCTCGATTTTGGGCTTTCTATAAATACTCATAGTCCAACTCCTTCTGATGCTTCATAAGCCATATAGATGTCCATATCTGACCTTTTGAACTTATTTCTGGTCAAAGTGTCCTCAAAATTTTTCAAACTATATAAAGTTATAGACTCCTTCTGATAAAAAAAGAGTCCTCAATCTTGAACTTTGCATTCTCACTCCTAGACTCCTTCTGATGGTTCATAAGCCACATATAGAATTCCATATTTGACCTATTGAATTTATTTCTGGTCAAATGGTCCTCAAAGCGTTTCTTATTATGTTAATTCAGCCATACAGAGGTTCCTATTTGAACTACTGAACACATTTTTGGCCAAAGAGTCTTTGAACATTAACTTTCTCTGCTTATTGACTTTTCTTAATAATATACATTAGCCATAAAAAAGTCCATATTTGACCTAATAACATATTTCTGGTCAAAGAGTCCCTGATCTTGACCTTTCTGTACATGCTCATTGACAGCTTCCGATGTTTCATCAGCCTGAAAGATGTCCATACCTGACCCATTGAATATATTTCTGACCATAGAGTCCTCGATCTTGAACTTTCTAAACATACTTGTAGATTTGTTAATTAATTATCTGCTATCCAATGTATTTGAACAGTAGCTCAAATTTTATATTTTGAACACTTCTAGACATGAGACCTTGAACTTTACATTTCTAAACTAATTGCTCTTACAATCCTTCTGATGTTTCATCAGCCATACAGTATAGTTCAAATTTGACCTATTGAACATTTCTATAACCAAAGTGTCCTCGATCTTGATCGTTCTATACATAATCATAGGCTTGTTCTGATGTTTCATCATTGAGACAGAATTCAATTACTGACCTACTGAACATATTTCTGGCAAAAGAATCATCAAAGTTTAACTTACTGTTCCTTCTCCTAGACTATTTTTGATTTTACATCCACCATACAGTAGTCCATATTTGACCAAGAGAACATATTTCTGGCCAAAAGAGTCGTCAAAAGGTATGTTTATATGCATTCTCATCGACTACTTTTGATGTTAAATCAACCATATTGTTAGTCCAAATTTGACCCATTGAACATATATCTGGCCAAAGAGACCTAGAACTTTAATTATCTATACATAATTACTATCTCCTTCTGATTTCTCATCACCCAGGCTATTATCCATATTTGACAATTGAACATATTTCTGGCTGGAAGAGTCCTTGATCTTTCTATACATACTCTTTCAGATAGTACTTCAGCCAAAAAATGATCCATAATTGACTACTAAACTCATTTCTGAGCGATGGGTTTATAATCTTGATTTCTCTATACATTGACTCCTTCTGATGTTACAATAGCAAAACATTATTGTATTGTATTGTATCAATATGACCTATTAAACCTATTTCTGACCAATGAGTCTATGAACATTTTTCAATACATACTCAATGACTCCTGATTTTACAACAGCAATATAGTATTTCAAAATTTGATCAATTGAACATATTTCTGGCTAAAGAGACCTTGATCTTATTCTTTCTATACATACTCCTTCTGATGTTTCATCAGCCAGATAATTGTCCACAATTGACCTACTGAACATTTTTCTGCCCGAAGAGTCTATGAACTTGAACTTTCTATACATAATCATTTACTTCTGATGTTTCTTCAGCCATACAGAAGTCCAGATTTGACATGTTGAACATATTTCTAACCAAAGAGTCTTTGATCTTGAACTTTCTATTCATAATTATAGACTCTTTCAGAAAGTACATCGGACAGACAATTGTCCATATTAATTATTAAACATATTTCTGGCCAACAAGTCCATGGACTTGAACATTCTGTACATGCTAATTGACTCCTTTTAGTGTTTCATCAGCCAGACATTAGTCCATAATTGACCTACTGAACATATTGCTGCCCGAAGAGTCTTGAACTTCAACTTTCTATATAGGCTCATTGACTCATTTTCACAAGCAGACAATAGTCCATAATTGACCCTCTGAACATATTTATAGTAAAAGAGTCCTCTGTCTTGAACTTTCTATAGATTCTCAGTGACTCCATATAGATAATTGACCCACTGAACATATTTCTACCTGAAGAGTCTTTGAACTTGAACTTTCTATTCATGATCTTCTTCCTCAATCTTCATTGACTTCTGATTCATCAGCCAGACAGCAGTCCATATTTGACCCACTAAACATATTTCTGGCAAAAGAGTCCTCGATCTTGAACTTTCTATTCATACTTGTATAACCTATTGGCTAATGGGTTATGTTTCAGTCTCTTAAACTGTCCTTTTGCAAATGAGCAGGCCTCCTAATATCCTATTGGTCCACGAGCTTCTCAAATTCCAGACTAGACTCCTGCTTTCCTATTGGCTCACCCAGCTGCCGCGCTCCTATTGGCCACTGCGCTGTGACATCACATGAGAAGAGCTGAGGAACAAGTGGAGTGGGTGGAGCTTGATGTTTGATTGACAGAGTTAATGAATGTGTTTTAGAATTATGTCATCGTTCAGTGTTGTTTTTTTTTAGGCAGAAATCTGCATGTGGCACTTTTCTGTTTGATTTTACCGTAGTATTAATTGGCTCACCCAGCTGCCGCGCTCCTATTGGCCACTGCGCTGTGACATCACATGAGCAGAGCTGAGGAACAAGTGGAGTGGGTGGAGCTTGATGTTTGATTGACAGAGTTAATGAATGTGTTTTAGAATTATGTCATCGTTCAGTGTTGTTTTTTTTAGGCAGAAATCTGCATGTGGCACTTTTCTGTTTGATTTTACCGTAGTATTAATTTATTAATTTTAGTATTATGGCTTATCTGACTCTTTCAGATAGTACATCGGCCAGACAATTGTAGATATTGACTATTGAAGTAAAAGAGTTCTCGATCTTGAACTTTCTATACATTCTCAGTGATGCCTTATTTTGTTTCTTTAGCCATACAGAAGTCCAGATTTGACATGTTGAACATATTTCTGACTTGAAAATGTTGTACATGCTAATTGACTCCTTTTAGTGTTTCATCAGCCAGACAGTAGTCAATAATGGACCTACTGAAAATATTTCTGGTAAAAGAGTCCTCGATTTTGAACTTTCTATACATTCTCAGTGACGCCTTATTTTGTTTCTTTAGCCATAAAGTAGTTCCGATTTAACATGTTGAACATATTTCTGACTGAAGAGTCCTTGATCTTGAACTTTCTATTCACACTTATAGACTCCTTCAGATAGTACATCGGCCAGACAACTGTCCATAATGACATTTTTTTTTTTTTTTTCTGGCCAACGAGTCTATGTACTTGAACTTTCTATACATGCTCATTGACTCGTTTTAGTGCTTCATCAGCCAGAGAGTACTCCATAATTTACCTACTGAAAATATTTCTGGAAAAAGAGTCCTCGATTTTGAACTTTCTTTACAAGCTCATTGACTCCTTCTGATGTTTCATCAGCCAGACAATTGTTCATAACTGACCTACTGAACATATTTCTAGTAAAAGAGTCCTCGATCTTGAACATTCTATACATGCTCATTGACTCCTTATGCTGTTTCTTTCTATACATACTCGTTTACTCCATCTGATGTTACATCAGCCATAAAGAAGTCCATAATTGACCCAAGGGACATATTTGTGGCCAATCTTGAACTTTCTATACATACTCATAGTCTCCTTCTGATTCTTCATAAGCCATATTTATGTCCATATTTATGACCTATTATTATTTCTGGTCAAAGGTTCCTCAAAAGTTTTTAAACTATGTAAAATTATAGACTCCATCTGATGATAAATCAGACCAAAAGAGGTCAAATTTTGACTCTTGAGTCAATATGTATAGAGAGTTAATGTTCAATGATTCTTTGGCCAAAAATATATTCAGAGGGTCACATACCTGTTAAAGTGATGTATCATCAGAAGAAGTCTATGAGTATTTAGTAAGTTAACTTGTGAGGACCTTCTTGCCAAAAATATTTTCAATTCGCCAGATATGGACATATATATAGCTAATGAAGAATCAGAAAGAGTCAATGAGTATTTATAGAATGGTCAAGTTTAGACTCTTTGACCAGAAAAAATTTCAGGATGTCAAATATGGACTTTTGTCATGATGATATAACATCCGAAGATATCAATCTGAATGTATAGTGTTAATCTTTAAGGACTCTTTGGCCAGTAATATTTTCGGTAGGTCAAATATGGACTTCTGTATGACTGATTTAACATCAGAAGGAGTCTATAGATTATGATAGACAAAATCCTTTTGAGAACTCTTTGGTCAAATTTTTTTTCAAGCGGTCAAATATGGACTACTGCCTGCCTGGTTTGGCATTGCAAGAAGTCAGTCTATATTGTATAGTGAGTTAATGTTCAGGACTCTTTGGCCAGAAATATGTTCAGAAGGTCAAAAGGGGCCCTCTGTATAGCTGATTTGTCATCAAAAGGAGTCTATAACTTTATATAGTTTGAATTTTTTTAGGACACTTTGACCACAAATAAGTTCAAAAGGTCAGATATGGACATCTATATGGCTTATGAAGCATCAGAAGGAGTCTATGGTATGTATAGAAAGCATAAGATCGAGGACTCTTTGGCCAGAAATATGTTCTGGAGGTCAAAAGGGGACCTCTGTATAGCTGATTTGTCATCAAAAGGAGTCTATAACTTTATATAGTTTGAATTTTTTTTATGACACTTTGACCAGAAATAAGTTCAAAAGGTCAGATATGGACATCTATATGGCTTATGAAGCATCAGAAGGAGTTGGACTATGAGTATGTATAGAAAGCCCAAGATCGAGGACTCTTTGGCCAAAAATATGTTCCTTGGGTCAAATATGGACTTCTGTATGGCTGACGTAACATCAGAAAGAGTCAACGAGGTATATGGAAAGGTCAAGTTTCGAGTACTCCTTGGCCAGAAAAAAAATTCAGTATGTCAAATATGGACTTTTGTCAGGATGATATAACATCCGAAGATATCAATCTGAATGTATAGTGTTAATCATTTAGGACTCTTTGGTCAGAAATATGTTCAGTAGGTCAAAAGGGGACCTCTGTATAGCTGAATTATCATCAAAAGGAGTCTATAACGTTCTATAGTTTGAAAAAATGTTAGGACACTTTGACCACAAATAAGTTCAAAAGGTCAGATATGGACATCTATATGGCTTATGACGCATCAGAAGGAGTCTATGAGTATGTATAGAAAGCCCAAGATCGAGGACTCTTTTGCCAGAAATATGTTCAGGAGGTCAAAAGGGGACCTCTGTATAGCTGATTTATCGTCAAAAGGAGTCTATAACTTTCTATAGTTTGAAAAATTTTGAGGACACTTTGACCACAAATCAGTTCAAAATGTCAGATATGGAAATCTATATGGCTTATGAAGCATCAGAAGGAGTCTATGAGTATGTATAGAAAGCATAAGATCGAGGACTCTTTGGCCAGAAATATGTTCTGGAGGTCAAAAGGGGACCTCTGTATAGCTGATTTGTCATCAAAAGGAGTCTATAACTTTATATAGTTTGAATTTTTTTAGGACACTTTGACCACAAATAAGTTCAAAAGGTCAGATATGGACATCTATATGGCTTATGAAGCATCAGAAGGAGTCTATGAGTATGTATAGAAAGCATAAGATCGAGGACTCTTTGGACAGAATTATGTTCAGTAGGTCAAAAGGGGCCCTCTGTATAGCTGATTTATCATCAAAAGGAGTCTATAACTTTATATAGTTTGAAAAATTTTAGGACACTTTGACCACAAATAAGTTCAAAATGTCAGATATGGAAATCTTTATGGCTTATGAAGCATCAGAAGGAGTCTATGAGTATGTATAGAAAGCATAAGATCGAGGACTCTTTGGCCAGAAATATGTTCTGGAGGTCAAAAGGGGACCTCTGTATAGCTGATTTATCATCAAAAGGAGTCTATAACTTTCTATAGTTTGAAAAAATGTTAGGACACTTTGACCACAAATAAGTTCAAAAGGTCAGATATGGACATCTATATGGCTTATGAAGCATCAGAAGGAGTCTATGAGTATGTATGGAAAGCCCAAGATCGAGGACTCTTTGGCCAGAAATATGTTCAGGAGGTCAAAAGGGGACCTCTGTATAGCTGATTTATCATCAAAAGGAGTCTATAACTTTCTATAGTTTGAAAAAATGTTAGGACACTTTGACCACAAATAAGTTCAAAATGTCAGATATGGACATCTATATGGCTTATGAAGCATCAGAAGGAGTCTATGAGTATGTATAGAAAGCATAAGATCGAGGACTCTTTGGCCAGAAATATGTTCTGGAGGTCAAAAGGGGACCTCTGTATAGCTGATTTGTCATCAAAAGGAGTCTATAACTTTATATAGTTTGAATTTTTTTTAGGATACTTTGACCACAAATAAGTTCAAAAGGTCAGATATGGACATCTATATGGCTTATGAAGCATCAGAAGGAGTCTATGAGTATGTATAGAAAGCATAAGATCGAGGACTCTTTGGCCAGAAATATGTTCTGGAGGTCAAAAGGGGCCCTCTGTATAGCTGATTTATCATCAAAAGGAGTCTATAACTTTCTATAGTTTGAAAAAATGTTAGGACACTTTGACCACAAATAAGTTCAAAAGGTCAGATATGGACATCTATATGGCTTATGAAGCATCAGAAGGAGTCTATGAGTATGTATAGAAAGCATAATATCGAGGACTCTTTGGCCAGAAATATGTTCTGGAGGTCAAAAGGGGACCTCTGTATAGCTGATTTGTCATCAAAAGGAGTCTATAACTTTATATAGTTTGAATTTTTTTTAGGATACTTTGACCACAAATAAGTTCAAAAGGTCAGATATGGACATCTATATGGCTTATGAAGCATCAGAAGGAGTCTATGAGTATGTATAGAAAGCATAAGATCGAGGACTCTTTGGCCAGAAATATGTTCTAGAGGTCAAAAGAGGCCCTCTGTATAGCTGATTTATCATCAAAAGGAGTCTATAACTTTCTATAGTTTGAAAAAATGTTAGGACACTTTGACCACAAATAAGTTCAAAAGGTCAGATATGGACATCTATATGGCTTATGAAGCATCAGAAGGAGTCTATGAGTATGTATAGAAAGCCCAAGATCAAGGACTCTTTGGCCAAAATTATGTTCATGAGGTCAAAAGGGGCCCTCTGTATAGCTGATTTATCATCAAAAGGAGTCTATAACTTTATATAGTTTGAAAAATTTTAGGACACTTTGACCACAAATGAGTTCAAAATGTCAGATATGGAAATCTTTATGGCTTATGAAGCATCAGAAGGAGTCTATGAGTATGTATAGAAAGCATAATATCGAGGACTCTTTGGCCAGAAATATGTTCTGGAGGTCAAAAGGGGACCTCTGTATAGCTGATTTGTCATCAAAAGGAGTCTATAACTTTATATAGTTTGAATTTTTTTTAGGATACTTTGACCACAAATAAGTTCAAAAGGTCAGATATGGACATCTATATGGCTTATGAAGCATCAGAAGGAGTCTATGAGTATGTATAGAAAGCATAAGATCGAGGACTCTTTGGCCAGAAATATGTTCTGGAGGTCAAAAGGGGCCCTCTGTATAGCTGATTTATCATCAAAAGGAGTCTATAACTTTCTATAGTTTGAAAAAATGTTAGGACACTTTGACCACAAATAAGTTCAAAAGGTCAGATATGGACATCTATATGGCTTATGAAGCATCAGAAGGAGTCTATGAGTATGTATAGAAAGCATAATATCGAGGACTCTTTGGCCAGAAATATGTTCTGGAGGTCAAAAGGGGACCTCTGTATAGCTGATTTGTCATCAAAAGGAGTCTATAACTTTATATAGTTTGAATTTTTTTTAGGATACTTTGACCACAAATAAGTTCAAAAGGTCAGATATGGACATCTATATGGCTTATGAAGCATCAGAAGGAGTCTATGAGTATGTATAGAAAGCATAAGATCGAGGACTCTTTGGCCAGAATTATGTTCTGGAGGTCAAAAATGTTAGGACACTTTGACCACAAATAAGTTCAAAAGGTCAGATATGGACATCTATATGGCTTATGAAGCATCAGAAGGAGTCTATGAGTATGTATAGAAAGCATAATATCGAGGACTCTTTGGCCAGAAATATGTTCTGGAGGTCAAAAGGGGACCTCTGTATAGCTGATTTATCATCAAAAGGAGTCTATAACTTTCTATAGTTTGAAAAAATGTTAGGACACTTTGACCACAAATAAGTTCAAAAGGTCAGATATGGACATCTATATGGCTTATGAAGCATCAGAAGGAGTCTATGAGTATGTATAGAAAGCCCAAGATCAAGGACTCTTTGGCCAAAATTATGTTCATGAGGTCAAAAGGGGCCCTCTGTATAGCTGATTTATCATCAAAAGGAGTCTATAACTTTCTATAGTTTGAAAAATTTTGAGGACACTTTGACCAGAAATAAGTTCAAAAGGTCAGATATGGACATCTATATGGCTTATGAAGCATCAGAAGGAGTCTATGAGTATGTATAGAAAGCCCAAGATCAAGGACTCTTTGGCCAAAATTATGTTCATGAGGTCAAAAGGGGCCCTCTGTATAGCTGATTTATCATCAAAAGGAGTCTATAACTTTCTATAGTTTGAAAAATTTTGAGGACACTTTGACCAGAAATAAGTTCAAAAGGTCAGATATGGACATCTATATGGCTTATGAAGCATCAGAAGGAGTTGGACTATGAGTATGTATAGAAAGCCCAAGATCGAGGACTCTTTGGCCAAAAATATGTTCCTTGGGTCAAATTTGGACTTCTGTATGGCTGACGTAACATCAGAAAAAGTCAACGAGGTATATATGGATAGGTCAAGTTTCGAGTACTCCTTGGCCAGAAAAAAAATTCAGTATGTCAAATATGGACTTTTGTCAGGATGATATAACATCCGAAGATATCAATCTGAATGTATAGTGTTAATCATTTAGGACTCTTTGGCCAGAAATATGTTCTGGAGGTCAAAAGGGGCCCTCTGTATAGCTGATTTATCATCAAAAGGAGTCTATAACTTTCTATAGTTTGAAAAAATGTTAGGACACTTTGACCACAAATAAGTTCAAAAGGTCAGATATGGACATCTATATGGCTTATGAAGCATCAGAAGGAGTCTATGAGTATGTATAGAAAGCCCAAGATCGAGGACTCTTTGGCCAGAATTATGTTCATGAGGTCAAAAGGGGCCCTCTGTATAGCTGATTTATCATCAAAAGGAGTCTATAACTTTCTATAGTTTGAAAAATTTTGAGGACACTTTGACCACAAATAAGTTCAAAAGGTCAGATATGGACATCGATATGGCTTATGAAGCATCAGAAGGAATCTATGAGTGAGTATAGAAAGCCCAAGATTGAGGACTCTTTGGCCAGAAACATGTTCAGGAGGTCAAAAGGGGATCTCTTTATAGCTGATTTATCATCAAAAGGAGTCTATATCTTTATTTGATTTGAAAATTTTTTTGGACACTTTGACCACAAATGAGTTCAAAAGGTCAGATATGGACATCTATATGGCTTATGTAGCATCAGAAGGACTTGGACTATGAGTATTTATAGAAAGCCCAAGATCGAGGACTCTTTTTCCAAAAATATGTTCAATCAGTCAAATATGGACTACTGTCTGGCTTATATGACATCACAAGAAGTCAGTCTTGTATGTTTAGTAAGTTAATGTTCAAGGACTCTTTATCCAGAAATGTGTTCAGTAGGTCAAAAATGGACTGATTTGTAATGGACTGTATGGCTGATGTAACATCACAAAGAATCTACGACAATGTATAGAAAGTTTAAGATTGATTACTCTTGGGTTAGAAATATGTTCAGTAGGTCAAAAGGGGCCCTCTGTATAGCTGATTTATCTTTAAAAGGAGTCTATAACTTTATATAGTTTGAAAAATGTTAGGACACTTTGACCACAAATAAGTTCAAAAGGTCAGATATGGACATCTATATGGCTTATGAAGCATCAGAAGGAGTCTATGAGTATGTATAGAAAGCATAAGATCGAGGACTCTTTGGCCAGAAATATGTTCTGGAGGTCAAAAGGGGACCTCTGTATAGCTGATTTGTCATCAAAAGGAGTCTATAACTTTATATAGTTTGAATTTTTTTTTAGGACACTTTGACCACGAATAAGTTCAAAAGGTCAGATATGGACATCTATATGGCTTATGAAGCATCAGAAGGAGTCTATGAGTATGTATAGAAAGCATAAGATCGAGGACTCTTTGGCCAGAAATATGTTCTGGAGGTCAAAAGGGGCCCTCTGTATAGCTGATTTATCATCAAAAGGAGTCTATAACTTTCTATAGTTTGAAAAAATGTTAGGTCACTTTGACCACAAATAAGTTCAAAAGGTCAGATATGGACATCTATATGGCTTATGAAGCATCAGAAGGAGTCTATGAGTATGTATAGAAAGCCCAAGATCGAGGACTCTTTGGCCAGAAATATGTTCAGGAGGTCAAAAGGGGACCTCTGTATAGCTGATTTATCATCAAAAGGAGTCTATAACTTTCTATAGTTTGAAAAAATGTTAGGACACTTTGACCACAAATAAGTTCAAAATGTCAGATATGGACATCTATATGGCTTATGAAGCATCAGAAGGAGTCTATGAGTATGTATAGAAAGCCCAAGATCGAGGACTCTTTGGCCAGAAATATGTTCAGGAGGTCAAAAGGGGACCTCTGTATAGCTGATTTATCATCAAAAGGAGTCTATAACTTTCTATAGTTTGAAAAAAATGTTAGGACACTTTGACCACAAATAAGTTCAAAATGTCAGATATGGACATCTATATGGCTTATGAAGCATCAGAAGGAGTCTATGAGTATGTATAGAAAGCATAAGATCGAGGACTCTTTGGCCAGAATTATGTTCAGTAGGTCAAAAGGGGCCCTCTGTATAGCTGATTTATCATCAAAAGGAGTCTATAACTTTATATAGTTTGAAAAATTTTAGGACACTTTGACCACAAATGAGTTCAAAATGTCAGATATGGAAATCTTTATGGCTTATGAAGCATCAGAAGGAGTCTATGAGTATGTATAGAAAGCATAATATCGAGGACTCTTTGGCCAGAAATATGTTCTGGAGGTCAAAAGGGGACCTCTGTATAGCTGATTTGTCATCAAAAGGAGTCTATAACTTTATATAGTTTGAATTTTTTTTAGGATACTTTGACCACAAATAAGTTCAAAAGGTCAGATATGGACATCTATATGGCTTATGAAGCATCAGAAGGAGTCTATGAGTATGTATAGAAAGCATAAGATCGAGGACTCTTTGGCCAGAAATATGTTCTGGAGGTCAAAAGGGGCCCTCTGTATAGCTGATTTATCATCAAAAGGAGTCTATAACTTTCTATAGTTTGAAAAAATGTTAGGACACTTTGACCACAAATAAGTTCAAAAGGTCAGATATGGACATCTATATGGCTTATGAAGCATCAGAAGGAGTCTATGAGTATGTATAGAAAGCATAATATCGAGGACTCTTTGGCCAGAAATATGTTCTGGAGGTCAAAAGGGGACCTCTGTATAGCTGATTTGTCATCAAAAGGAGTCTATAACTTTATATAGTTAGAATTTTTTTTAGGATACTTTGACCACAAATAAGTTCAAAAGGTCAGATATGGACATCTATATGGCTTATGAAGCATCAGAAGGAGTCTATGAGTATGTATAGAAAGCCCAAGATCAAGGACTCTTTGGCCAAAATTATGTTCATGAGGTCAAAAGGGGCCCTCTGTATAGCTGATTTATCATCAAAAGGAGTCTATAACTTTCTATAGTTTGAAAAAATGTTAGGACACTTTGACCACAAATAAGATCAAAAGGTCAGATATGGACATCTATATGGCTTATGAAGCATCAGAAGGAGTCTATGAGTATGTATAGAAAGCATAAGATCGAGGACTTTTTGGCCAGAAATATGTTCTGGAGGTCAAAAGGGGACCTCTGTATAGCTGATTTGTCATCAAAAGGAGTCTATAACTTTATATAGTTTGAATTTTTTTTAGGACACTTTGACCACAAATAAGTTCAAAAGGTCAGATATGGACATCTATATGGCTTATGAAGCATCAGAAGGAGTTGGACTATGAGTATGTATAGAAAGCCCAAGATCGAGGACTCTTTGGCCAAAAATATGTTCCTTGGGTCAAATATGGACTTCTGTATGGCTGACGTAACATCAGAAAGAGTCAACGAGGTATATGGAAAGGTCAAGTTTCGAGTACTCCTTGGCCAGAAAAAAAATTCAGTATGTCAACTATGGACTTTTGTCAGGATGATATAACATCCGAATATATCAATCTGAATGTATAGTGTTAATCATTTAGGACTCTTTGGTCAGAAATATGTTCAGTAGGTCAAAAGGGGACCTCTGTATAGCTGAATTATCATCAAAAGGAGTCTATAACTTTATATAGTTTGAAAAAATGTTAGGACACTTTGACCACAAATAAGTTCAAAAGGTCAGATATGGACATCTATATGGCTTCAGACGCATCAGAAGGAGTCTATGAGTATGTATAGAAAGCCCAAGATCGAGGACTCTTTTGCCAGAAATATGTTCAGGAGGTCAAAAGGGGACCTCTGTATAGCTGATTTATCATCAAAAGGAGTCTATAACTTTCTATAGTTTGAAAAATTTTAGGACACTTTGACCACAAATAAGTTCAAAATGTCAGATATGGAAATCTATATGGCTTATGAAGCATCAGAAGGAGTCTATGAGTATGTATAGAAAGCCCAAGATCGAGGACTCTTTTGCCAGAATTATGTTCAGGAGGTCAAAAGGGGATCTCTTTATAGCTGATTTATCATCAAAAGGAGTCTATATCTTTATTTGATTTGAACATTTTTTTGGACACTTTGACCACAAATGAGTTCAAAAGGTCAGATATGGACATCTATATGGCTTATGTAGCATCAGAAGGACTTGGACTATGAGTATTTATAGAAAGCCCAAGATCGAGGACTCTTTTGCCAAAAATATGTTCAATCAGTCAAATATGGACTACTGTCTGGCTTATATGACATCACAAGAAGTCAGTCTTGTATGTTTAGTAAGTTAATGTTCAAGGACTCTTTATCCAGAAATGTGTTCAGTAGGTCAAAAATGGACTGATTTGTAATGGACTGTATGGCTGATGTAACATCAGAAGGATTCTACGACAATGTATAGAAAGTTTAAGATTGATTACTCTTGGGTTAGAAATATGTTCAGTAGGTCAAAAGGGGCCCTCTGTATAGCTGATTTATCATCAAAAGGAGTCTATAACTTTATATAGTTTGAAAAATTTTAGGACACTTTGACCACAAATAAGTTCAAAATGTCAGATATGGAAATCTTTATGGCTTATGAAGCATCAGAAGGAGTCTATGAGTATGTATAGAAAGCATAAGATCGAGGACTCTTTGGCCAGAAATATGTTCTGGAGGTCAAAAGGGGCCCTCTGTATAGCTGATTTATCATCAAAAGGAGTCTATAACTTTCTATAGTTTGAAAAAATGTTAGGACACTTTGACCACAAATGAGTTCAAAATGTCAGATATGGACATCTATATGGCTTATGAAGCATCAGAAGGAGTCTATGAGTATGTATAGAAAGCATAAGATAGAGGACTCTTTGGCCAGAATTATGTTCAGTAGGTCAAAAGGGGCCCTCTGTATAGCTGATTTGTCATCAAAAGGAGTCTATAACTTTATATAGTTTGAATTTTTTTTAGGACACTTTGACCACGAATAAGTTCAAAAGGTCAGATATGGACATCTATATGGCTTATGAAGCATCAGAAGGAGTCTATGAGTATGTATAGAAAGCATAAGATCGAGGACTCTTTGGCCAGAAATATGTTCTGGAGGTCAAAAGGGGCCCTCTGTATAGCTGATTTATCATCAAAAGGAGTCTATAACTTTATATAGTTTGAAAAATTTTGAGGACACTTTGACCACAAATAAGTTCAAAAGGTCAGATATGGAGATCTATATGGCTTATGAAGCATCAGAAGGAGTCTATGAGTATGTATAGAAAGCCCAAGATCAAGGACTCTTTGGCCAAAATTATGTTCATGAGGTCAAAAGGGGCCCTCTGTATAGCTGATTTGTCATCAAAAGGAGTCTATAACTTTATATAGTTTGAATTTTTTTTAGGACACTTTGACCACGAATAAGTTCAAAAGGTCAGATATGGACATCTATATGGCTTATGAAGCATCAGAAGGAGTCTATGAGTATGTGTAGAAAGCCCAAGATCGAGGACTCTTTGGCCAGAATTATGTTCATGAGGTCAAAAGGGGCCCTCTGTATAGCTGATTTATCATCAAAAGGAGTCTATAACTTTCTATAGTTTGAAAAATTTTGAGGACACTTTGACCACAAATAAGTTCAAAAGGTCAGATATGGACATCTATATGGCTTATGAAGCATCAGAAAGAGTCTATGAGTATGTATAGAAAGCATAAGATCGAGGACTCTTTGGCCAGAAATATGTTCTGGAGGTCAAAAGGGGACCTCTGTATAGCTGAATTATCATCAAAAGGAGTCTATAAGTTTCTATAGTTTGAAAAAATGTTAGGACACTTTGACCACAAATAAGTTCAAAAGGTCAGATATGGACATCTATATGGCTTATGACGCATCAGAAGGAGTCTATGAGTATGTATAGAAAGCCCAAGATCGAGGACTCTTTTGCCAGAAATATGTTCAGGAGGTCAAAAGGGGACCTCTGTATAGCTGATTTATCATCAAAAGGAGTCTATAACTTTCAATAGTTTGAAAAATTTTGAGGACACTTTGACCACAAATAAGTTCAAAATGTCAGATATGGAAATCTATATGGCTTATGAAGCATCAGAAGGAGTCTATGAGTATGTATAGAAAGCATAAGATCGAGGACTCTTTGGCCAGAAATATGTTCTGGAGGTCAAAAGGGGACCTCTGTATAGCTGATTTGTCATCAAAAGGAGTCTATAACTTTATATAGTTTGAATTTTTTTTAGGATACTTTGACCACAAATAAGTTCAAAAGGTCAGATATGGACATCTATATGGCTTATGAAGCATCAGAAGGAGTCTATGAGTATGTATAGAAAGCATAAGATCGAGGACTCTTTGGCCAGAAATATGTTCAGGAGATCAAAAGGGGACCTCTGTATAGCTGATTTGTCATCAAAAGGAGTCTATAACTTTATATAGTTTGAATTTTTTTTAGGACACTTTGACCACGAATAAGTTCAAAAGGTCAGATATGGACATCTATATGGCTTATGAAGCATCAGAAGGAGTCTATGAGTATGTGTAAAAAGCCCAAGATCGAGGACTCTTTGGCCAGAATTATGTTCATGAGGTCAAAAGGGGCCCTCTGTATAGCTGATTTATCATCAAAAGGAGTCTATAACTTTCTATAGTTTGAAAATTTTTGAGGACACTTTGACCACAAATAAGTTCAAAAGGTCAGATATGGACATCTATATGGCTTATGAAGCATCAGAAAGAGTCTATGAGTATGTATAGAAAGCATAAGATCGAGGACTCTTTGGCCAGAAATATGTTCTGGAGGTCAAAAGGGGCCGTCTGTATAGCTGATTTATCATCAAAAGGAGTCTATAACTTTATATAGTTTGAAAAAATGTTAGGACACTTTGACCACAAATAAGTTCAAAAGGTCAGATATGGACATCTATATGGCTTATGAATCATCAGAAGGAGTCTATGAGTATGTATAGAAAGCATAAGATCGAGGACTCTTTGGCCAGAAATATGTTCTGGAGGTCAAAAGGGGACCTCTGTATAGCTGATTTGTCATCAAAAGGAGTCTATAACTTTATATAGTTTGAATTTTTTTTAGGACACTTTGACCACAAATAAGTTCAAAATGTCAGATATGGAAATCTATATGGCTTATGAAGCATCAGAAGGAGTCTATGAGTATGTATAGAAAGCATAATATCGAGGACTCTTTGGCCAGAAATATGTTCTGGAGATCAAAATGGGACCTCTGTATAGCTGATTTGTCATCAAAAGGAGTCTATAAATGTATATAGTTTGAATTTTTTTTAGGACACTTTGACCACAAATAAGTTCAAAAGGTCAGATATGGACATCTATATGGCTTATGAAGCATCAGAAGGAGTCTATGAGTATGTGTAGAAAGCCCAAGATCGAGGACTCTTTGGCCAGAATTATGTTCATGAGGTCAAAAGGGGCCCTCTGTATAGCTGATTTATCATCAAAAGGAGTCTATAACTTTCTATAGTTTGAAAAATTTTGAGGACACTTTGACCACAAATAAGTTCAAAAGGTCAGATATGGACATCTATATGGCTTATGAAGCATCAGAAAGAGTCTATGAGTATGTATAGAAAGCATAAGATCGAGGACTCTTTGGCCAGAAATATGTTCTGGAGGTCAAAAGGGGACCTCTGTATAGCTGAATTATCATCAAAAGGAGTCTATAAGTTTCTATAGTTTGAAAAAATGTTAGGACACTTTGACCACAAATAAGTTCAAAAGGTCAGATATGGACATCTATATGGCTTATGACGCATCAGAAGGAGTCTATGAGTATGTATAGAAAGCCCAAGATCGAGGACTCTTTTGCCAGAAATATGTTCAGGAGGTCAAAAGGGGACCTCTGTATAGCTGATTTATCATCAAAAGGAGTCTATAACTTTCAATAGTTTGAAAAATTTTGAGGACACTTTGACCACAAATAAGTTCAAAATGTCAGATATGGAAATCTATATGGCTTATGAAGCATCAGAAGGAGTCTATGAGTATGTATAGAAAGCATAAGATCGAGGACTCTTTGGCCAGAAATATGTTCTGGAGGTCAAAAGGGGACCTCTGTATAGCTGATTTGTCATCAAAAGGAGTCTATAACTTTATATAGTTTGAATTTTTTTTAGGATACTTTGACCACAAATAAGTTCAAAAGGTCAGATATGGACATCTATATGGCTTATGAAGCATCAGAAGGAGTCTATGAGTATGTATAGAAAGCATAAGATCGAGGACTCTTTGGCCAGAAATATGTTCAGGAGATCAAAAGGGGACCTCTGTATAGCTGATTTGTCATCAAAAGGAGTCTATAACTTTATATAGTTTGAATTTTTTTTAGGACACTTTGACCACGAATAAGTTCAAAAGGTCAGATATGGACATCTATATGGCTTATGAAGCATCAGAAGGAGTCTATGAGTATGTGTAAAAAGCCCAAGATCGAGGACTCTTTGGCCAGAATTATGTTCATGAGGTCAAAAGGGGCCCTCTGTATAGCTGATTTATCATCAAAAGGAGTCTATAACTTTCTATAGTTTGAAAATTTTTGAGGACACTTTGACCACAAATAAGTTCAAAAGGTCAGATATGGACATCTATATGGCTTATGAAGCATCAGAAAGAGTCTATGAGTATGTATAGAAAGCATAAGATCGAGGACTCTTTGGCCAGAAATATGTTCTGGAGGTCAAAAGGGGCCGTCTGTATAGCTGATTTATCATCAAAAGGAGTCTATAACTTTATATAGTTTGAAAAAATGTTAGGACACTTTGACCACAAATAAGTTCAAAAGGTCAGATATGGACATCTATATGGCTTATGAATCATCAGAAGGAGTCTATGAGTATGTATAGAAAGCATAAGATCGAGGACTCTTTGGCCAGAAATATGTTCTGGAGGTCAAAAGGGGACCTCTGTATAGCTGATTTGTCATCAAAAGGAGTCTATAACTTTATATAGTTTGAATTTTTTTTAGGACACTTTGACCACAAATAAGTTCAAAATGTCAGATATGGAAATCTATATGGCTTATGAAGCATCAGAAGGAGTCTATGAGTATGTATAGAAAGCATAATATCGAGGACTCTTTGGCCAGAAATATGTTCTGGAGATCAAAATGGGACCTCTGTATAGCTGATTTGTCATCAAAAGGAGTCTATAAATGTATATAGTTTGAATTTTTTTTAGGATACTTTGACCACAAATAAGTTCAAAAGGTCAGATATGGACATCTATATGGCTTATGAAGCATCAGAAGGAGTCTATGAGTATGTATAGAAAGCATAAGATCGAGGACTCTTTGGCCAGAAATATGTTCTGGAGGTCAAAAGGGGCCCTCTGTATAGCTGATTTATCATCAAAAGGAGTCTATAACTTTCTATAGTTTGAAAAAATGTTAGGACACTTTGACCACAAATAAGTTCAAAAGGTCAGATATGGAGATCTATATGGCTTATGAAGCATCAGAAGGAGTCTATGAGTATGTATAGAAAGCCCAAGATCAAGGACTCTTTGGACAAAATTATGTTCATGAGGTCAAAAGGGGCCCTCTGTATAGCTGATTTATCATCAAAAGGAGTCTATAACTTTATATAGTTTGAATTTTTTTTAGGACACTTTGACCACAAATAAGTTCAAAAGGTCAGATATGGACATCTATATGGCTTATGTAGCATCAGAAGGACTTGGACTATGAGTATTTATAGAAAGCCCAAGATCGAGGACTCTTTTGCCAAAAATATGTTCAATCAGTCAAATATGGACTACTGTCTGGCTTATATGACATCACAAGAAGTCAGTCTTGTATGTTTAGTAAGTTAATGTTCAAGGACTCTTTATCCAGAAATGTGTTCAGTAGGTCAAAAATGGACTGATTTGTAATGGACTGTATGGCTGATGTAACATCAGAAGGATTCTACGACAATGTATAGAAAGTTTAAGATTGATTACTCTTGGGTTAGAAATATGTTCAGTAGGTCAAAAGGGGCCCTCTGTATAGCTGATTTATCATCAAAAGGAGTCTATAACTTTATATAGTTTGAAAAATTTTAGGACACTTTGACCACAAATAAGTTCAAAATGTCAGATATGGAAATCTTTATGGCTTATGAAGCATCAGAAGGAGTCTATGAGTATGTATAGAAAGCATAAGATCGAGGACTCTTTGGCCAGAAATATGTTCTGGAGGTCAAAAGGGGCCCTCTGTATAGCTGATTTATCATCAAAAGGAGTCTATAACTTTCTATAGTTTGAAAAAATGTTAGGACACTTTGACCACAAATGAGTTCAAAATGTCAGATATGGACATCTATATGGCTTATGAAGCATCAGAAGGAGTCTATGAGTATGTATAGAAAGCATAAGATAGAGGACTCTTTGGCCAGAATTATGTTCAGTAGGTCAAAAGGGGCCCTCTGTATAGCTGATTTGTCATCAAAAGGAGTCTATAACTTTATATAGTTTGAATTTTTTTTAGGACACTTTGACCACGAATAAGTTCAAAAGGTCAGATATGGACATCTATATGGCTTATGAAGCATCAGAAGGAGTCTATGAGTATGTATAGAAAGCATAAGATCGAGGACTCTTTGGCCAGAAATATGTTCTGGAGGTCAAAAGGGGCCCTCTGTATAGCTGATTTATCATCAAAAGGAGTCTATAACTTTATATAGTTTGAAAAATTTTGAGGACACTTTGACCACAAATAAGTTCAAAAGGTCAGATATGGAGATCTATATGGCTTATGAAGCATCAGAAGGAGTCTATGAGTATGTATAGAAAGCCCAAGATCAAGGACTCTTTGGCCAAAATTATGTTCATGAGGTCAAAAGGGGCCCTCTGTATAGCTGATTTGTCATCAAAAGGAGTCTATAACTTTATATAGTTTGAATTTTTTTTAGGACACTTTGACCACGAATAAGTTCAAAAGGTCAGATATGGACATCTATATGGCTTATGAAGCATCAGAAGGAGTCTATGAGTATGTGTAGAAAGCCCAAGATCGAGGACTCTTTGGCCAGAATTATGTTCATGAGGTCAAAAGGGGCCCTCTGTATAGCTGATTTATCATCAAAAGGAGTCTATAACTTTCTATAGTTTGAAAAATTTTGAGGACACTTTGACCACAAATAAGTTCAAAAGGTCAGATATGGACATCTATATGGCTTATGAAGCATCAGAAAGAGTCTATGAGTATGTATAGAAAGCATAAGATCGAGGACTCTTTGGCCAGAAATATGTTCTGGAGGTCAAAAGGGGACCTCTGTATAGCTGAATTATCATCAAAAGGAGTCTATAAGTTTCTATAGTTTGAAAAAATGTTAGGACACTTTGACCACAAATAAGTTCAAAAGGTCAGATATGGACATCTATATGGCTTATGACGCATCAGAAGGAGTCTATGAGTATGTATAGAAAGCCCAAGATCGAGGACTCTTTTGCCAGAAATATGTTCAGGAGGTCAAAAGGGGACCTCTGTATAGCTGATTTATCATCAAAAGGAGTCTATAACTTTCAATAGTTTGAAAAATTTTGAGGACACTTTGACCACAAATAAGTTCAAAATGTCAGATATGGAAATCTATATGGCTTATGAAGCATCAGAAGGAGTCTATGAGTATGTATAGAAAGCATAAGATCGAGGACTCTTTGGCCAGAAATATGTTCTGGAGGTCAAAAGGGGACCTCTGTATAGCTGATTTGTCATCAAAAGGAGTCTATAACTTTATATAGTTTGAATTTTTTTTAGGATACTTTGACCACAAATAAGTTCAAAAGGTCAGATATGGACATCTATATGGCTTATGAAGCATCAGAAGGAGTCTATGAGTATGTATAGAAAGCATAAGATCGAGGACTCTTTGGCCAGAAATATGTTCAGGAGATCAAAAGGGGACCTCTGTATAGCTGATTTGTCATCAAAAGGAGTCTATAACTTTATATAGTTTGAATTTTTTTTAGGACACTTTGACCACGAATAAGTTCAAAAGGTCAGATATGGACATCTATATGGCTTATGAAGCATCAGAAGGAGTCTATGAGTATGTGTAAAAAGCCCAAGATCGAGGACTCTTTGGCCAGAATTATGTTCATGAGGTCAAAAGGGGCCCTCTGTATAGCTGATTTATCATCAAAAGGAGTCTATAACTTTCTATAGTTTGAAAATTTTTGAGGACACTTTGACCACAAATAAGTTCAAAAGGTCAGATATGGACATCTATATGGCTTATGAAGCATCAGAAAGAGTCTATGAGTATGTATAGAAAGCATAAGATCGAGGACTCTTTGGCCAGAAATATGTTCTGGAGGTCAAAAGGGGCCGTCTGTATAGCTGATTTATCATCAAAAGGAGTCTATAACTTTATATAGTTTGAAAAAATGTTAGGACACTTTGACCACAAATAAGTTCAAAAGGTCAGATATGGACATCTATATGGCTTATGAATCATCAGAAGGAGTCTATGAGTATGTATAGAAAGCATAAGATCGAGGACTCTTTGGCCAGAAATATGTTCTGGAGGTCAAAAGGGGACCTCTGTATAGCTGATTTGTCATCAAAAGGAGTCTATAACTTTATATAGTTTGAATTTTTTTTAGGACACTTTGACCACAAATAAGTTCAAAATGTCAGATATGGAAATCTATATGGCTTATGAAGCATCAGAAGGAGTCTATGAGTATGTATAGAAAGCATAATATCGAGGACTCTTTGGCCAGAAATATGTTCTGGAGATCAAAATGGGACCTCTGTATAGCTGATTTGTCATCAAAAGGAGTCTATAAATGTATATAGTTTGAATTTTTTTTAGGACACTTTGACCACAAATAAGTTCAAAAGGTCAGATATGGACATCTATATGGCTTATGAAGCATCAGAAGGAGTCTATGAGTATGTGTAGAAAGCCCAAGATCGAGGACTCTTTGGCCAGAATTATGTTCATGAGGTCAAAAGGGGCCCTCTGTATAGCTGATTTATCATCAAAAGGAGTCTATAACTTTCTATAGTTTGAAAAATTTTGAGGACACTTTGACCACAAATAAGTTCAAAAGGTCAGATATGGACATCTATATGGCTTATGAAGCATCAGAAAGAGTCTATGAGTATGTATAGAAAGCATAAGATCGAGGACTCTTTGGCCAGAAATATGTTCTGGAGGTCAAAAGGGGACCTCTGTATAGCTGAATTATCATCAAAAGGAGTCTATAAGTTTCTATAGTTTGAAAAAATGTTAGGACACTTTGACCACAAATAAGTTCAAAAGGTCAGATATGGACATCTATATGGCTTATGACGCATCAGAAGGAGTCTATGAGTATGTATAGAAAGCCCAAGATCGAGGACTCTTTTGCCAGAAATATGTTCAGGAGGTCAAAAGGGGACCTCTGTATAGCTGATTTATCATCAAAAGGAGTCTATAACTTTCAATAGTTTGAAAAATTTTGAGGACACTTTGACCACAAATAAGTTCAAAATGTCAGATATGGAAATCTATATGGCTTATGAAGCATCAGAAGGAGTCTATGAGTATGTATAGAAAGCATAAGATCGAGGACTCTTTGGCCAGAAATATGTTCTGGAGGTCAAAAGGGGACCTCTGTATAGCTGATTTGTCATCAAAAGGAGTCTATAACTTTATATAGTTTGAATTTTTTTTAGGATACTTTGACCACAAATAAGTTCAAAAGGTCAGATATGGACATCTATATGGCTTATGAAGCATCAGAAGGAGTCTATGAGTATGTATAGAAAGCATAAGATCGAGGACTCTTTGGCCAGAAATATGTTCAGGAGATCAAAAGGGGACCTCTGTATAGCTGATTTGTCATCAAAAGGAGTCTATAACTTTATATAGTTTGAATTTTTTTTAGGACACTTTGACCACGAATAAGTTCAAAAGGTCAGATATGGACATCTATATGGCTTATGAAGCATCAGAAGGAGTCTATGAGTATGTGTAAAAAGCCCAAGATCGAGGACTCTTTGGCCAGAATTATGTTCATGAGGTCAAAAGGGGCCCTCTGTATAGCTGATTTATCATCAAAAGGAGTCTATAACTTTCTATAGTTTGAAAATTTTTGAGGACACTTTGACCACAAATAAGTTCAAAAGGTCAGATATGGACATCTATATGGCTTATGAAGCATCAGAAAGAGTCTATGAGTATGTATAGAAAGCATAAGATCGAGGACTCTTTGGCCAGAAATATGTTCTGGAGGTCAAAAGGGGCCGTCTGTATAGCTGATTTATCATCAAAAGGAGTCTATAACTTTATATAGTTTGAAAAAATGTTAGGACACTTTGACCACAAATAAGTTCAAAAGGTCAGATATGGACATCTATATGGCTTATGAATCATCAGAAGGAGTCTATGAGTATGTATAGAAAGCATAAGATCGAGGACTCTTTGGCCAGAAATATGTTCTGGAGGTCAAAAGGGGACCTCTGTATAGCTGATTTGTCATCAAAAGGAGTCTATAACTTTATATAGTTTGAATTTTTTTTAGGACACTTTGACCACAAATAAGTTCAAAATGTCAGATATGGAAATCTATATGGCTTATGAAGCATCAGAAGGAGTCTATGAGTATGTATAGAAAGCATAATATCGAGGACTCTTTGGCCAGAAATATGTTCTGGAGATCAAAATGGGACCTCTGTATAGCTGATTTGTCATCAAAAGGAGTCTATAAATGTATATAGTTTGAATTTTTTTTAGGATACTTTGACCACAAATAAGTTCAAAAGGTCAGATATGGACATCTATATGGCTTATGAAGCATCAGAAGGAGTCTATGAGTATGTATAGAAAGCATAAGATCGAGGACTCTTTGGCCAGAAATATGTTCTGGAGGTCAAAAGGGGCCCTCTGTATAGCTGATTTATCATCAAAAGGAGTCTATAACTTTCTATAGTTTGAAAAAATGTTAGGACACTTTGACCACAAATAAGTTCAAAAGGTCAGATATGGAGATCTATATGGCTTATGAAGCATCAGAAGGAGTCTATGAGTATGTATAGAAAGCCCAAGATCAAGGACTCTTTGGACAAAATTATGTTCATGAGGTCAAAAGGGGCCCTCTGTATAGCTGATTTATCATCAAAAGGAGTCTATAACTTTATATAGTTTGAATTTTTTTTAGGACACTTTGACCACAAATAAGTTCAAAAGGTCAGATATGGACATCTATATGGCTTATGAAGCATCAGAAGGAGTCTATGAGTATGTGTAGAAAGCCCAAGATCGAGGACTCTTTGGCCAGAATTATGTTCATGAGGTCAAAAGGGGCCCTCTGTATAGCTGATTTATCATCAAAAGGAGTCTATAACTTTCTATAGTTTGAAAAATTTTGAGGACACTTTGACCACAAATAAGTTCAAAAGGTCAGATATGGACATCTATATGGCTTATGAAGCATCAGAAAGAGTCTATGAGTATGTATAGAAAGCATAAGATCGAGGACTCTTTGGCCAGAAATATGTTCTGGAGGTCAAAAGGGGACCTCTGTATAGCTGAATTATCATCAAAAGGAGTCTATAAGTTTCTATAGTTTGAAAAAATGTTAGGACACTTTGACCACAAATAAGTTCAAAAGGTCAGATATGGACATCTATATGGCTTATGACGCATCAGAAGGAGTCTATGAGTATGTATAGAAAGCCCAAGATCGAGGACTCTTTTGCCAGAAATATGTTCAGGAGGTCAAAAGGGGCCCTCTGTATAGCTGATTTGTCATCAAAAGGAGTCTATAACTTTATATAGTTTGAATTTTTTTTAGGACACTTTGACCACGAATAAGTTCAAAAGGTCAGATATGGACATCTATATGGCTTATGAAGCATCAGAAGGAGTCTATGAGTATGTGTAGAAAGCCCAAGATCGAGGACTCTTTGGCCAGAATTATGTTCATGAGGTCAAAAGGGGCCCTCTGTATAGCTGATTTATCATCAAAAGGAGTCTATAACTTTCTATAGTTTGAAAAATTTTGAGGACACTTTGACCACAAATAAGTTCAAAAGGTCAGATATGGACATCTATATGGCTTATGAAGCATCAGAAAGAGTCTATGAGTATGTATAGAAAGCATAAGATCGAGGACTCTTTGGCCAGAAATATGTTCTGGAGGTCAAAAGGGGACCTCTGTATAGCTGAATTATCATCAAAAGGAGTCTATAAGTTTCTATAGTTTGAAAAAATGTTAGGACACTTTGACCACAAATAAGTTCAAAAGGTCAGATATGGACATCTATATGGCTTATGACGCATCAGAAGGAGTCTATGAGTATGTATAGAAAGCCCAAGATCGAGGACTCTTTTGCCAGAAATATGTTCAGGAGGTCAAAAGGGGACCTCTGTATAGCTGATTTATCATCAAAAGGAGTCTATAACTTTCAATAGTTTGAAAAATTTTGAGGACACTTTGACCACAAATAAGTTCAAAATGTCAGATATGGAAATCTATATGGCTTATGAAGCATCAGAAGGAGTCTATGAGTATGTATAGAAAGCATAAGATCGAGGACTCTTTGGCCAGAAATATGTTCTGGAGGTCAAAAGGGGACCTCTGTATAGCTGATTTGTCATCAAAAGGAGTCTATAACTTTATATAGTTTGAATTTTTTTTAGGATACTTTGACCACAAATAAGTTCAAAAGGTCAGATATGGACATCTATATGGCTTATGAAGCATCAGAAGGAGTCTATGAGTATGTATAGAAAGCATAAGATCGAGGACTCTTTGGCCAGAAATATGTTCAGGAGATCAAAAGGGGACCTCTGTATAGCTGATTTGTCATCAAAAGGAGTCTATAACTTTATATAGTTTGAATTTTTTTTAGGACACTTTGACCACGAATAAGTTCAAAAGGTCAGATATGGACATCTATATGGCTTATGAAGCATCAGAAGGAGTCTATGAGTATGTGTAAAAAGCCCAAGATCGAGGACTCTTTGGCCAGAATTATGTTCATGAGGTCAAAAGGGGCCCTCTGTATAGCTGATTTATCATCAAAAGGAGTCTATAACTTTCTATAGTTTGAAAATTTTTGAGGACACTTTGACCACAAATAAGTTCAAAAGGTCAGATATGGACATCTATATGGCTTATGAAGCATCAGAAAGAGTCTATGAGTATGTATAGAAAGCATAAGATCGAGGACTCTTTGGCCAGAAATATGTTCTGGAGGTCAAAAGGGGCCGTCTGTATAGCTGATTTATCATCAAAAGGAGTCTATAACTTTATATAGTTTGAAAAAATGTTAGGACACTTTGACCACAAATAAGTTCAAAAGGTCAGATATGGACATCTATATGGCTTATGAATCATCAGAAGGAGTCTATGAGTATGTATAGAAAGCATAAGATCGAGGACTCTTTGGCCAGAAATATGTTCTGGAGGTCAAAAGGGGACCTCTGTATAGCTGATTTGTCATCAAAAGGAGTCTATAACTTTATATAGTTTGAATTTTTTTTAGGACACTTTGACCACAAATAAGTTCAAAATGTCAGATATGGAAATCTATATGGCTTATGAAGCATCAGAAGGAGTCTATGAGTATGTATAGAAAGCATAATATCGAGGACTCTTTGGCCAGAAATATGTTCTGGAGATCAAAATGGGACCTCTGTATAGCTGATTTGTCATCAAAAGGAGTCTATAAATGTATATAGTTTGAATTTTTTTTAGGATACTTTGACCACAAATAAGTTCAAAAGGTCAGATATGGACATCTATATGGCTTATGAAGCATCAGAAGGAGTCTATGAGTATGTATAGAAAGCATAAGATCGAGGACTCTTTGGCCAGAAATATGTTCTGGAGGTCAAAAGGGGCCCTCTGTATAGCTGATTTATCATCAAAAGGAGTCTATAACTTTCTATAGTTTGAAAAAATGTTAGGACACTTTGACCACAAATAAGTTCAAAAGGTCAGATATGGAGATCTATATGGCTTATGAAGCATCAGAAGGAGTCTATGAGTATGTATAGAAAGCCCAAGATCAAGGACTCTTTGGACAAAATTATGTTCATGAGGTCAAAAGGGGCCCTCTGTATAGCTGATTTATCATCAAAAGGAGTCTATAACTTTATATAGTTTGAATTTTTTTTAGGACACTTTGACCACAAATAAGTTCAAAAGGTCAGATATGGACATCTATATGGCTTATGAAGCATCAGAAGGAGTCTATGAGTATGTGTAGAAAGCCCAAGATCGAGGACTCTTTGGCCAGAATTATGTTCATGAGGTCAAAAGGGGCCCTCTGTATAGCTGATTTATCATCAAAAGGAGTCTATAACTTTCTATAGTTTGAAAAATTTTGAGGACACTTTGACCACAAATAAGTTCAAAAGGTCAGATATGGACATCTATATGGCTTATGAAGCATCAGAAAGAGTCTATGAGTATGTATAGAAAGCATAAGATCGAGGACTCTTTGGCCAGAAATATGTTCTGGAGGTCAAAAGGGGACCTCTGTATAGCTGAATTATCATCAAAAGGAGTCTATAAGTTTCTATAGTTTGAAAAAATGTTAGGACACTTTGACCACAAATAAGTTCAAAAGGTCAGATATGGACATCTATATGGCTTATGACGCATCAGAAGGAGTCTATGAGTATGTATAGAAAGCCCAAGATCGAGGACTCTTTTGCCAGAAATATGTTCAGGAGGTCAAAAGGGGCCCTCTGTATAGCTGATTTGTCATCAAAAGGAGTCTATAACTTTATATAGTTTGAATTTTTTTTAGGACACTTTGACCACGAATAAGTTCAAAAGGTCAGATATGGACATCTATATGGCTTATGAAGCATCAGAAGGAGTCTATGAGTATGTGTAGAAAGCCCAAGATCGAGGACTCTTTGGCCAGAATTATGTTCATGAGGTCAAAAGGGGCCCTCTGTATAGCTGATTTATCATCAAAAGGAGTCTATAACTTTCTATAGTTTGAAAAATTTTGAGGACACTTTGACCACAAATAAGTTCAAAAGGTCAGATATGGACATCTATATGGCTTATGAAGCATCAGAAAGAGTCTATGAGTATGTATAGAAAGCATAAGATCGAGGACTCTTTGGCCAGAAATATGTTCTGGAGGTCAAAAGGGGACCTCTGTATAGCTGAATTATCATCAAAAGGAGTCTATAAGTTTCTATAGTTTGAAAAAATGTTAGGACACTTTGACCACAAATAAGTTCAAAAGGTCAGATATGGACATCTATATGGCTTATGACGCATCAGAAGGAGTCTATGAGTATGTATAGAAAGCCCAAGATCGAGGACTCTTTTGCCAGAAATATGTTCAGGAGGTCAAAAGGGGACCTCTGTATAGCTGATTTATCATCAAAAGGAGTCTATAACTTTCAATAGTTTGAAAAATTTTGAGGACACTTTGACCACAAATAAGTTCAAAATGTCAGATATGGAAATCTATATGGCTTATGAAGCATCAGAAGGAGTCTATGAGTATGTATAGAAAGCATAAGATCGAGGACTCTTTGGCCAGAAATATGTTCTGGAGGTCAAAAGGGGACCTCTGTATAGCTGATTTGTCATCAAAAGGAGTCTATAACTTTATATAGTTTGAATTTTTTTTAGGATACTTTGACCACAAATAAGTTCAAAAGGTCAGATATGGACATCTATATGGCTTATGAAGCATCAGAAGGAGTCTATGAGTATGTATAGAAAGCATAAGATCGAGGACTCTTTGGCCAGAAATATGTTCAGGAGATCAAAAGGGGACCTCTGTATAGCTGATTTGTCATCAAAAGGAGTCTATAACTTTATATAGTTTGAATTTTTTTTAGGACACTTTGACCACGAATAAGTTCAAAAGGTCAGATATGGACATCTATATGGCTTATGAAGCATCAGAAGGAGTCTATGAGTATGTGTAAAAAGCCCAAGATCGAGGACTCTTTGGCCAGAATTATGTTCATGAGGTCAAAAGGGGCCCTCTGTATAGCTGATTTATCATCAAAAGGAGTCTATAACTTTCTATAGTTTGAAAATTTTTGAGGACACTTTGACCACAAATAAGTTCAAAAGGTCAGATATGGACATCTATATGGCTTATGAAGCATCAGAAAGAGTCTATGAGTATGTATAGAAAGCATAAGATCGAGGACTCTTTGGCCAGAAATATGTTCTGGAGGTCAAAAGGGGCCGTCTGTATAGCTGATTTATCATCAAAAGGAGTCTATAACTTTATATAGTTTGAAAAAATGTTAGGACACTTTGACCACAAATAAGTTCAAAAGGTCAGATATGGACATCTATATGGCTTATGAATCATCAGAAGGAGTCTATGAGTATGTATAGAAAGCATAAGATCGAGGACTCTTTGGCCAGAAATATGTTCTGGAGGTCAAAAGGGGACCTCTGTATAGCTGATTTGTCATCAAAAGGAGTCTATAACTTTATATAGTTTGAATTTTTTTTAGGACACTTTGACCACAAATAAGTTCAAAATGTCAGATATGGAAATCTATATGGCTTATGAAGCATCAGAAGGAGTCTATGAGTATGTATAGAAAGCATAATATCGAGGACTCTTTGGCCAGAAATATGTTCTGGAGATCAAAATGGGACCTCTGTATAGCTGATTTGTCATCAAAAGGAGTCTATAAATGTATATAGTTTGAATTTTTTTTAGGATACTTTGACCACAAATAAGTTCAAAAGGTCAGATATGGACATCTATATGGCTTATGAAGCATCAGAAGGAGTCTATGAGTATGTATAGAAAGCATAAGATCGAGGACTCTTTGGCCAGAAATATGTTCTGGAGGTCAAAAGGGGCCCTCTGTATAGCTGATTTATCATCAAAAGGAGTCTATAACTTTCTATAGTTTGAAAAAATGTTAGGACACTTTGACCACAAATAAGTTCAAAAGGTCAGATATGGAGATCTATATGGCTTATGAAGC